>NC_089499.1:9491810-9798189 GCF_036850765.1 Saccopteryx bilineata
TAACAAGTTCTGAGTGTGTTCCCAAACCCGCATGCTATTCTGGGTGAACTATAACAGGAAAACAGCCTCATTTAAGAGATGTCTTTTGTGTGAGAAAACTGGGGGCTCATATGTCCACATGGCACTGGTATTGTGCACAGGTGTACTGTGTTCTAACTCAGCAAACTTCTGCAGTGGTCAGAGGTTACTTACAACTTTGTGCTTTCTTTGCATATGTAAGTACAGTATTAGATCTGACCCCAAGTCCATTTCGGTCCAGTACCCTAACAGCATAACCCATGGGTTACTATGGAAGGGAACAAGTATCCTTCCTTTGGTGACTACCACAGGGAAGGAAATACCACGACACATTATCAGCAGCCGTCATGACGTTTACCATTCCAGATCCTGTTTACGTCCAGTCTTATGCTAACGGATACAGAGACTGCCAGATTGCTGTGAGAAGTGTCCCTCATTTGCTCTAATCCTTTCTCTCTGAAGTTCTAGAGACTGATCCCTCAACTCTAGATCCTAGAACTCAGTAAGCCCACGGGACGCCTTGCGCAGAGTGGTTCTGGCATACCCAGAACGGGTTATTTTGCCCTGGCTGTGGGTAATTTTGAGCAAGTCCCCTCCTTCAATGGTTGACTTTGCCTTGAATCTTTGAACACACAAAGAGCCAGAAAACACCTTAAAGGCCACTTGATCCCACCCTCTCCTTTCGCTGATGAGGAAACCGACTCATGCAGGTTTACACTGTTAATCAGGGACTCAACAAGAGTTGACCCCCAGAAATCTGGTTCCTGCTTAGTCCACCTGCCTCTGGCGTCCCCTCATGGACACTGGCCATTGCTCTACTCCTTTCAGATGGTCTCCTCTGGGCCCTCCGGATTGTCATTCTGTCTTTCTGGAGGTCTTACTAGAACCACACAGATGAAGATACATCTTTCCATTCTGGCTTTACTGCTAACATAATTGTGGATGAAGCTGGATGTTTCTTGGCCTTTATGGCAGTACAATGACTGAATGTGTTGAAAGATCAGCAAACAATGGCCTGCAATGACCTCCGGGTGTCATTCTTGACGTACAACTGAGAGACCCAAAACCATCATGCTCGCAGTGAGTGACCCCAAGGGTATGTGCTTCCTGTCTGTATACCCATGGCTCCAAGGGCCCTTCCGAGAGCTCACCCCCAGCACGAAGCTTCCCAGCACCCGGAAGACCTTGGAGTTGCCTGCCAACACGTAGGGCGTTACTGGGGAGCCTCCAGGCCAACACTCACCTTCGCATAAGCCGTTGTCTTAATAAACCACTGTTTGAGGTACTTCTGCTCGACCTTTGCTCCAGAGCGCCACGAACAGCCATGTTCATCCACCTGCTCATTGGCAAGCACCGTCTGATCCACTGGGTCCCAGTTAACCAAGGCCTGTTACAGATCATGAGACAAAACGATGCAGTCTGGTGAGCGCACGGAAGGGTGGCTTACGTGTGAGAGGTCGGCAAATGCAGCATCTCCGCTCTGAGACTTGAGGGCACCTTCTTGGAGCACAGCTTGGCAAGGACACTACTAGCAAGCTATGAAAGAGCACCCGGGAGCCGCCTCGTGCCCTCACCCTGTAAAGAGCACGCCTGGGGGGAAGCCTGCAAGCACGTGTCTAACTCAACTTTGGGACACTTGCATGAAAGGAGAAACCTGCAGGATTGGAAACTGCAGTGAACAGAGAAAAAGCAGAGACAATGGTACCTAGAACTTAGTAGAAATGGTTATTTTAAGGGCAACACGTATATTTATTTTAATACAAGTAGCTAACCATTACCGGGTAATGACCGTGTGCTGGACGCTGGGCTCCGTGCCTTCCTGACACGTGCTTTTCTCATCCTTTCAACACATTTTAAAGTAAGAGTATTGTCACCCCCATCTTGCAAAGGAGAAAACTGAGGAAAAGAGAGGCTGACTAGACCGCAGCAGGCCCCACAGTCGGTAAGTGACAGAGACGAGGGTCGGAGCTCAGGGCTCTAGGAATTGTAAAAATGGTGTGCAACATTAAAAAACTTCTGTTGAAATTAATGTATGACCTACATAGAGTAATGTGGATAAATCTTAAGTATATAACCTGATGAACTTTTACCGTCACTCATACTCAAGATACAGAACGTTCCCAGGGCCCCAGAAAATTCTGTTGTATCTTCTCCCAATCAACATCTGCCCCCTAAAAGGTAACAATATTTTGAGATCTTTCTGGATAGTTTTATTTGGCTGAGAGAACCTGTCATCTTAACCACTGTGAAGTCTCTCTCCACAGAGTTCTAATTCTTTCCTATCTTCATTTAAAATAAATATCTCTGCCGTCGACATCCGCTCCGTTATAACATCTAGCTACGACTCAGGACAAGGGAGGCATCACCTATGGAGAGACGTGTTTGGGTGCTAACATAGCCTGGCTTAATACACATCTTTCTTTAAATTTTAATAAGCGATTCCAATAAGAGATTGTGCTGAATAATGTCTATTTGCCCCTCCACATCCTCTCTCCTCTATCTTCTCACCCCCAGAAGCGGATCTGTGTGCCCGGCCCTCTGGCTGGGTTCAGCGAAGAGAGGCACCCTGGCTTCCTTCCAGCCGGCCCGGGTGGACTCCGAGGGCACAGCCCTGCCCCCAGGCCTCTCCTGTCTCAGCCGTGGCCGCCCTCCCTGCTCCAGCAACTGCTCCCAACATGTCCCTGCAGCCCAGCGCAGGGAGATGCTTGACCTTCCCTGTGGGTTTCCCTAAACTCTGCACAGAAACTGTCCCTTTAGCACATGATTCCTTTCACCTGGTCCTGCTGGGACCCTGACTGATTCATAAACCAACATAAAATTTACATAAAAAGCAGCAGGGGTGGAGGACAGGCTAAACCATCTGTGTGGGTTGTGATTTTACAACTAAGAAGCAGCATACCCACTGGAAAGCAGAAGCCTGTGGAGCCTCCGGTCCTGAGTGGGAAAGACAGACAGGCAGGGAGCGGCTTCTCCGTCATGCTGGGGGGGGGGGGGGGAGGGGAGGAGGGGCAAAGCCTCAAATCCATAAATACAAAGAGATAACACATAAACAAAAGCACCTTACACAGAGAAACTTGAGGCTAATAAACCAAGGCTGATTTATGTAGCCATTATTTCCGCCTGTATTAGGGTTGGGAGGGTTACCACTTAAAATAAATAAGGTAAAAAGAAACAGCCAAGTACTGGTTAGTATTGTGGAAAGTTCTTTTAAGAGGCAGCCCTTTTCCAACATCCCTCCCTCCCCAAAACCCACACAGACCTAAAACTGTATAAAATGTAAAAATAAGCAAAACACAGGCCTCTATGCCTCCACCCGTGCTCCTGCCCCCTGCAAGCCTCGGAGGGTCGGGGAGAAGCCAACACTCCACTGTGCAGACCGCAAAGACAAACAGGCCTTTGTTTTCTTATCAGCGTTTCCCACACGCCTGGCATCGCTCCGGCTCTAGGTTACAGAATGCAACCAGGAAGATGTGTTCCTAAGAGGTTT
Organism: Saccopteryx bilineata; assembly: GCF_036850765.1. Lineage (NCBI taxonomy): Eukaryota > Metazoa > Chordata > Mammalia > Chiroptera > Emballonuridae > Saccopteryx > Saccopteryx bilineata. The sequence continues at coordinate 9,495,316 of NC_089499.1, forward strand.
ACACGTTATAAGAAAACCCTGGTGTTGAATGAAAGACAAATAAAAAGCAAAACACAAAAGCATTAAATTTCCCCAGCGAAAGTCTTGGGGGAAGAGGAAAAACACCAAAGGAAACAGCATTTCAGAGCAAAGACGTATGAGCTACGAGCACCCCCCCCCCTCGTTTCTTCCCCCTCGATCCGCAGGAACACAGGGTCCAGGCTCTTTCCGCAGGGGGTCAACCCAGAGGTGGTCAGACTGCGGGGTCCAGGCTCTTTCCGCAGGGGGTCAGCCCAGAGGTGGTCAGACTGCGGGGTCCAGGCTCTTTCCGCAGGGGGTCAGCCCAGAGGTGGTCAGACGGCGGGGTCCAGGCTCTTTCCGCAGGGGGTCAGCCCAGAGGTGGTCAGACGGCGGGGGCCCCGGGGGTCGGGGAGCCTCTCACTCCTCGCACTTGTTCCCTGATCCCACGTCGGGTCTCCTCTCTCGTCCAACGGTCTGTATCGTCAGCTCCTCTTGAGGGCAGGCTTCCCTCCCCACGTTTTGAACACATATTTTGATGGGCGCCCTGATTTTCGAGCAAGCACCATCTTGCTACAGAAATCACAGTTTCTGGACAGCCTCGCTGAGTGGGGCCGTGTCCCTGGCTGACATTCAGGCACTCTATTATCTACCGAAGCCAACACCATGCTCCCCTACAGTTAACTAGCCTTCTTTGTAAGATGCAGCCTATGCCTATATTTTGAAATCAATCTCCAATTAATACTGAAGCCATTAAAAAAGCCTGCAAATTGCTGGACCAGGTGGTGGCACAGTGGATAGAGCGTCGGACTGGGATGCAGAGGACCCAGGTTCGAGACCCCGAGGTCACCAGCTTCAGCGTGGGCTCATCTGGTTTGAGCAAAAGCTCACCAGCTTGGACCCAAGGTTGTTGGCTCGAGCAAGGAGTTACTCAGTGTGCTGAAGGCCCGTGGTCAAGGCACATATGAGAAAGCAATCAATGAACAACTAAGATGTTGCAACTTGCAACAAAAAGCTAATGATTGATGCTTCTCATCTCTCCGTTCCTGTCTGTCTATCCTCTCTCTGACTCTCTCTCTGTCTCTGAAAAAAAAAAAAAAAAAAAAAAAGCCTGCAAACATAGAGCTCTAGCCCACCTTGTCCACTGCGTCCCTCAAGGAAGCTATATGGCGATGTCACAGAATGAGCCATTCCCAGTAAGAGAATGTCCCCAGCTGATCAAGGGTGAAACATTAGGATTAACCTTTTTTTGTTGTTGTTTGACTACGGGAAGCTTTTAGAAAGCGTTTTAGAAATGCACACCGTAACACCATTAGGCTCTCAGAGATAATGGCAGTTATGGGCTCCCCTGAGGATTGTCCAGGCAGGATCATCCTGGTTCTGAGCTCCTCAGCTCTCTTCCCTGCAACACCGCAGCTGCGGCGCCCACTGCCCCGGCGCACCGCCAGTGCCGAACCTCACCTTCCTCACCGCACCTCCCTCTGCCCCTGGGTGGCTTCCCCTCACCACCAAAGGCCCGTTCTGAGGGTACCCTCCCACGCTGATCAGGTCCCAGAAGCTGGCCAACTATGTGATGGAGGGTATTGGTTTTCTCAAAGTCTGTTAGCTTGTGTCCTGACAAAAGTGTGCCTTATTAAGGAACACCACACCGATCTTATTAAAGGCGTGATTCTTGACACTGCTGGTGCTCACACTCAGCCAGGCAGTAGTTACTTTCTGGGTCTGCTGTGATTGATCCCATGAACTTAAGGTAGTGTTCATTTTCACAGCTAGTGTGCAAATGGTTTATTTTTTAATTATTATTTATTTCATAATGATGTGTTCTAAGAAGACAGAGAAAATTTACAAAAATTTTTAGAGTGCGGCTGACCTGAACTTACCTCCTTTTGATAGGCCAGTCCGGCTTCATAGAGTTTAATGAAGAGGTACTGAGTCCATTTGTAGTAATCTGGTGAACATGTAGTTATTTCCTGCCAAGGAGAGGGGAAAAGTCAGGCACTCCATGCAACATGCCCATCAGCCTTGCAATTCATTTTTGAAAAGCAATTGCACTGCAAACATTTGACCAACCTATAATATTTTCTGCCTATTTGTAAGTGCAGAAAGGAGTTTGTTCTGGGAGGAAAGATGTTATTGCAATGCAACCCCTACCTTCCCAGGTCATGCTCAGTGATGAGAAAACCAACCTGAAGTCTTCTATACTCACTCCCCCTCCCCCCACACAACTGGCAGGTGATTACATTGTACAAACCGGTGATTACATTGTACAAAACTGGGTATTGCCCTTTTTGTGTGTGTGTATTTTTCTGAAGTGAGAAGCGGGAGGCAGACAGATTCCCACATGCATCAGACCAGGATCCACCCGGCATGCCCACTAGGGGGCGATGCTCTGCCCATCCGGGCCATTTCTCCCATGCGACCGGAGCCATTCTAGCGCCTGAGGCAGAGGCCATAGAGCCATCTTCAGCACCTGGGCCAACTTTACTCCAATGGAGCCTTGGCTGCGGGAGGGGAAGAGAGAGACAGAGAGGAAGGAGAGAGGGAAGCATGGAGAAGCAGATGGGCACTTCTCCCATGTGCCCTGGCTGGGACTCAAACCCAAGACTTCCACATGTTGGGCCAATGCTTTACCACTGAGCCAACTGGCCAGGGCTGGGTATTGCCTTTTTTGTCAGCACAAACATATATATTTTGGAGGCTACAAAGCTACTTCATGACAGCTATGCATTTTCAAAGCAACCACAAAATTCAAGAGGAATATTTGCTTGTTTCCATACGATCCTCATTTGAAAACAAACCTTGTGTTTACACATGTAACTGGGGCCTGGCAGCTCCTTCGGAATCATTGTACCCCGTTTATCCCCTTATGTGAATCGGGCTGGTGTCTACCTAGGAAGACCCACTAAAAACATGATCAAATATTAAACTTAGAGATCACCTGGCTTGTATTTCCAAGCCTAAATGGAAGCTTCTCAAAATTTATTTTCTTCCCTGAAAACACATTTGCTATAGAATCTGTAAAATCAGGTTATTGGTTAGCCAACCCATGAGGTTTAGCTGATCAGGTCAAAGAAGCCTAAAGACCTCTGCACTCACACTGCTTCCTTTCCAGTTCTCCTCGTCACTAAAGAGCTAACGGAGGAACGGACCCGGACAGGGGACACGCCAAGTGGTTCCACCCCTTACGCAGTCACACAGCTATGAAAAGTGCAAACAGCTCAGCTTTTGTCAGACGACTACACAAGCAGAGCTGAAACCAGCTGGAGGGCAGATCCGGCAGGAACTGAGCAAGGGGTCTGATAACCCCTGGCGCTCCCCACAGGCGATTTCTCTTCTGTCAGATTCTTCTGTATTGTGTTCTTTTCTGTGCTGACTAATAAAAATAACAGAGTAATAGCTACTAGAAAACAAAGAACTCTGATCACCAGCTCCACCCCCCCCCACCGCCCACCCTGCGAGGCAGAGAGTGAATAACCGGCCTGTCTAACAGCTCTGCCCACACTGTGGCTGTCCCCCCAGGCGGCCGCAGGCAATGCCAGAGCTAGGATGCTGAGCTGCGTGCAGGACACCAGGTCCCAGCTCCCACACTCCACAAACACCAAGTCTGCAGGGAGCTTCCTGCACAAAGGCCAGGCCAACTCAAGGATCGATGGGTGCACTGTGGGTGGGCTTGCTCCCCCAGACCTCAAAATTCACCCCATCCCACAATCCTTTCCTCACCAGCTGCCCTGCCCCCTGCTGGCAAAGCACAGAATTCGCTCTCCTCAGTTTTCCAGAGGAGCAACTGAAGAGCTTGCATATCTCACAAAGCCCAGGGCAGGAGCTATGTTTCAACTGGTTCAGCATGGCCTGCTCAGGTCCTGGCACCGCAAAATGATGGCAGAGTGAAGAACAAACTAAACAGACAGAGGAACTCCTGCATGTGGAATCAAACTCGTATCCCTCCTGCAGGCTTCACACACTAAATCAGTAAGCCGACGAGATGAACTAGGGAGGGGAGGAGAGAATGAGGTAAAACTGTTCCCGGTTACCTGACCAGGCGGTGGCGCAGTGGATAGAGCGTCGGACTGGGATGCCGAGGACCCAGGTTCGAGACCCCTGGGTCGCCAGCTTGAGCACGGGCTCATCTGGTTTAAGCAAAACTGTTCCCGGATTTTGTTATCATGGATGTGTTTGTTTCATGAAATTCCTTTCTTTTTTTTTTTTTTTTTGTATTTTTCTGAAGCTGGAAAAACGGGGAGGCAGTCAGACAGACTCCCGCACGCGCCTGACCGGGATCCACCTGGCACGCCCACCGGGGGTGATGCTCTGCCCCTCCAGGGCGTCGCTCTGTAGCGACCAGAGCCACTCTAGTGCTTGGGGCAGAGGCCAAGGAGCCATCCCCAGTGCCCGGGCCATCTTTTGCTCCAATGGAGCTTTGGCTGCGGGAGGGGAAGAGAGAGACAGAGAGGAAGGAGAGGGGAAGGGGTGGAGAAGCAGATGGGAAGCTCTCCTGTGTGCCCTGGCCGGGAATTGAACCCGGGACTTCCGCACGCCAGGCCGACGCTCTACCACTGAGCCAACCGGCCAGGGCAAATTCTTTTCTTTTTAATGAGAGAGACAGGAAGAGGGACAGATAGTGACAGACAGACAGAAAGTGAAAGAGATGAGAAGCATCAACTCTTCATTGAGGCTCCTTAGTTGTTCACTGATTGCTTTCTCATATTTGCCTTGACGGGGGCGGGGGGGGGCCTCCAACTGAACCAGTGACCCCTTGCTCAAGCCAGCAACCTTGGGCTTCCAGCAGGTGACCTTTGGGCTCAAGCCAGTGACCATGGGTCATGTCTATGATCCCACACTTCAAGCCAGCAACCCCGAGCTCAAGCTGGTGAGCCTGCGCTCAAACTGGCAGCCACGGGATTTTGAACCTGGGTCCTCTCCATTCCAGGCCGACACTTTAACCAGTGCACTACACCGCCTGGGCAGGCTGAAATTCTTATTCACTAAAATTTTAAAGAAATGTGTGAACCAAGTATGAAAAAATAATGACACTTGTTAAATTTAAGGGATGACAGTTCTCTTTTCTCTACCTTTCTGTATATTTAAGTTCCTCATAATAAAGTATCAAAATACTTTTAATACACATATTATATTTGTATACATTATATGCACATATGTGTTTTCTCAGCCCTGAATCTGCTTCCGTAGACTGAGAATAAACCCTGCACAGCAATGGAACAGCATTATCATCTCCATCTAGGTTTATGGTTTTGAAAATCACTTTTACCTAAAATAGAAAAAAGATGAAAGATCCAGTCAGGAAATAAAAAAAAGAAAAAGATGGTCATCCAGCCAAGCGGTCACCAACTTTCAGTCTGACGTGAGTGTGGGGCGTTCTCTGCGGGAGTGTCGGCTCCAAGGTGTGCTGGGGCGACTGCAGGTCCTCTGCCCCCTCCTGTGGGCCCTCTGCGCCCTCCTGCGGGTCCCCTGTCCCCTCCTGCGGGTCCCCCGCGCCCTCCTGCGGGCCCCCCGCCCCCTCCTGCGGGTCCCCTGCCCCCTCCTGCGGGCCCCCCGCCCCCTCCTGTGGGTCCCCTGTCCCCTCCTGCGGGACCCCTGTGCCCTCCTGCGGGTCCCCTACCCCCTCCTGCGGGTCCCCTGCGCCCTCCTGCGGGTATGACCTTCATGCTTGCTCAGGTCTGTCCCATCTTAGGAACACTGGGTTCCTGCATGTCATTTGAAGAGAAGGTACGTCGGCTGCTGAAAGAGTACAGCCTGAGAACCAGCGCCCCAGGACCATGATCGCACTCCCGACTGGGGAGGAGAGGATGTTCCGTGACGTGACCGCTGCTGGACCTGGGCCAGAGGGAGACAGAGCTCACTGCAGCCGCCGCCCCCAGAGACTGTCTGACCTAAGCCGGTGGTCATTCTCTTAGGAATCAGCACCTCTCCCTTGCCTCCTGCGACGTGCTGGCTCTGGGCCAGGCTCTCGCCCGGACCTGGTCAAGCACGTGATTTCTGCTCCTAGCAGCACTTGGGTACTGGTACCTGCGACTGTCCCCTCATACTGTAGACAACCCATTTATTTCATCTTACAGCCGCCCAAGACATGCCTTGTATGTGAGTTTCCATTCATAAACTTTATTAATTACCAACTGGCCTGGCGGCCTCTCTCTTCGGTTCTCACTGCCTGTTCCAGATGTAGCTTTTCAGTCCCAGGAATTTTCCCTGGGTCTGCGTGCAGTAACACCGATGGCCGATGGCTTTGCTTCCTGATGCATGTTGACAACATCACCGCCCAGTGCACGTGGGAGCGCTCTGCCCATTTATTCCCATCGGTTGCACACAGGGCCCGGCCAGCACCCCGTGAGGAAACGGCAGACCAGGAGCCCGCACAGCGCCCCCCGAGCCCAGTCTCACGAGAGCCATAAACGGGGCGGAGAAGAGGCCCCACTCAGGAACGTGCTTCCCGAAAACAGCAGAGAACGCTTCTGGAACTTCCCTTGATTCGCTCATTTCAAACAAAACAGCAACAGAGCAACAGCCCCACATGGGCAGAGCATCACCCCATGGCGGGCTTGCCGGGTGGGTCCCGGTGGGGGTGCAGGCGGAGTCTATCTCTCTGCCTCCCACCTCTCACCTAATAAAAAACAAACAAAAATCCCAGCCGTTCTAGTCTTCTAATGCCTCATCAGTAAAAAAAAATGATCACAGACATCGTTCGGAAAGTAAACTGTTTAAAAGCTTTAACTTTATTCTGACTGGAATTCGAGACTCCGTTTTCACTTTCTCACTGAGAACTACTTACTTGTGCCCGGCCCTGCGGTCAAGGTGTCCTGGGTTTCAGCACCCACGGAGAATAAACAGCCCTTCCTTCCCTCCTTCTCCCAAAGCCGGGTTCTCAAGGGGGAAACTTCCGCTCCTCGAAGACCTCTGCTGATACCTGCAGACACTTCTGTCTGTCACAACCACGTGTGTGTGTGTGTGTGTGTGTGTGTGTGTATGTGTGTGTGTGTGTGGGGTTACTGGTATTGTGACTAGAAGCCAGGGGTGCTGCTGAAAACCCTCCACTGCACAAGACGGCCCTTGAACAACAAATGACCCCAGTTCCACAGCGCCAGGGGGAGAAACCCGCTCTGTGCGTTTCAGTCTTTCCAGCGCGAGTCCACACCCTCAGGCTGATGAAGGAGCCAAGCAATTTTCTGGTAGGCATTCCATAAAAAGAGAGAAAATATCCTTGGGAAAAGTGGAAACCGCCCGTCAGTTAATTTAGGTTTTCCTTCTGCAGCTGGCGTGACCCCATCTCTGCGGAGCATGTGGTGCAGGGGACTCATTCCGCTCACCCCTCCTCCTGACTGAGTCCAGACCGAGGAGAGACCGGCAGGTCTGGGGGTGCAGGTAGAAACAATTCGGAAACTCGCTTATGCATGCCTAATGCCGCTCCCTGGGAACGAGCGATTGGTTTTACTCTCTAAATTTTAAATCATTTAATATGCCTCCAAGTAGTTGTCTGTTAGCAAAACCTCCTGTAATAAATTTCCTGTTTTGACGGTGGAGAGGTGCATCATTTTTCTCTACACAACATCAGCTGACCCCCTTTCACGAAGAGGTTGTTGACCAAGTAAGCCTGGAAAGATGGCAGGCTGGAATCCAGCCCACAGTGTCCAGATGTCCTGGCCCGGCCCTGCCTGTACCCCAGGGGAGCCCGAGGTCTGTGGGGTGGGGAGTCCTGCCCCCGGGGGTGGCACAGCGCCCACTCGTGAAGGCTTCTCAGTCACATGACGGCTGATTACTTTGTTCCCAAATCCCTCTCCATCCCTGTGCTCTCTTTCCCCTTCCTTCCCAGAAGCCAACGCCTACATGAAAACACCCTTGTTTTCAAAACAAAAAGTCAGACAGCTCAGAGTGATAGCTCCAAAAGCAAGTGCCATTCGGCCACACCCACATAGATCTATACCAAGGTGTCAACTGTTATATCTCCGAGCTCTAGAAAGCACCTTCCACCTGCCAGGAGACCAAATTTATGCACCTGGGCGCTCGACTGGAATCATTCTCCCACACTGCAATTCTCATCCTCCAATGCCTGGTTTTAGCATGAAAAATATGTTGCACGTTCACAACCAAACACAGAGCCCACCACAGACGGTGAGCTCCCTCGGAACGCAAGAGAGGGCCGACACATCACCCTATGAGCCCTGCCACCTACCCCTCAGACCACACAAGTGAATAACTAAGCCGGCCTGTGGCTTCATAACCGAGGAGTTCTCGCAGCTCAGTGACTCGGAAATGACCAAACCCAAGGAGGCTGAGCCCCAGAGACCTCCTTTACTGCCTCTGATGTAAAATGGCACGTGGCCTGTGAAGGAAGAGACAACATTCGGTCCCCTGTGTGCGTCGCTGTGCCCGAGGACTGTTCACAGCTGAGAGAGTGAGCGAAGGGAAAGATGGTCTACCCTGCAGCCATTTAACCCGGGTTCGAGTCCTTGCGTCATCGTAAGTTACCTTTGTGGCCACAGCCAAGTGTCCCCATCTAGAAACAGGGAGAAAGAAGCCCAGCTGAGAGGTCCGTTGTGAGAACAAATGTCACAGCGTATGTGAAGCACACACTGGGCACACAGGAGGGACCACCAGGGTTGCTTCCCGTGGCCTGACTCGAGCATCACCGCAGTGGGGCACTGAGGCTGATGTCATGAGCACAGCACTCAAAGAAAAGAGGTGGCTGACGCCCCGGTGAGGGCCCTGGGACCCGGCGGAAGGGCTGAGGGTAAGGAAAGCTTACTATCCCTATCCCTTACCAAATATTCCCTTTCTCACTAAAAAGAGATGGTGTTTGCAAGAGGAAGGCCAGACCACGTGACCCGGATGGAGACACGTGTGCAAGGCTGGCTGCTCCCCTGGCAGGGAGGACCTGCCAGGCGGCCTCCTGCCCGCAGCTCAGGCTGAGCCGTCTTGATCTCTAGGTTCAGCTGCACCTCTGACAGTCCCTGGTACCAGATCACAGAACGGCCAACATCACTCAAAGCCACGTGCATCCACCACGCCTTGCAACCTCACTTTATCTAGGTTAGCTGTCAGAATTTAACAGCATAAGACAAAGAAAAACCTGAGGCAACGTGTTTATCAAGTCACTGAAACATAAACACCTTGAGGAGGGTGAGCGATGGCCAGGCAGCACAGGTCCTAAAGGCCAGGTGTCGCCTGCCTGCCTCCCCCCACGAGCCTCCTGCCTTCTCAACAAGCAATCTTGCAAGCAGAGGAAACAGGTCCACACATACCTTTTTAAAAAATGATCTTTTGAAACATGCATTTTTGTCATTTGCTCTTTGTTGCAATGGAAACATTCGGCAATGGCCTTGCTCTGTATTCCGTCCCAGGTTCTCTGACTCCACAGGGGGGAGGTTCGGAAAGCAGAGCGCGGCTCCCAGGCCAGAGGAGCCGGCCTCAGCCTGCATATTGTGCAGCTTGGAAAAATACACAGTCAGTCCGCATCAGAGGCTCCTCGCTGGTGACGGCTCCCGGTTCGAGCTCTGTGCACCTGCTGTGTTGAAAGAGGAAGAGGGAGGCTCCTGGGAGAGCCTGCACTAACTCCTCCAAACACTCAGCACCCAATCCGGTCGCACACTGGAGCACGGCTGCAAAAGTTACTGGGGCCCGGGTCTCACCGCACCCCAGAGATTTCACATGCAGTCAAGTTCCCCCCAAATACATCTCCCTTTCAAACTGTGCAAGACGCATCCTGACCTGCCCTTGGATTTTCACAGAACTGAATGGATTCTTCCCTGAACCTAGAATGGTAGGTAGAAATGCCAACATACAAACAAACACTAGGTTGCCTCAGGATGACAATGACCTTGGATATTTTAAAATTATTATTATTATTATTTTAAATACTTTATTGATTTTACAGAGACAGGAGAGAAAAGGGAGCATGGACTGAGAAGTATCACCTCATAGTTGCTTCATGTGAGTTGTTCATTGCTTGCTTGTTGTATGTGCCTTGACCAGGGAAGCCCAGGGTTTCGAACCGGCAACCTTGGCATTCCAGGCCGAAGGTTTACCCACTGCGCCACCACAGGCCAGGCTTTAATTATTATTATTGTAAAAGGTTTTCTGAACTTTACTGACTTTGTGCAGCGGCTGTTTATTACTCTGGGAACTAGTCTGTAGTTTCACAGCTCCTGGAAACAGTCTATAGATCCAAAGGAATAAGAACACAAGAGCTGACTCTACAGTGGCAGGACCCTTGCCTGGCAGGGTGTCTTCCAGCACGCTTGACATGTGCACCTCAAGGTCCACACAGTGGGGTCTGAAGGAAGTAGAGATGTGCTCTACAGACAGACAAATGCCCTGGGGTTACCACGGAGGAGTATCCACATGGCCACCTCCAAGGCCTCTGGTCCTCCTTAGTGTGTACCCACATAACCCATCCTGACTCAGACTCTAAAGCAGGGGTAGTCAACCTTTTTATACCTACCCCCCACTCTTGTATCTCTGTTAGTAGTAAAATTTTCTAACCGCCCACTGGTTCCACAGTAATGGCGATTTATAAAGTAGGGAAGTAACTTTACTTTATAAAATTTATAAAGCAGAGTTACAGCAAGTTAAAGCATATAATAATAATTACTTACCAAGTACTTTATGCTGAATTTTTGCTAAGTTTGGCAGAATAAATCTTTATAAAACAACTTACTATAGTTAAAGCTATCTTTTTATTTATACTTTGGTTGCTCTGCTACCGCCCACCATGAAAGCTGGAACGCCCACTAGTGGGCGGTAGGGACCAGGTTGACTACCACTGCTCTAAAGGGAAGGATCTGACCTACGCGCAGAATCGCAAGGAATATAAGGAAGGGACAGGGGTCCCTGTCCACCCTTCCCAGGTAAGAGGCCCAGGCTCGTTACCTACCTTTCTACTTGTTAGAAGAGTGAAAGGGGTCAGGTAGACATCTTTGCCTATGAAGAGAGAAAGAACTGTGGGGAGCTGGGAGGTCCCAGGGTCAGGACATTAGGGCTTAGCTCTCACCTAGAGCTCACACATACTGAGTAAGTGACTTGACCAAATCTGTGCCTCAGTTTCTCACGAGTGTAGCAGACAGCCTCTAGGGTGGCCCTCAATGATCCCTGCCTCCTGATGTTTGTGCCCCTGTGAAATCCCCTTCCTTCAAGGGTGGGCTGGACCTATACACTTGCTTCTAACAAACAGAACATAGCAAGTGATGCAATGTCACTTCCAAGATTAGGTTATGAAGGAACTATGGTTTCTGTCTTGGCCATTTTCTCTCTCTCTTGCTCTGAAGAAAGCCAGTTGCCATGCTGTGAGCGGCCCTATGGAGAGGCCCATGTGGCAAGGAACAGAGGGGGACCTTGGCCAACAAGGATCCAGCCCTCAGCCCAGCAGCCAAACCCACAGGAGTCATGAGCGACCTTGGAAGCAGATCCAACCCCAGCCGGGTGTTCAGATGAAATCACAGCCTTACGAGGGACCCGGTACCAGACGATCCAACTGAGCCACGCCTGGATTCCTATCCCACAGAAACGGAAATAAACACGTATTGTTTTAAACTACTAAGTTTGGGGATAATTTGCTCTGCAGCATAGATCTACACCACATTCATAAAAGGGGCCAATAACCAAGACCAAACCCTGAGATAAACACGAGATTAAATTAGAAAATGTAAGTGAGGTACTTGGCAAGTGGTGAGCACACAGATGAGGAGACCCCAGAGCCACCAGGCCCCTTCCCCCACCGTGTGAGGTCGAATCCGCCTGCTGCCCAGGCCACAGGGGACTGACAGGAAGGCCCAGTGCTCCGTGCTGCTGCCAACTGAGTGTGAAATGCCAGCGCATTTAGGACAGACTTTCTGGCCCTATTATTTAGGTCCCCGAGTTTTGTTCACCTTCCCAAACAGCTGTCAGCCCCCGAGGGCAGGTCAGGGCAGTGGATCAAAGGAGCAGAGGGCCGGCAGGCCTGAGACTGGGGTCTGAGCAAGGGTTCAGCCAGGGATTGGCTGGTGGCCCTGGACAAACGACTCATGCCTCTGGGCCTCACTTTCCTCCTCTGGGAACCGGGTCAAGGGGTCTGAGGAGAGTTCGCTTTCCTTTCCAACACTGTCTGCCCCGTGCAAGTATACAACGGGTGCTCAGAGAGTCTTCATGAAAGCAAGAAATACGTCAAAATTCAGTGGTCACGTGCCCGTATCTAAAGAACAAAGTGCTAATTTTCTTAACCACACAGGCTTTCTGAAAAAGTTCTTGGAACCACCGTCTGGCTTATTCATGCTGAATGTCAAACCCGAGAGCACGTCAGCCAGGTGCCCCCATTCACCCAGCACGGAGAGCGGGACCACACGTGTCTACAGAGCCGCCGAGTCCCCAAAGGCCCCCGAAGGAGGATCACGTTTCTCTCCATCAGCCACCTCCACATCAGAAACAAATGACGACTCTTCCAGAGGAGACTGCGTCTGAAACAGGTCAGTTTCTCAGCTCCCCGGTGTGGGCTGGCTCAGGAGCTGTGTTTCTCCCGTTTACCACCAGTGAGAGAACGTTCATGAGGAGTCCGTCTGAAACAGGTCAGTGTCTCAGCTCCCTGGTGTGGGCTGGCTCAGGAGCTGTGTTTCTCCCGTTTACCACCAGTGAGAGAACGTTCACGAGGAGTCCGTCTGAAACAGGTCAGTGTCTCAGCTCCCTGGTGTGGGCTGGCTCAGGAGCTGTGTTTCTCCCGTTTACCACCAGTGAGAGGACGTTCACGAGGAGTCCGTCTGAAACAGGTCAGTGTCTCAGCTCCCTGGTGTGGGCTGGCTCAGGAGCTGTGTTTCTCCCGTTTACCACCAGTGAGAGAACGTTCACGAGGAGTCCGTCTGAAACAGGTCAGTGTCTCAGCTCCCTGGTGTGGGCTGGCTCAGGAGCTGTGTTTCTCCCGTTTACCACCAGTGAGAGGACGTTCACGAGGAGTCCGTCTGAAACAGGTCAGTTTCTCAGCTCCCTGGTGTGGGCTGGCTCAGGAGCTGTGTTTCTCCCGTTTACCACCAGTGAGAGGACGTTCACGAGGAGTCCGTCTGAAACAGGTCAGTGTCTCAGCTCCCTGGTGTGGGCTGGCTCAGGAGCTGTGTTTCTCCCGTTTACCACCAGTGAGAGGACGTTCACGAGGAGTCCGTCTGAAACAGGTCAGTGTCTCAGCTCCCTGGTGTGGGCTGGCTCAGGAGCTGTGTTTCTCCCGTTTACCACCAGTAAGAGGACGTTCACGAGGAGTCCGTCTGAAACAGGTCAGTTTCTCAGCTCCCTGGTGTGGGCTGGCTCAGGAGCTGTGTTTCTCCCGTTTACCACCAGTGAGAGGACGTTCACGAGGAGTCCGTCTGAAACAGGTCAGTGTCTCAGCTCCCTGGTGTGGGCTAGCTCAGGAGCTGTGTTTCTCCCGTTTACCACCAGTAAGAGGACGTTCACGAGGAGTCCGTCTGAAACAGGTCAGTGTCTCAGCTCCCTGGTGTGGGCTGGCTCAGGAGCTGTGTTTCTCCCGTTTACCACCAGTGAGAGGACGTTCACGAGGAGTCCGTCTGAAACAGGTCAGTGTCTCAGCTCCCTGGTGTGGGCTGGCTCAGGAGCTGTGTTTCTCCCGTTTACCACCAGTGAGAGGACGTTCACGAGGAGTCCGTCTGAAACAGGTCAGTTTCTCAGCTCCCTGGTGTGGGCTGGCTCAGGAGCTGTGTTTCTCCCGTTTACCACCAGTGAGAGGACGTTCACGAGGAGTCCGTCTGAAACAGGTCAGTGTCTCAGCTCCCTGGTGTGGGCTGGCTCAGGAGCTGTGTTTCTCCCGTTTACCACCAGTGAGAGAACGTTCACGAGGAGTCCGTCTGAAACAGGTCAGTTTCTCAGCTCCCTGGTGTGGGCTGGCTCAGGAGCTGTGTTTCTCCCGTTTACCACCAGTGAGAGGACGTTCACGAGGAGTCCGTCTGAAACAGGTCAGTGTCTCAGCTCCCTGGTGTGGGCTGGCTCAGGAGCTGTGTTTCTCCCGTTTACCACCAGTAAGAGGACGTTCACGAGGAGTCTGTCTGAAACAGGTCAGTGTCTCAGCTCCCTGGTGTGGGCTGGCTCAGGAGCTGTGTTTCTCCCGTTTACCACCAGTGAGAGGACGTTCACGAGGAGTCCGTCTGAAACAGGTCAGTGTCTCAGCTCCCTGGTGTGGGCTGGCTCAGGAGCTGTGTTTCTCCCGTTTACCACCAGTGAGAGGACGTTCACGAGGAGTCCGTCTGAAACAGGTCAGTTTCTCAGCTCCCTGGTGTGGGCTGGCTCAGGAGCTGTGTTTCTCCCGTTTACCACCAGTGAGAGGACGTTCACGAGGAGTCCGTCTGAAACAGGTCAGTGTCTCAGCTCCCTGGTGTGGGCTGGCTCAGGAGCTGTGTTTCTCCCGTTTACCACCAGTGAGAGGACGTTCACGAGGAGTCTGCTACCCAGTCCGCACGTAGAGACTCAGTGATCGGCTCGACTCTAGCCGGAGTGACAGACAGTGGAGGGGCTGAGAACAGGAAGAGTGTCTTTTCCACCAAACTCAAAGTTCTGTTTGTTCGGTCACCCACGGAATTAACTCACATGCCTGTCCTGAGTGCCCACTGTATCAGCACCAGGCCAGGTGGCATGAACATGACCTTGCCATGACTGTGACGAGGAAGGCCACCAATACTGGGCCGTTTCAGAGCCTCCCCTCTTAGGCCTGCTGCTCTGAACTGTCACCCCCACCCCATCCCCTTTGTTCCCATGTGTCTCTGAGGAGAGAAAGGCAACCCCCACCCACCTCACCTCCCAGGGGCATTTGGGCATTCGGGGCCCTAGACCCACTCCTCCCACCCGTCCAGTTTCTGCTTTATTTCTCCTCATTTGCATCTCTCCCCACAATTCTCTGTCATCTACAGGCCCAGCCAGGGGTCCCCGTCCTAGCCTCCATGGCCGCCTCTTCCTTCTTCCTAAACTGCTCTTCCCCGGGAGCCCAAGTCTCTCAGTCCCCTCACCGGCCATGTCCTCCGGGCCCCAGTGTCTCAGTCCCCTCACCAGCCGCGTCCTCTGGGCCCCAGTGTCTCAGTCCCCTCTCCGGCCGTGTCCTCTGGGCCCCAGTCTCTCAGTCCCCTCTCCGGCCGTGTCCTCTGGGCCCCAGTGTCTCAGTCCCCTCTCCGGCCATGTCCTCTGTGCCCCAGTCTCTCAGTCCCCTCGCCGGCCGTGTCCTCTGGGCCCCAGTATCTCAGTCCCCTCTCCGGCCGTGTCCTCTGGGCCCCAGTCTCTCGGTCCCCTCACCGGCCGTGTCCTCTGGGCCCCAGTCTCTCGGTCCCCTCACCGGCCGTGTCCTCTGGGCCCCAGTCTCTCGGTCCCCTCACCGGCCGTGTCCTCTGGGCCCCAGTCTCTCGGTCCCCTCACCGGCCGTGTCCTCTGGGCCCCAGTCTCTCGGTCCCCTCACCGGCCGTGTCCTCTGGGCCCCAGTGTCTCAGTCCCCTCTCCGGCCGTGTCCTCTGGGCCCCAGTGTCTCAGTCCCCTCACCGGCTGTGTCCTCTGGGCCCCAGTGTCTCAGTCCCCTCACCAGCCGTGTCCTCTGGGCCCCAGTGTCTCAGTCCCCTCAGCCTCGCCAGCCCCGTCCTCTGGGCCCCAGTGTCTCAGTCCCCTCACCAGCCGTGTCTCAGTCCCCTCACCGGCCGTGTCCTCTGGGCCCTAGTGTCTCAGTCCCCTCAGCCTCGCCGGCCATGTCCTCTGGGCCCCGGTCTCTCAGTCCCCCTTCCTTCAGCCGCTGGTACCTCCCCCCTTTGCCAAACCTCTGCCTCTGCTGTCCTTTATCTTCCCTGTCCTCCCCCTTCAAGCAGCGTCAAAGGAACAGGTGTGAATATCAGGGCAATTAATTAATCATACACGTAACATTTGTCTAAGAATTCATTTTGAGGTAATTATGTTCCCTCACTTCAGGACTAACGTTCAACTGAAAATTGGCATTTAATGCAAATTGAAGGTGACAGATGCTAGACACTATGCTTTTCCAGAACATGCATTTTGTGCTTAAAGGTCTTGCTCCTCGAATCTCGGATTACAGCTAAATTCTCAGATAATTTGGAAGGTGCGTGTTCTACATGCTCTTGAAGTCAATTTAGAGAATGAGCCTTAATAGAAGGGAAACCATGACCTTGTGGCTTGAAGACAATCCACGCTGTCTTTCCGAGCCGGACTTGGCTTGCTGTTGTTTTCATAGTGGCCTAAAAGCTGTCTACTGCCCCAAATGACACAAGATTCTGAGAACTATCCACAACCCACAACAAGAAGCAACAATCTGATTAATTTCTGGGTAACTGTCCTCCACCAGCTGACAAGAACTTCGTCAGGGCAGCCTAACAGCACCGACAGCTTTTCCCACTGGACAGCCGGGGACAGAAAGCCCTCCATTAAACTGCAGCCGAGACGAACGGGTCTGCATGGCAACCTGTCATCGGTCTGCTTGAACAGATGCCCGTGTTTCAGCTACCCAAGCCAGAGCAGCTCTCCACGAGTGCTGCCTTCTTCTGGAAGGAAAAATACATGGATTTTATCTACAGCGTACCTGAAAATTTCAGGGTCGATGGGACAAGTCATTGGGAAAATCTTTTTGTGGTGTAAGTAGTCTGGCTTCCTGAGCACCATGAAGGCTTTTCGTTCACGTGGGCACGGAGCGGGAGGAGGGCACCCACCGACCCACCCGCCACGGGGATGCACAGTGGTGCCCACAGTGCCCACATGAGCTGCTCTGTGGCCTGCCAGCTCCACGAGCGATGAGGGGTGGGCGCCTGTCACCCTGACAGAGTGCACGTGTGACGCAGACCAAATAACTGAACTATACGCTTAGAAAAAGGCATAGGCATTCATTTTGAAGATCTTTTAGTCCAGTGACTTTTAAAATGGAAGAGCTAAGGCAGAGAAGCACAGACCAGAATCTCATAGGAAGGGGGAAGATTTTACAAACTATACGGGGTGGGGCAAAACCAGGTGTGCAGTGGTCCGCGCGGACAAGGATACACAATGAATAAATGAGGATACAAGAATAAACGGTACTCCGCGCACTCAGCACTGCCCACCTGCACAGACCCCGCCTTCCTGTGAACACACAGGAAGGTATGGACACAGGGTATGGACACACTTTACCCTGTTCCTTCCACTAAGTACAGCTACAGCCCCTGGACGTTACACACATAACACACACGTAAGACTGAAAACTGGAGAAGAGAAGGCGGGCGAGCCAGGGGCCTCGACCCCGAGCAATGACACATGGTGAGCCCCCTCGGTTTCCTTTGTGCCTCAGAGTCCCAGATCAGCGCCAACGTAGCCGGTAACTCAGAAGCGCCCAGGAGTGCAGATGAAAGAAAAAAGAAAAGCCTGCTCTCTCTGACCAGAGTAGCAAGAAAAGGACAGCCTAGAAGAGAGATTTAGAGAATAACAGCTCTACTCTAGCCAACAGCACAGAAAAATCAGAGCCCTACACCCACTTGCAAAGGCTCAGTGGAGGCCTAGACTCACAACCGTGGGAGACTGTAATAAGCACCCCAATCCCTGCACCAGGTGGTGTCAGAGGATGTTGGGTGGAGAGCCAGGACCCTCCCCTAACTGGGTGTTAATGAATCTCCCCATTGGCTGTGCCAGCAGAGACCACAGGGGGAGTCTGGACTTCAACCTATCCCACCAGCAGTAATGAGGGGTCCCTCCCTCTACCCAATGGGATAATATTAGGGGAGCTGGAATGGAGAGGCAAAAAGTCCATCCTGCTCAGCAGTAATAGGGCCACTCCCCACAGTGTCATTGGAATCCACATGAGGGCAGTAACAAGGTGGCCCTTCCCAGTCAGGGTGCGATCAGTGGAGGCCTAGTGGGAGCCTATGCTGTCATCACTGCACAGCAGTGACCAGGAGGCCCTCTCTCCTGGTGCCAATGATGGCCATGTGGAGACCCTGGACTTCCGTGCCCACCTGGAAGAGGCAGTGTCCCCCTCTACCTATGGAGCAGTATCAGAGGAGACCTGCCATAATGTGATGTTTATATAAGATCCAGAGTCTTAAAAAAATCCCCAAAACATCCAGGTCTCAACTGTAGATCATTACCATTCCGAGAACCAGGGAGATCTCAAACGGAATGAGGAAAGGCAATCAACATGTGCCAACACCATGATGACCAGAATATCAAAATTATCCGACAAGGATTTTAAAACAGCCATTATATTTAAAAATGCCTCACCAAGAAATTATAAACACTCTCAAAACAAATGAAAAAAAGAAAGCCTCTTCAAATAAAGATTAGTCATAAAGAAGAACCAAGTGGAAATTTTAGAACTAAAAGAAGAAAATAACTGAAATAGGAAGTTCAGTGGGTGGGCTCACCAGCAGAACGGAAGGGACAGCAGAGAGAATCGGGGAACCTGAAGACAGGACAATAGCACTTATCCAATCTGAGCAAAGGAGAGAAAACAGACTGGAGAGAAATGAACAGAGCTTCAGGGACACGTGGGATTATAACAAAAGATTTAACCATTCATGACACTGAAGTCTCCTAAGGAGAGGAACATAAGAGTAGCCGTGAAAAAAAAGTATTTGAAAATATAATGGCTGAAATTTTCTCGAATTTGGAGAACTATAAACCTACATATTCAAGAAACTGAGCTAACAAGATAAAGCCAAAGAAATCTCCAAAACACATCATAGTGAAACTTCTGAAAACTAAAGACAGAGAGAAAAAAAAAATCTTGAAAGCAACCAGAGAGAAATAATGCATTATCTCTAGGGAGAAAGCAACCAGAGAGAAATAATGCATTATCTCTAGGGAGGAATCAACCAGAGAGAAATAATGCATTATCTCTAGGGAGAAAGCAACCAGAGAGAAATAATGCATTATCTCTAGGGAGAAAGCAACCAGAGAGAAATAATGCATTATCTCTAGGGAGAAAGCAACCCAAAAGGTAGATTTCTTATCAGAAACCGCAGGAGACAGAAGGAAGAGGCACAACATTTTTCAAGCACTAGAAGCAAAGAACTATCAACGTTCACTGTATATGCAGTGAAACTGTTTTCAACAATGAAAAGCGAATCAGGACATTCTCAGATAAAGGAAAACTGAAAGAATCTGTCATAAGCGAACCTATCCTCTAAAAAAAGAAATGGCCAAAGGAAGTTGTCTATGCAGAAAGAAAATATTCAAACATCAGGAATTAAGAGCAAAGAAAGGAACAAAATTATGGGTAAATATCAATACAATAGACTTTCTCCTGAGTTTTCGGAATCAATTTTTCTTGGTGACGCAAAAATTATAACACTGTCTAATGTAGTCTCAATGCATGTACTTACTCCAGGTAGATGATGTCAGAACTGAGTTAAATTGTAGGCCACAACAGCTGGAGTTGCAGAATCTCTCCATGTGTGGAAAGCCATGTGATGACAACTGTCATCAGAAGTGAAGTAGTGTTGGCCTGACCTGTGGTGGCGCAGTGGATAAAGCGTCGACCTGGAAATGCTGAGGTCTCTGGTTCGAAACCCTGGGCTTGCCTGGTCAAGGTACATATGGGAGTTGATGCTTCCAGCTCCTCCCCCCTGTCTCTCTCTCCCTCTCTCTTTCCTCTCTAAAATGAATAAATAAAATAAAAATTTAAAATTATAAAAAAAAAAAAAAAAAAAAAAGAAGTGAAGTAGTGTTACAGTGGAGTAATGAGGGCACAGGGGACAAAGAGGAATATATTCTCCCTTTAGAAAATCACGCGGAGGGCCAGTCCCACCATGTTTTCTTGGGTGAGTGTCATTGGAGTATCAGCTGCAATGGACCCAAGTTCGAAATATGACAGCTTTGAAAGATATTACCGGGCAACTGAAGTTTATCAAAGACACCCAGATGATTATTAGCAAGGCTCTGAAAATGAGAGCCCCAGCAAAACAGGCCCGCGCGGAGAGGGAGCTGACACCAGCTCGAGTGGATAGAGCAGGACCTTCGTTCTGGATAAAGGGCTGATGTTAAGGAGCCAGCAGACAAGAAGAACCTCTCCTTCCCGGTGAGTCCCCAGACAGAGGGCCTTGTGTGCTCCCCGTTCCTCGGCTGCTAACCAGATGAAGGGTGAGGTGGCTGTGCTCATGACAGCCAGGAAAGAAGTAGGACTGTTGGAATTGGTGACAAAATTAGGGGTGTACTTCAGAAGACTGGTTACTTGCAGAGGGGCAATTGGAAAGGGGCTCACAGGGAGCTTCTGGCGACGTTACTTTCTTAATCTGGGTGGTGGGTACAGACGGATGTCCTAAGCTACACATACACGCGTTATGCTCTAGTCTTTACATGTCTAATATTTCACAATGAGAGAAGTATTAAAATAATTCTTGTGTTTGCAAAAACACTGCCTATTTTTTTTTAATTTGTCATTATGGCAGAAATTATTCATTATGTCAGAAAAAACTAATGGTAGACCTATATTTTGATTCCGACCTAATAAGATTTGGGAGCGCAATCATTCCTCGGATCCTTTTTCTTTTTTCCAAACAGAAAACCCAAATCACCTCTGGTCGAGCCCAGAGGTTGGAGCTTTAACAAGGCCTCCTGGTGATTCTGATGCTCACGCAGGTTTGAGGGCCCCTGATGTAAGTATCCGCCTATATAATCCTTGTTATTTTCACAGAGTAACAATTCCATCTCCAAAACCTTCTAGCGATTGCTTTCCAACACACTGAAGCCCACTGTCCCCACACAACTGCAGGCACCCACTCTATCGAAGGCTGTGTGCACTGATGCTCAAGATGGCCCCGGAGGCCTGGTTCAGCTGGGGAGAGAGCATTTGCCTCTTATTTTCCGAGGCACTTACAGAGGGATCTAATCTCCTCAGTAACGATTAGGAGCATTCCCTGGGGAGAAGCTGAGATGCAGAGGGGCCATAGGTCAGGCCCACCACGTAGGACTGGCAAGACCCAAACCCGAAGCCCAAACCCAGGCCTCTGAGATGAGCGTCCAAGATCCCACCTCCCCAAAGCACCTCACAAGCACGAAATCGGCACATTCTAGTCCCATTAGCCACATGCGTCCTTGACAGGGACGACCTGACTGGGCTCATGACCACCAGTGACGGCGGATAAAATAAACCACTTCCTCGCATAGCCACATTTACTGGGCGGCCCCAAGAGACCTCCTCCTTTAATTAGGGCTGAAGAGTCTAAGAACGCTACCCTAGCTAGGACAGCAAAACCTGTCACGTTCCTTAGGCTGGCGAGGACCGAGCTGGTACAGCGTTGGAGGTCAGCTGCGCGTGTGCCACGTGTTCATGATGACAGAGGTCCCCCCCCCAGATGACTGCAGTTCTGAACGGGAACCTTTAGACACCAGCACCATCCTTCCTGGACACAGGGAAGCACTAAGAGATAAACTGCTCGTTCGGAAAACCTCCAGAGAAAGGCTAATTTTCTGATTCTGAGGGTGAACAAGTAATCCAGAGCCAGAAATCTGCCAGTCAAGCTGCCTCAACCCTGTAAGGACCGGAAAGGGAATGGGAGAGTCAAGCACTTCTGGGGCTGCGACGCGTTGTCAAGGCAACCACAGCTCCCAGCTCTCACAACGCGGGTCTTCCCAACCACGTTTCAAGGCGCCCACGTGCCCCCAAGTTCTTTTTGTCTTAAGCTATTCTTGGAATTCTTTTAAAACAAAACAAAACAACATAAAAAACACACAGTTCTATCTGGAGCCCTCATTATTTCTATTGGTTTCATCCTTCCTTATCAAACATCTAGTCCTCTATGTAAATAAAATGCCAAGGTAGTCAGGGCCTTGAAGCAATACTTGTCACTTTGTAATAATACAAATCACAAAAATCATACAAATCGTGAAAATAAATTCGTGCAGGTGTGGTCTAAAGAGCTTGTGTGTTTTGAATGAGAAGAGAGTACGGCTCCCAAACATGATAACAACGCGGGGGTGTGGGAAGGAAAAGGCTCAACAAAGCCCCAAAGAAGCGCAGGCAAACCAGCCCCTGGAGTAAAGAAACAAATGCAGGCCATCCAGGGAAATGTGCAGAAGGACTGCCACTCCGCGATGCTTGACGGCACTATCAGGAACCGTTTTCGCTATAACTACAGAACTGTGACAAAGGCAGGAAGGAAGGCAGGCAGCAAGCAGCTAGCGAGCCTTCGTCTCTGCCACGTGTACTGAGCTCTTTCCAGATGAAGTTACATAACGTCCAGGGCTGGCTGCAAAGTGATTCAGAGTGGAGGGTGTGGGTGAGATAAGGTCGGCTCTGTAACAGCAACTGCTGACGCCGGGTGACGAGGGTTTGGGGGTTCCCTATTCTAGCCTCACGTTTTTAGCATGAGCTGGAAATTTCCCCCAAAAAAAATTAATTAAAAAAGAGGTGCCTGACCAGGCGGTGGCACAGTGGATAGAGCATTGGACTGGGATGCCGAGGATCCAGGTTCAAGACCCCAAGGTCACCAGCTTGAGCGCAGGTTCATCTGGTTTGAGCAAAGCTCACCAGCTTAGACCCAAGGTCGCTGGCTCGAGCAAGGGGTTACTCGGTCTGCTGAAGGCCCGCGGTCAAGGCACATATGAGAAAGCAATAAATGAACAACTAAGGTGTCTCAACGTGCAATGAAAAACTAATGATTGATGCTTCTCATCTCTTCGTTCCTGTCTGTGTCCCTGTCTATCCCTCTCTCTGTAAAAAAAAAAAAAAAGAGGCAGGAGAGAAGGAAGACAGGAAGAGAAGAACAGGAAAGCAGGTGAGTCGAGCAAAAGGAGAGAGAACAGGAAACAGAAAGAGGATGGTGAAAGGGAAGAAAGATGGACAGAAAGAAGAGAACCAGAAGCAAAGAGACCAGTGCAGACGGCGGGGGCGCCCGGAACGCCTCCGCAAACCCCAGCGCCCGGAACACCTCCGCGACCTCCGGCGCCTCAACCACCTTCGCGACCTCCCTGCTCCGTGCAGCCGGGCGGCACTGACAGCTAAGTCACCAGTGCCTGTCCCGGCAGGAGTCGTCAGACAGCAAGGTTCTGAGATGCCTCTTCCACGGCTTCCCCCAGCCCGCACGCCCGTGGGGAAGAGTGTGAGAGCACATTCCGAGTGGTGTCTAAGGGGCGGTGCTTCCTGTGTCTCCCAGGCCCCAACGTGGGCGAAGCCATCGGGTTATTACCGGGCACTGACACCACACCCGCACAGAAGACTGAACGTAAAAACACAAGAAGGAAGACGGACACAGAAATTTAGAGTCTAATGAAAAGAAGTCCAGATAAAAACTCCTAAGAGCTCCACAGCAAAGAAAGTCAGCAAATAGTCAACTTTTGATTACGCCAGGGAGGGGGAACAAGAAAAGCTGAATTCATCCAAACACCGGTCATGCCCAATCCTGAAATATGTTCTGGCTTGTTTTGATTTTACACCGGACTGTGGGTGTCTGGGTCGCTTGGCAAGCACCACAAATCACTAAAAAAGCCTTCTTCCGGCAGGTTCCCCAGACACAGTGTTGAATCTTGTCTGCTTTGGATGTCAGTTTTCCTCTTATACTTGTCAGATTTTGAAGGGAACTCCTAGGAATTGCTCCCAAAACAGTTATCCACAAGATTCCAAATAAAAATGAGGTCCCAAAGTCCACTTCAATCAAGAGTCATCGCCAAGGTCTGGTCCAGAACCAGCGTAGGCATCAGAGCACCGGTGAGAACACAGAGGTCAAAGTCAGGGACACACCTGCCTCAATGGACCTCAGCAGACAGCCGAGGAGCTAACTGTGCTTTGTCACATGGAACTGTTCAGCCTGTTCCCTAGGTCCAGTTCATGACCACCAAGGCCATAACCTGAACCCATGAGAGTCAAACCTTCTCCTCCGAGGGCAGCCGATGAGCTCACGAGGCGAGTGCCCCCCAGAGAGAGGACCCTGTCCCTCCCTGTCACTGAGCGGGCTGTTTCGTCTCCCCTTGACTCTTCCCTCAGTGGCTGCTCAGCCACTCAGCCTCAGTTTTCAGATTCTTACTTTCTATCTTCTCAAAACGGTCCAAGCCGTTTGGGGAGCAATATCTGAGAAGTGAAACCATGATGTGCTAAGTCACTCCATGATCACTCGGGCTCCCCAGGAAGCCATTGCTTCCAGAAATGTAAAAAAAATTTTTTTAATTCAGAGAAGCTTTTACTGGAAGATAAGACTGCTCAGGAGCGGACCATTCCTACAGGGTTCACCACCCAGGGAGAGGCAGGAAGGGCAGGGCCACAGCCCAGGTTTAAGTGGGCTTTCTCCACCTGGGGAGAAAGATTACATTTCTGAGCCATCTTATCTTTTTTTTTTTTTTTTTTTTTTTTTGTATTTTTCTGAAGCTGGAAACAGGGAGAGACAGTCAAACAGACTCCCGCATGCGCCGGACCAGGATCTACCCGGCATGTCCACCAGGGGCGCCGCTCTGCCCACCAGGGGGCGATGCTCTGCCCCACCGGGGTGTTGCTCTGTCGCGACCAGAGCCACTCTAGCGCCTGGGGCAGAGGCCAAGGAGCATCCCCAGCGCCCAGGCCATCTTTGCTCCAATGGAGCCTTGGCTGCGGGAGGGGAAGAGAGAGACAGAGAGGAAGGAGGGGGGTGGAGAAGCAAATGGACGCTTCTCCTCTGTGCCCTGGCTGTGAATTGAACCGGGGTCCCCCGCACGCCAGGCCGACACTCTACTGCTGAGCCAACCGGCCAGGGCTTTTTTTTTTTTTTTTTTTTTTTTTAACACTTTGCTCATTGTCAGCTAGCCATCAGTTGAATTACCCGGGTTTTGTGAGACTGTAAGAATGTTCCCTTGCAAAGGGCACAGACTGGCCTATCAATTAAATGAAACGATTCCTCCACCTCCTCGCTTGGCTGTCCCACATCACCAAGCAGAATGCAAGGGTTTCCTCAACGGGCGCGTGAGGACTGCTGGGCAAGGGGGCATCAGGGACACACGTCTAAACTCGTTTCCGTTGCTCCCACTGACGTCACCGACAGAGCACGGAGACGGGGGCCACGGCGACGCACCCGCACGGGACACAGCACCGGTGCCGCTGGCCTGCCAGAAGTGCCAGGAACTTCAGCAGTGGGAGCAGGCTGGAGAAGAACACTGTGAGCCGAGCAGCGTGGCCCCTCTGAGAGCAGGCTGGGTTCTTGGGAGAAAGGGCTCTGCCGGCACCCCTGCTCCGAAGGGCAAGGTCCAGAGCGGGCCCAGCATGTCAAGGAAACAGAAGCACAGTAGGGTGGATTTTGAGATTTTAGAGGGTGTTTGTCTTTTTCTTAATGATTTTTGTTTCATCACAAACATTTCTGCTAGTCTGTCCTCTGCCTTGCATGTTGTTTATGGCGGGATTAACGTCAGCACGGGATAAGTACTCAGAAATGCCTTCGAGATAAACACATTTCTATTTCCTTCTCGATCTTTTGTCCTTGGATTTTTACATTTAACTCAACTGAAATTACTTCTGTATCTGATATGCGACAAAAGATTGCTTTTTCTAAATAACCAATTGCTTCTGTTTTTTATTTGTTAACAGTGCTTTCCTCCTTGAAAGCATTTTACACCACCAGGCTATTTCGGACAGAATCATAATCTGCTCTTGTGAGCCTCAATTCCAAACTTGGAACAAAAGCTAAATAAATAAATGGTCAACCGACTTCACACCTCTTTGCCTAAAAGGCCCAGGCGGGCTTCCACATGGAGCCCAACAGCCTTTTGAAACTATTGCTGAGAACAGCAGAAAGCCTGTGCAAAGCTTGGCTTTGCACATAAATCAGAGCCCATTGTGAAGTTTAAATACTGGAAGAAGTTAACACTCTTAGCTTAATCCCACAGAAAATGGCTTGTTTGCAGGCAAATTATCCCCTGGAGATACGTTCTCATTTGTGGAGATCTGCTTCCCACCACCCTCCCTCCCCTTCCCCAGCCCAGAGAGGAGGCGGAAAGGGACCGTCACAGTCCAAGGCCTCATGCAGTCAGGGCCTTCGTTAAAATCAAGACCTTCAGTGACAGAGGGTGGACTTACCCTGTCCCAGCTGAAACTCAGGCCCAGGCGATCAAGCTGTTTCCTCATGTATTTAATATTGCTGTGAAATAAAGGGAAGAAAGTTCCGTTTTTAGGGGGAGAGCCATGAACAAGCTACACCATGAGAATGTGAAGGGAAACGGGAAAAGTCTGGATTATTCCAAAGTATTCCAAAGTCTGTATTACATGTTGTTATGTTGCTTTGCCCTGGCCAAAATAATAACAATAATAATAATAATTAATCACTAAGGATCAATGAAAATGTCAGCATAATAGAAGACACCTACCTGCCTACTCTTTGGATTCATACAGAATGTGCTGGAAACCACAATGGTCTCTGGCCCTGGGAGGGTCTTCCTCCACCCATTCAAATGGGCAACTCCTCTGAAAAGTGCACTCTGGTCCATCCTGTCCGTATTCCACACAGATTTAAGCTAACCACGTGCAAGTATGAAATCCACTCAAGGGAAAAACACCTTAACATACAAACTGTGGAATCCAAAAGAAACCTGGTTGAGGGCTTTGTCAATCAAAACCCAAGTCTAAAACTACGCAATCCCTGGAAAGAGGAAGTGAATTATCAACTTGATATAAGATGAAATAAGGAAATACATCACTTTTCCTTTTTGTTAAAGAAAAAAGGAGAATTCACTTATATCCTCTTTCTGCTCAAGCAGCCTGAACTCAGGAAAAGCCGTGGGAAAGTTCTCCAGGTGAGCTCCCATGAGCTAACAAGAGCTTACTTTACTCCAGGCCTTGGGCTAAGCACTTTTGCAGAACAGTGCTTTCTGTAAACTAAACGATTGTGTCCCCCCAAATTCATCTGTCGAAACCTAATCTCCAGTGTGTTGGTATTAGGAGGTGGGGTTTTTGGGAGGCGACTAGGTCACGAGGGCAGAGCCCTGATGAATGGGGTGTATTGTCCTTAAAAAAGAAACCCCAGCCCTGGCCGGTTGGCTCAGTGGTAGAGCGTTGGCCTGGCGTGCAGAAGTCCCAGGTTCGATTCCCGGCCAGGGCACACAGGAGAAGCGCCCATCTGCTTCTCCACCCCTCCCCCTCTCCTTCCTCTCTGTCTCTCTCTTCCCCTCCCGCAGCCAAGGCTCCATTGGAGCAAAAGATGGCCCGGGTGCTGGGGATGGCTCCTTGGCCTCTGCCCCAGGTGCTAGAGTGGCTCTGGTCGCAACAGAGCAACGCCCTGGAGGGGCAGAGCTTCAGGACAGAGCGTCGCCCCCTGGTGGGCGTGCCGGGTGGATCCCGGTCGGGCGCATGCGGGAGTCTCTCTGACTGTCTCTCCCCATTTCCAGCTTCAGAAAAATACAAAAAAAAAAAAAAAAAAAAAGAAACCCCAGAGAGGTCCCTTGCCCCTTCCACCATGTGAGGACACAGAGAAGAGGGCCGTCTGCAACCTGGAAGAGGGTCTCACCAGATGCCAAATCTCCAGGCACCTAAGACTTCCCAGCCTCCAGAACAGAGAAGTGAAGTTTATAAGCCACCGAGACCAGTGTCTTTGTTATAGCAGCTGATTAAGTACTTGCTCATTCCTGTGAGGTAGGAACTACAACTATCCCTCTTTTATAGATAAGTAAACTGAGGCACAGAGATGTTAAGTGACTTGTTCAAGGTGATGAGCTAGCATAAAGGAAGGGCAGAATCTGCACCCAGATGGCCCGATTCAGGGGCCATCTTTTTCATTGTTATTCTCTAGCGGAGAGTTGGCAAGCTTTTCCTGTAAAAGGCTATATGGTAATGTTTTCAGCGTTGCGACCACATGGTCTTGGTCATAACTCCTTACCTCTGTCATTGTATCGGGGAAGCAGTCATGGACAAAATGTAAACAAATGGGTGTGACTGTGTTCCAATGAAACTTTATTTACAAAATCAGGCAATCCCTGGTCTAACTTACATCAAATTCATGCCCCATTTGATTCACTGCATTTGATGATCATTTCCTCCAGAGAAGTAGATGGTGCAGTGAATGTCTGTACACTGTAGCCTCAGTCGAGATAAAGCAAAGGAAGGTGAAGATTCTGGGGAACGGGCTCCAGAACTGGGGCTCCACATCTGGGGTGGGTGGGAGCCCCAGATCTCTGTGGGGTGGGCACAGAACATTCTGCTGGGTCCTGGTATGAGGCCCTCCAGATGCTATCAGGATGGATGGGGGTGGACATGGGAGCCTGAGGCAAGGGACTGGGCTGTGTCCCTTTGGAGAAGGCCATGCCCAGAATAAATTGACCACATATTTCTATGTTGAATGGCTGTTTCTCTTGCTTCAAAGTGGTGCAAGCAAAAAACTAACAGAATTATCAGAGAAAATTAAAATGTAGAATTTGGATACAGCTCAAATTATGATCCCAGAAATGAGAAGCACTGTGGAAATATAGCAAATGTAACCCTCTCCTCTTTCTTTTCCTTCCAGATCCAAATACTCAAAGGAAGAATAACTTTGTAAACAACAAAACATCAAAATGAACATAGGAATGAATACCCTACACCCTCTTTGCACCAGTATATACAATCTGGTTGATCGCTTGGCAGACTACAATGTTGGGTTTACTTTGCTTTCTATTTCTCATGCACAGATTAAAAAAAAAAATTTAAGGTTTCTGTATATAGGTGTCTGAATAGGTCTGTAAATACATACCTTCGTGTCCAACTTTCTGGATGTAGATTCCTCTCAATTGCGGCATTCTCGGCAGGCAGCCCAAATGCATCCCATCCCATGGGGTGGATGACCTAGAGCCCGAAAGAAACATTAAACAGGGCAGATGCAAGTGTCCATCCTTCTGAAGGGCATCCTCCCCTTCTTCTGGGAAACTGACCCTCCTTCAACTCCACAGAGTTCCGCTGAGGGCTGTCAATTGCAAAACTCATCCCTCTGGCTACAGAGGGAGGCATGTGAGTAAATAAACTTGCCCGAGTATCTCTGTTGTCTGGAGTGGGGGGTGGCATGGAGTTTGTGCCACAGAGACGAGGACAATGACGGCTCGCTCTCTTCCCTCTTCTCCTCAGTCAGGAGAAACAGGTGACCCTGCCTTCCCCCTGGTGGATGTCTGAGAAGGTAAAGTTGGCTCACGGAGAGAAGCAGAACAGGAACCGGGACTACTCCACGGCCTGGCCCTGGTCCCAGCGGGCCTGGTTCTTACATTTCCTTTGATTCTGTAAGACGCACCAGGATCTGGAGAAACAACCAAGGCTCCCTTCTTGCTTAAGCTGGTCCGAGCGGGGTTCCAGTTCCGAATAGCCGGGAATCCTAACCAAACCAGACACCTTCTAGGAGGCAGCTTTCTGTCCCCTAAATAGATGGAAAGCATTCTCCTCTGTTAACTATATATTAAGTGGCATAGTTTTTCCTCTTTTTAATTTTCAAGAGCTTAAAAAAAAAAATCCGATGTGGGGGATAGGTGCTAGATTACTAGAAAGTTCTCCAATGCCATGGATGGCGAGCTTCCAGACGTTCTGCTGGGGCTGCTTCCCTGGAAGAATATCATGCCTGCCGTGCAACCACGAGAAGGGGGAAGCTTAATCCCCAGGTGGTTTCTTTGCTGGAGCTGCCAAAATAGCACGAGGGCAATGTCGCTGCCTATTAACATTCGGTAGGGACCACCCATAGTTTTTCTTTTTTCTTTAGCGGAGAGACAGAGAGAAAGAGAGAGAGAGACAGACAGACAGGAAGGGAGAGAGATGAGAAACATCAACTCATAGTTGCGTGTTGCGTCACTTTAGTTGTTCATTGATTACTTCTCACACATACCTTGACTGGGGCTTCCAGATAAGCCAGTGAGCCCGTGCTCAAGCCAGTGACCATGGAGTCACGCCTATGATCCCATGCTCAAGCTGGCAACACTGTGCTCAAGCTGGTTGAGCCTGCACTCAAGCCAGCAACCTTGGGGTTTCGAACCTGAGACCTTAGTGCCCCAGGTTGATGCTCTACCCACTGCACCACCCGTGGTGAGGTGGTGCCACCCATATTTTTAAATAAAGTCAATTCAGAAGACAGTCACAAAAAAAACCTGTCTGGATTGACATATCATTTCTATTTTTGTTGTCAGATGAAATTAACATAAAAAGAGATTGTTAGCGCACATTTTACACAAGCTGTCTATAAAAATAAAACTGTAAAGATCTTAAAGCTTCTTAATAGTTCATATTTTTACCACATCATAGGCTGGGTCACTGGGATAAATGTTCCTGTGAACCACATTTGTATAAAACAGGGGAGGGTCCTCTGGTTTCTGTATCTTGGGCTTCCCAGAGTTGTGTGACCAAGTGCAGAACACACTCTGCTACAAGATAGTAGGCCCTGGCCGGTTGGCTCAGCGGTAGAGCGTCGGCCTGGCGTGCGGGGGACCCGGGTTCGATTCCTGGCCAGGGCGCATAGGAGAAGCGCCCATTTGCTTCTCCACCCCCCCCTCCTTCCTCTCTGTCTCTCTCTTCCCCTCCCGCAGCCAGGGCTCCATTGGAGCAAGGATGGCCCGGGCGCTGGGGATGGCTCCTTGGCCCATGCCCCAGGCGCTGGAATGGCTCTGGTCGCGGCAGAGCGACGCCCCAGAGGGGCAGAGCGTCGCCCCCTGGTGGGCAGAGCGTCGCCCCTGGTGGGCGTGCCAGGTGGATCCCGGTCGGGCACATGCGGGAGTCTGTCTGACTGTCTCTCCCTGTTTCCAGCTTCAGAAAAATACAAAAAAAAAAAAAAAAAAAGGTATAAAATAAAATAAAAAAAAGATAGTTTACTGCTGCCTGACCAGGCTGTGGCGCAGTGGATAGAGCGTCGGATTGGGATGCAGAGGACCCAGGTTCGAGACCCTGAGGTCGCCAGCTTGAATGCGGGCTCATCTGGTTTGAGCAAAAAGCCCACCAGCTTGAACCCAAGGTCGCTGGCTCCAGCAAGGGGTTACTCGGTCTGCTGAAGGCCTGCGGTCAAGGCACATATGAGAAAAGCAATCAATGAACAACTAAGATGCTGCAACGCGCAACGGAAAACTAATGATTAATGCTTCTCATCTCTCTCTCTTTCTGTCTGTCTGTCCCTGTCTATCCCTCTCTCTGACTCACTCTCTGTCTCTGTAAAAAATAAATAAATAAAATTAAAATTAAAAAAAGATAGTTCACTGCTGTCAAGGTGAAGACCTACTACAGCAGGACACAAATGACCAGAGCTTGTCCCGTGGCCGCAGCAGCACAGTCTACGAGCCGTCACATTATTACAGTTCACTGATGTGAAAGACATTGAGTCAGGCGCTTCCTTGGCCTGTCTCGTTCACGACTTGGACTCACATGACATCCAGATCAAATTCTTCCATCCCAGGTGTGGCTGGCCACTTCCTTGTCTGCGATTTCTCTGTGGCCAAGGCTATCTAAAGAGTCACCGGAGCCTGGCTAGGCGGTGGCGCAGTGGATAGAGCGTCAGACTGGAATGCGGAAGACCCAGGTTCGAGACCCCGAGGTCACCAGCTTGAGCGCGGGCTCATCTGGTTTTAGTAAAAACCCACCAGCTTGAACCCAAGGTCGCTGGCTCAAGCAAGGGGTTACTCAGTCTGCTGAATGCCCGCGGTCAAGGCACATATGAGAAAGCAATCAATGAACAACTAAAGAGTCACCGGAACCGCTCCACACTCTGCTTTTTAGCTTTCAAACTCCTATCACCATACTTAGTTTAATCCTTCCATTATTCCACAAGTAACATGTGCCAACCAGGCAATTTATTCTAAAACAAACAAACAAAAACCCAGCATCTGGATGTATAAGTGAGGCCACCAGCTACCCCGCAGTTCACCCCTTCTTGGGCAGGAGTTGCTTTCTGCAGAAAGGAATCAAGACCAAGTCCTAGTAGCTGTAACCTACGAATCTATAAAATAAACATCCAGAGTGTGAAGAATAATCACGCCAGCTCTTCTTCTAACAAACACTCTGAGCATTTAAACTTCAGTGAGAAGCCAAGCGACAGCAAAGCAACCCAGAGGTTCAGAGAGCGGCTCAAAGGGAGGGGGCCGTGACAACAGAGCCAGGGCCGGAGGTCAGCTGCGGAAGCTGAGACGGAGGTCGGCCCAGATGGAACAGGATTAACGAAGGAAGGAGACCTAACCAGGCCAGAGGGAAATCCCCTGGCTTCTCCTTTCCTCCTGCCCTCCGATTTCCCCAGAGTTTCTTTTTGTCCAAAACCAGCCAGAGGCCAGCTGACACTGGAACATAGCCTGCAGGGGTCTATCCTTCTGCCATCCAGAGCACAGCAGGGGACAGTTCTGAGAGCAAACTGGCTGGCCAGGGGCCAGTACGGGGAAAACAGGAACACCGGAGGGCTGCAAAACCTACCAGGATTTCAGACATGGAAGAGGAGTCAGGACCAGCTACTGATAAGGGGCAAGCACAGGGCTTGGGGCCTGGCTGGTCACCTGGAGCTAGCCAGGAGGCCAGGCCTGGGCGCTGGGCCTGGGCCAGACGCTGGTGCAGACACTGTCACAGGCCCATGGCTCACAGTCCGCCTCCCTCCAGGCAGGGCCATGGGCATCTCAGGTTGTCAGGCAGGATGGCCGGCAAGCAGGCTAGGAGATGGGCACCGGAGAGAGCACAGCTACCTATGACGATGGGCAGGCAAAGCTCTGGAGGGCTGAGCACTGGGAAATACCAGGGATTTCTGCCCAGAAGGGCCTGCGGAGGCAGGGTGGTTGGTCACAGGGGACTGCGGCCTTATATATGCATATACCCTATTTCCCCATGTATAAGATGCACTTTCCCCCGAAAAATTTGGGGTCTAAAAACTGGGTGCCTCTTATACAGTGGTTGTGGCATTTCAAATGCCATAGATGGAACTGAGGACGAGGCAATATATGAAGACCAGACACAGATAAGGATAAGCTAATGGATGGAAGTTTTGACAGTGATGAGTTGTATGAATTTTATGATGAATAAAACTTGAGTTCAATAACTTTATGTAATATATTTTTTTTTTCAAATTTCGGGCCCCAAAATTAAGGTGCGTCTTATACATGGGGAAATGTGGTATTTTTCACATGGGAATATAGAATTTAATGTTCAATTTTAAAACACTTTTCTTTCAGAAGGAAAAACAACAGAACAAGAAAAGGTACAGGTCTTCCTCCAACACGGGAAGATCAAACGAGGTAAGACATTAGAGAGAGACCAGGCAGCTGGCTGGCTGACTCCCCCAGGGAGAGAGGAGCTCAATCGTTACCCCGAAAGCGCCAACCAATTTCCTAGGAGTGATCGGCTTTCTCTCCCTTTCATCATAAAACAAAACTTTATATCTGAAACCATTCCACTTCTAATTGACAGCAACCATGGTTACTGCTTCTCGAAAAATCGCTATTTTCAGAGAGGGCCATGCTTTTTCTGAAGTAGATTCAAGTTTATTTTCAAGAAATGAGAAACACAACATCCAATTTTGTTTAGCAAGTGTCATAACCCACCATGATTACAGATTGGGGATCAAATTCAAGTGAATACTTCAGGGTAAAAAAAACCCAAGTGACAACACCTCAGCCCACAGCAGACGACCTCCTCCGGAAACACGGAGCGCCGTGACAGGCAGAGGGACCGCCGTTTCCAGCCCAGCGAGTCACCTTCTTCCTGCCGTCACAGCTGAGAGGGTAAGCTCCAGAAACCCACTCCCTACTTCCAGACGCTAGAGATGTAAATGTTTGACAACCCAATGCCACGCTGTGCCCTCTGGGCTCTCCATAAACACATGTTGACCGACAGGCAGAATGACAACCGATGAGACGATGAGACTTATATTGTGGTTCACATGCTAAGAACTCTCCTCACTTCCTCCCATTCGTAGGTGATCACATTACGGTCACGCAGCTGCCAGACACGTCACCACAATGTCTTTCCTCCTCCGCGGGGAACAGCAAAAAGGCTCAAGCACAAAACCCCACTCGGGCCATGCCCAGAGGCTTTTTGCCTGAGACAAATTCCCCCAAGTCTGTGGGGGGGACTTGGCACATGGATACTTTAATCACTCAGCTTCTGGCCCAGAAGGTGCTGGGGAGACCAGCCGAGGTGGGAGGTGGGTAATTTTATTTTCCAACCATCTGTGTGTACAACAGATGAAAACACAACAAAGTCACCATATGGCGCCAAGCTTTAAATGTGGCATCAGACATGGCGCCACTGTGTGCAGAAACCGTTCGGAGAGCAGCCTCTCTGACCGCCGAAAGAGGGTGACTTACCACCGGCTTCCAGCAGCCCCTGCCTGAACAGCCAGACCTCGGGACCACCTGATTGTGGCTATTACTAATCGGGTGACACTGGAGAACTGCATTAGATGTTTTAAAGGGCTTTCTCAGTGATCATCTCACATGAACCCTGCAATAAATCTGTGAGCAGGGGGCAGGCAGGCCACTGTTGTTGACAAAAGCCCCTGACTCCCTATCAATTCATCACCCCACACTACTGACCTCTCCATTTGTAAAGTCCACGTGTGATCTACTTGTGTGTCAATGGTCTGGTCACCTGTCTGTGACTTCAGTGTCCCCAACAGAACTGGGATGGCCATGGCTTTCAGGCACATCTCCATGAACGACAAGAGCACGGGGACCCCGATGATCCATTTACACTCTGGTCTCGATTCTCTCCTTTGCACGACGTACATGCTGCTATTGAAGGTGATCAAAGCGAAAGCAAACCTGACCTTTCCGATTCATCCTTCTCGCCCATTCTCACTCTCAAATTGCAATCTGTGGTCTGGCCAGGCTCAAAATCTCAAGGGCAAACCACAGCCAGGGAGAAGATATGTGCATTGCTAATTAAAAACGAATCAATAACCCAGACTAGGCCCTGGCCGACGGCTCAGTGGATAGTGCATTGACCAGGCATATGGACATCCTGGGTTCGATTCCTGGTCAGGGCACACAGGAGAAGAGATCATCTGCTTCTCCCCCCACACCCTCTCCCCCTTCTCTCTCTTCCTATCCTGCAGCCAGTGGTTTGATTGGTTCAAGTGTGGTTCTGGGTGCTGAGGGTAGCTCAGCTGGTACAAGGGAATTAGCCTCAGGTGCTAAAAATAGGTCTGTACTGGGGCATCAGCCCCAGACAGAGGTTGCCAGTGGATCCCGATCAGGGTGCATGCGGGAGTCTGCCTCACTATCTCCCCTCCTTTCACCTTAAAAAAAAAGGAAAGAAAAGAAAAAATAATCCAGACTATACAAAGAAGTCCTACAGAGTGATATGAAAAAGACACCCCCCCCTGAAAATTTCTCAGCTTCATGAGGACAGTACTCAGGAAAATGGAAATTAAAAACACAATTAGATATCATTTCCTGTATACCAAATAAGCAAGATTAAAAAGTCTAACATGAAGTGATGTCAAGGGCGGTAAGGCAGTAAATGTCATTCATCGCTGGTAGGAGTACAAACAGGCACCAGCACTTTGCAGAGTAATGTGATGAAGTGACCCAGCACTGACGGCACAGGCTGAGCTGAGTACAGGGTGCTCACTGGAGCAGAAGCCGGAAACCACCTGAAACTCCATCAGCAATAGTTACATACTGTCAAAATTGTACAGTGTTTATAACGGATGAACTCCCTCTAGAGACACAGGATAAATCTTGAAACAAAATAGGGAGTGAAAAAATATGCAGAATATTAAATAAGATATCTTATATAAAATTGAAAACATACAATACTACATATGTGTGCGTGTGTGTATCCTTAAACAATATACAGAGTAAAGGCATGAAAACATAAAGACCAGGATACACTGGGGTGATTCTCTGTCCACTAAGCCACCCAGGCAGGGCCTTGACGTTAGATTTTAAAACAACAGGAAGCAGGTGGTCTTTCACAATGTTGACAATCTTTTTACACTGAGATTTCTGTTTCTCTTTTGCCATATCACTTAAAAACGGCAGGGCAAATTTTCACCAAATTTGGTAGTTAGATTGGAGAAAATCGAACTTAAATATGAACTATGAGAATTAACAAGAAACTAATATCAGGGGAAACCTGGAAGATGCCCCCAAAAGAGAGCTTATCATCTGAAACACAGCAGCTGAACCTGAGGAGCAAGGAGAGCCCCAGGCACTTGCTGGTCCCACAGACTAAGACGGCGGTACACTAAGTGACAGGCAGTGGTTCCAGGCACCAGCCAGTCATGGGAGAGACAATACAAACTGCAGGCGAGGATCTACAGTGAAGATGCTTCTCAGAAGGCAACCCCACGCAGCATGGTCCGGACAGAAGACAGTGGGGTTCAGTTATTCAGTGGAGATGAATGCCTCCCCAGGGTAAGCCAGATCAGCGTAAATAATAACCCCAGCCACCCCTTCTGAAGGGACTGCTGTGTGCGAGCCACATGTGCTGACTCATGTGACCGGCACAACAACCCCCTGGGGGAGGAGGTAGCTATCCCCACTGCAAAGATGAGGAGAGTGAGACTCAGAGACAGGAAATGACTTGTGCAGGGTCACTCAGCTAGAAAGTGGCAGGACAGGGTTCAAACCTAGGTTCTCTAACTCCCAGATCCAGCCTGACCTTGGGCCTCTGTGACTGGAGGCGACTCTACTTTGTCTTTTGGGCCTGAGCTGCTGACCAGCACCCGGTACCTCTGGGCCTGGGGCTCTGCCTTTAGCTTTCCCTGGAACTCTCCTCCCTCCAAGGGAATCAGAACCCCACCTGCATCCCCCCCAACCGCCTCTCTGCTAATGGGCTTCCCTATCTTTACCATAAATGAACAGTTTTGCTATAAAAGCTTAATCTTCAGCGATTTGCCTGCATTTGCTAATTGTCTAAAAATAAGTTGGATAAGTAAAAAAAATTTTTTTAAACTCTAGTTGAAGAATCACAGTTAGATAAAGAATGATACTTTTCAGGCAAAGAGCCAACTCATTCCACACCGCCTCTTTCTAATAAACACAGCAGAAAAGATGGAAAGCCATGTCTGGGGAAAATGACACCTGGCATAAACCAGGGAGACAAACACCTGGGCGTCTTCAAGGAGAACACAAATCTCTGAGTTTGAGCGTTTCAAGTTATTAACTCTTCAAGGGACGAAGAGACGTTATAACTTGACTTCCTTTTTAGGAATACTTCTTGCTGCCAATGTCGGTGCGGCATAAATTCTCAAACCAACTGTGACAAGGATGTGCTCATCTTTCTAAAAGGAAATCTTTACAGAGGACTGGGAGGTGGCACCTATCATTTGTATGGGCCCCGACCAGTTAATCACAGCCAGTGGGAGAGCCGATTAATGCGGAGGAGAAAGCCTGGAGGAGAAAGCCCTGATTTGTAGTGTTTGCTGATTTCCATGGTGTAAAGACTCCCAACATGCTGGATGTTAAGCTACCTAGGTGACTAATGAACACAAAGTTGGGCAGAGGTGCACAGCGGGCTCTCGGGAGCTGGGGTGAGCAGATTCCAGCCCTCCACTGGCCAGGCTAATATTTACTAACATACAGGGTATATGCTAATGCTTCACGGTCATCCTGTCCTCTCGGAATCCATGTAACAGGCCAGTGGGCACGCACGCTTTGATCTCCACTTTACAGATGGGACAAAAGTAGGTCTCAGAGAAGTTAACTAGTCAAAGCTCACAGAGCTAGGAGGTGTTAGGAGCTGGCACTCTGGTCCTGGCCATCTGGTTTGGTGGTCTGCACTGTCAGCCCCTCTTCGATCCTGCCTCTCTGTAAGCAGCTAAAGGGGATGCTGTGGTTACTCCTACCCCATGTCACTAAAAAGAGCAGGCTGTGGGGTAACTGGCAGTGGGGGAAGGGGACCGACCCAGATTAGCCAACAACTCGTGTGCCTCCCCTCCTGCGGTCAATTTCACTCCCCAGATCTTTAGTGGAGTCTTTCCCAACAGCCCCAGAGTTGTTACTCCCCAAATATAAATACTTTTTTTCTTACAAAAATGTTACTTATTCCATGATGAAATGAATGCATACTCATTAGAGAATACAGACAATATCAAAGAGAAAAATTTCTTTGTGGCCCTACCTCCTACTCACAGCTTTGATCCACCTTTATATAAATACTTACTGGATTCAACCCTCTAAACAATGATTACCCGTCTCTGTGTT
Organism: Saccopteryx bilineata; assembly: GCF_036850765.1. Classification (NCBI taxonomy): domain Eukaryota; kingdom Metazoa; phylum Chordata; class Mammalia; order Chiroptera; family Emballonuridae; genus Saccopteryx; species Saccopteryx bilineata. Next base: position 9,533,296 of record NC_089499.1, read on the forward strand.
TCACCCCCACCAGACTGTGTACCCCTCCTGGGGAGCGATCACATGCTACCCACATCTGTGGCTACCCCCACCCCTATTCCATCTCCACCCTCAGCACAACACCCAACCCATGGCTGCCCCCCCGAACTAACCTAGATGCTGTATTGCAATGTCTTCCGATTCATAAAAAGGAAATACTTTATCTTCAAAGCTAATCTCATCGTAACTGAGAGTGGTTTTCTCCATTTGCCTTGAACATTTAGGACCTTCTTGCTGCCCCGGGCTGCTCCGGCAGCACCGGCCTTACCTGCGCCCCTCTCATCCTCTGGAACCGTGCGATGGTGTCGCTGATGGTGTACACGCGCACGTGGCCCATGTGCAGCTTGCCAGACGGGTAGGGAAACATGGAGAGCACGTAGAACTTGGGCTTTGACTCCTAGGGAAGAACGACGAGATGAGGAGGAGGATTTATTAAGCACTTGCTGGGAAACCGCCTGCCCTTGACTCAAGGTGATCATTTAACGTTGTAAAAAGTTTCCTCTTTAAAAACCTGTTCCCGTGATGTAAATCGACAAAAAATGTCAAAAACCCCAACTCAAAGCCCTGGTTTGAGCTAAAGAATGTCCAAAATGATGCCGAACACCCTCAAAGAGCTAATTACTTTAATCTGGGTTTTTTTTTCTCTTTTAAAAGCTTCTCTTTAAGACAGCTTCTATCTGGGTCTCAGAGAACTATATGTTTTTTCAAATGGAGCTCTAGCCCATACCCCGTACAGTTCCAGGGAGCAGTGGTGAGTCACAGATAGGACCTCTCTAGAAATGGAGCCCCTTCCGAAATCCCCTGAGCTGCCTTCAGACTTGGATGCAGCAGTAAGACCGGTCTCCAAGGGTACCTTTTGCATCCTGGGTTTCTGCACTGTGTGGTGAGCTTGTCTTTTAACAGTTGAAATGGGAAGGTAATGAGAAAATCTTAGCCAACGAAGAGAGAAGGCTGTGGGCTCCCAGGGGTGATCTCCAGGCAGCCTCAGGCCCGGGTTACATAACTCTCCAGCTTGCAAAGACGCGGCTTCATCATGAGAAACACGGGCAACAGTACGCGCACCCCAACAGAATGAACACAGGGCAGGAAGTCTTTACTGGAAGGCGGACTTTGACCCCTCAGTTCTTCCATTGGTAAAATAGTCAGTGTTGCTACAAGTTTGTGCACACAAAGGGATAGGGAGTCATTTCTTGTAGTCCAGGGGCAGGACTGTGTTTAATTATCCCTCTCTCCCACCCCTGGCCACCCCCTGCAGAGTTTAATGACTGCTGGGTATCGCTCTTCCTCTCAGGAGAATGCCTGCCCCTTTCCTGCCCCCACCCTCCACCCACCAGGCGTGTTACCTCCGTCCTTCTCTCTCCTGAGCTCCAAGGGCCCTTCTCCGGCCTCTGTAACTTGTTTCCTGAACCTGTGTAGCCCAGCTGGCTCAAGTCCGCTGTATCTGTAACTTTCTAAATAAACTTTCTCATAATTTGAAAGAAAAACAACTATTGGATAAATGTGTGTTGGCCTTTGTGCCCCGAGGACCTCTGCAGAGCACTTAAAAAACTGTTCCCATAATGCAGACTGGGCGTTCCCAAAGGGCACTTCCCAGCAAGATCCATCAATCTTGTCCAGGTGCCAGGAATGCGCCCCTGCCCAGCCTCCCCTCCTCCCCTGGGCAAGACAGGGCTCCTCTGAGGGGCACAAGTAACCGCTTCTCCTTAGTCACTAAGGGTCGGGACAGTCTGGCATTACAACTACGTTATTTGTTTCTGCCTTCTCTTTTTCCCTTTCTGTCCTTACCCCCTTCCTAGAGCTCTACTCTAGTTCTCTCAGGCTTTGCTTCCCCCAAACTAATGAAGGCAAATGCAAAACAATATGCACATCCATTCTTTAGTATACATGTAGGGGGATGTCATGTCTTTGCCAGTATTTACATGACTGATCATTGACACAACCCACTGTAACCAGGGCAGCAGAAGAAACCAGAAATTGGATTCTTTCCGATCTCATCTGATCCTTCGCTTTAAACTTCCTTCAGCTAAGAAGTGAAACTTTCAACAGAGCCACTAACAAGTGGCAAAATAGACTAGCATGGCACTGTTCTCTGTCCTGCCCATCCTCTAGAGATGCCCGACAGGCAATACAGTAAAGCTGCCTAAGGAAAGAAAAGGGTGCCTCATCGGTGGTGGCACAGTGGATACACTGGTGACCTGGGACACTAAGGTCCCAGGTTCGAAACCCTAAGGTCACCAGCTTGAGCATGGGATCATAGACATGATCCCATGGTTGCAGGCTTGAGCCCAAGGTCGCTGGCTTGAGCAAGGGGCCACTGGCTCACTCAGTTGGAGGCCCCCTCCCCAATCAAGGCACATATGAGAAGCAATCAATGAACAACTAAAGTGCCACAACTACAAGTTGATGCTTCTCATCTCTCCCAGCACCCTACCTGTCTCTCTTTCTCTCAAAATAAATAAAAATTTAAGAAAAGGAGGAGGAGGAGGAAAGGGAATAAAAAAGGAGTCTGGAACTACTAGTCTACACAGACTAGAAAACCTTGAAACGCTGCTGATTTATGTAAACAGATGGAAAGCAGTACACTGAGCGTGCTCTTTAATTGGAAACCACGGATCCATAACTCTCAGGAAAATCTCTGGAGTGTGGGAGAGCACCTGAGATTCAGGAGTCAGTGGGGACTCAGGAAATACTGTCTTTAAGAAGACAAGTGACAGGTAGTCCTTTCAGCTTGTAAACAAGTCTGTCAAAGGAGGTGTAAGACCTCATTCCTTTAACTGATGCAGAATCAGAAATAAGCAAACTCTCCATCCTACTCATTTTAGGGACGGGGGGAAAACTGTTACAGAATTCTTTGGGGCCTGAAAAAGAAAAGAAAAGAAAATCCTTGATATAAAGTAGCTCTAGTTTTGCACTGTAAAGTTCTTACATTAAACTGATTTTTCTTTTATTATAATCACCTTGTTTTTATTATAGTAACATATTTATTTTTATATTATGCTTATTTAAAAATCAATCTTGCCCCAAACATTTCCCACATATAACTTCTTCATTAGCATCTCCTTTTTCTGTGTCTGTCCAACAAAGCTTATATTTATGTAAAATCGAGGGGTTCGTTATACAGTAGCTAAGCCTAACACCAAAACTGAGTTATAGAAGATAAACAGAAAAATACTGCTAGAAAAAGCCTTTAATATTCATGAATATTTTTATTGCAGAAAAGGTATTCGGCTTACTGCCTGCCCCTGTCTTTTGTGTTCTGTGCGAATTAAGTCATTTTCCTCCGTGACAATGAAACACATTCTATCCTCCGTGGGTGGGAAAAGAAGGAATTATGGGAGTTTATGTTATAACCAAGCAGGAATCTGATTGAAAGAGAAATTTTCATAATTATATAAAAGTGTTAAGACTTTAAGCCTTCAAAAGAAATTAAGATTGTAAGCGATGGGAAAGGGGTGGTCTTTATAAATAGGTCCTATTCTTTCTGCCAGCTTCCGCCTCTTTACAGACCGGGCCCCGAGCTGTTGCAGAGCCAGGAGGACGGCAGAGAAGGAGCTCTCATCCTAGAACTAGACTGGGAGCTCTAGTTCTGGTCCTCGCTTTGCCACGAGGCTGTGAGATGGCAGGCAAATTCCTTTGCCTTCCTGGGCTTGGCTGGCAACCTGTAAAATCAAAGGGAAGGCCAAAGGAGGTTCCAGGTGAAGGCATGAGCTCAGAAACCAACGTGCGGTCCAAGATGTCTGTGTCTGTGTCCTGGCTCTCTCGACAAACTACCCAACCTCCCTGTGAGCCTCAGTGGTCTTACCCCAAGATAAGGATAACAATACCTTCCCTCGGGGTTATTTCAGGGTTAAATGAGAAAATATGTGGACAGATGGTGCCTGACACACAGTAACCTGCTCATTAAATGGCAGTTCTTTCATAATGACGATGATGACAAAACAGTCAACTTCCGGAAACTCACTAGGGCGGGTCTAACGCTCAAGTGGGGTCAGTTACAAACGCTTTGCTCTGAAACAGCAGCCAGCACTGTCCTCAGCGCCCGACAAAGACACGCTGCTCAACTGATTGTCAAAATCACTTTCTCAACTGATTGTCAAAACGACTATGTGAGATAAATAACGTGAGGAAAGGGACGGTCAGGGAGGTTAATGATGTTGCCAAGTTCACACTAATTGCGGGGGGCAGAGCCAGTATTTTCCTGCCCGGGCTCCAGACCCTTTGTTGGGCACTGTTTCCGCCATACTGTTGCCCGATTCGAACCCTGGTGGAGTGCCACCCGGGGATCACCCACAATGTCCCTAAAGCTATTTACCCAGTTATTAAAGCACAGTTTATTTTGATCCACTTAATTTTTTTAAAAGAACATATGCTTAAGAAGAACAAGATGTCACAAAATCAATAAGCTACAACTTCAAAACGTTTGAAAGTCACTAAATTACAATCAAAACCAAAAGAAAAAAAAAGCTCATTTTAAGCTCCTTAATCAGAATTAAACTGTTCCCTGACGTTTGCTTCCAAAATACGTTTAGTTCGATTAGTCTGAACATGTTGCCACGAAGGCTGTTCATTTCCTAATGAGTAAAAGTAATAATTACGCATTACATTCAAACCTTCCTTTCCATTGTTTCACTTGTTAATCACTACGTCTTGCTCAATACCAGCTTTTTCTTGCCAAAGCTAAAGGCAAACTCATCCACGCCAGCTCCCAGCATGCTGGCTTCCCAGGGAAGGAGCCAGCCTCCAGCAAGACGCTCCATGGAAATGGGAGACAGCCGAGTACGTAAGGCAATTAATTCAGGTAGAGCACTGAGCTGGTGCATCCGGCCCAGAAGCCATGGATCCCCTGACTTGTGCAGCTGTTACGGCAAGGCTGGGCCCCACCCCCAGGTCATAGCCGGGGAGGGCTGGCAGCTCCCAAACCATGATGCTGAGGTGACAGGACAGGGTTGGAGGCCAAGGCCATGCCAGGGAAGGGGCAGGTACTTCTCAGGATACGTAGCGTTAAAGGTCCACGGCTGAGGTGCCATGGTGTCTCTTCTAAAGTCTGATGTCTGACCCTGCCAGATGCCTGTGTGCTGCCCTACTATGCAATGGACCAGAAGACCCTGATGCCTGCTGTGGATCCTGCCTTGATGAGTGTCCCATAAACGCTGCTCCGGAAAGCCTGGCGCGGCGCTGTCCGTGTGCACCTGTGCGCACACTCACCACACTGAAACTCCTCTAAGCGCTGGTCTCACTGCATTTCCCCCTCACAAGCATCCTAGGGGGCAGCGGGCACTAGTGTTATCACTGTCTATTTTAGATAAGAAACCTGAAGCACAGAGATATTCAATCATTCGGTTCAAGGTTAGATACTTAGTAACATATTAGAACCAGGCAGTCTGACCCAGAATCCAAGCCCTTAACTCCTCTCCTTTACCCTCTCAGAACCTCTCAGAATACTCACATCAGCTTCAGAAATCTTGGCGGCCTGTTCTTTTATTCGTGGACGCCACCATTCCTCGACATCCTTTCTCGTCTGCAGCGTATACTCTTTCGTCCACTGTCCCGTGGCACTGTAAATTCCTCGGCGACATCCTGGAATCACTCTCCTTCCCCAGCTGATGACATCTGGCCCACCGTCTAGCTGCCTTTTCAGAAGAGAGACACAGAAACCCAGTCTCTGCCAAGCAGAAGCCATTCTTCAGAAGGCGGAAGGCCCTGACCCTGAGAGAGAGCAAAAGGCACACCGGTGAGCGGCCCAGAACCCCGCCCGAGTCCATCCTTCGCTCAGCACAGCCCAGGGCCCCCCGCCCACTCACATGCTTCCCTCCTACTCTTTTGATGACTTCTCTCCCTGAAGAGAATGCTTTAGAAGTCCAAATGAGCTAGGGAGAAACAATTTAATGGAAAATATATAAAATTATAGGTGGTCGGTACTCCCAAATACCAAAGATACAAACCCCCGGCGGGAACAAATGGACAGCACTGCCTGGGCGGCAGCGGAGGCCCTCCGTCGCTTCCCTTTGGGCCAGCCCCGGTCTGTCCAACAGGCTTCACTTCCTATTGTCCAGGATTCCGAAGAGCTCCAAGTATCTTTATTATATGCGGCTTAAGTGTCTGTTTGTCACCGATAGCTTATTGGTTGCTTGTGTAACTGTACTAGCTAATGGGGTGAAGTTGCCATGGCATTCAAATAGTCCCGCCTTCTGGCATGCCACCTCACAAATTGAGGTTAAAGATTGGAGCAATTATGATGCTGTTAAGAAATCTTAACACCAGAAGGGGTCTTTGCAATGGTACAAGACTAGAGGTTCTCCAATTGAAAAATAATGTCATAATAGCTAAGTCTTTGACTGGCTCCTCTAAAGGTGAAATACATGTCATTCCAAGAATTGATCTGGCTCCATCTCAAACAGGGTTGCCGTTTCAATTGAGACGTAGACAATTTCCTGTAAAACTTGCCTTTGCTATGACCATCAATAAGTCTCAGGGCCAAACGCTTAAGCGTGTTGGCATTTTTTTTACCTGAGCCTGCATTTGGACACGGTCAACTTTATGTTGCCTGTTCAAGAGTTTGTGAAAGAACGGACGTAAAGTTAAAAATAATTGATGGTCCTCTGCAAGGCGAGCTTAAAAATGATGGAAAGATCTACACAAGAAATGTTGTGTACAAAGAGATCTTTGACATGTGAATTAACATTTTATTATTTAAATCGCCTTTATTTATTGAGCTAGCTAGTGGTGGCTCTTAAGAAATGTACCGCCAGTGGTTTCCTTCATTGCACTCTACTTTAAGCAATTAAGCAAGTAGAAGGGGGAAACCCCGTGGGGCAGTAAGCAAAGGGGCATCCTAGCCGCCTGCCCTGGGTAATTCAGTTTGAATTAGCAGACACCTTTGCACAAATCATTTTAATTACAATTTATAATATCTAGAACAGCGGTCATTTCGTATGACCGCCGGGCTTTCTAGTAGAGTATACCTTAGCTTGGCCCTAGGCTCAAATATCAGAAGGGATCTGAACACAGGCCTCCCAGGAGGACCAGAGACTCTGAACGATTACAAGAATTTTTCAAATATATTATGAGTTAAATATACTAGGTAGACTGAGCCAGGAAATAACCATTATTTAGAAGACTGCTTATTCACTTAGTTCTACATTCATTTAGCAAATATATATTCAGTGCACACAGTTCTAGGCACTGGGGATACAGCAGTGAACAAGAACAAAGTCCCTTCTATGATGGCACTGACATACTGGTAGAGAAAAGGCAATAAGGAACAAAGAAATAAATATGCCATATGTGTAACCATGGTGAGTAGTACTATGGTTTGGAATCCAACCCACAGGTTGAGGCCCATCAGCACATCCAGCTGCAATTCAAAATTCAACCGAAATGTTCCACTGGTTTCCTCCAAAATTGAATTCCAGAAATAAGCTCATGGAAGATGTTCCATGTTTTATCACTATTCAAATGTTGAGGTGACAGTCCATCAGATACTCACGACATGAATCAACGGCCTAAACTTTCTGTCTTCTTGCATAACAGCATTTGAGAGGCGCTAGTGTTTCCCTAGCAGCTCTTAGAAAACCAAAGAGAAACAAAAGAAGAACCTGACACTCTAAGCTGATGATCTTTGATTCTCTCAAAATTGTTTTCCATATCCACTAGGGTCTGATCTATTTCACAAAGGTACTACTGAGTCATGAGTGTTGCCAACAGGGTTCATCACAGACTCATACAAGTGAATTTCACACTCAGGGTCAAACAGCATCACAGTGTTGGCATTTTACAAGTGGGTCTGCCAAAGTTCCTGACATGCCAGTTCTCACTGTGTTTAACACCTCTTGCTTTATTGGGGGTGAAATCAGAAACAGACGAAATAAAAAAAACAATTCCCTATCCATTGGGCCTGGCTATTTTCTTTTGTTTGTTTGTTTGTTTGTTTTGTTTGTTTTTTGTATTTTTCTGAAGCTGGAAACGGGGAGAGATAGACAGACTCCCGCTTGCGCCTGACCGGGATCCACCCGGCACGCCCACCAGGGGCGATGTTCTGCCCACCAGGGGGCGATGCTCTGCCCCTCCGGGGAGTCGCTCTGCCGAGACCAGAGCCACTCTAGCGCCTGGGGCAGAGACCACGGAGCCATCCCCAGCGCCCGGGCCATCTTTGCTCCAATGGTGCCTTGGCTGCGGGAGGGGAAGAGAGAGACAGAGAGGAAGGAGGGAGGGGGGTGGAGAAGCAAATGGGCGCTTCTCCTATGTGCCCTGACCGGGAATCGAACCTGGGTCCCCCGCATGCCAGGCCGACGCTCTACCGCTGAGCCAACCGGCCAGGGACCGGCCTGGCTATTTTCAAGTGAGTAGATGATACCATAATTATAACGAACTATATGAAATCAGTTGAATATCCACAATTCCAGATGACCAACCTAATATATAGACACTTTGTACCATTATGATAATTGCACTTATTCTTAGGGTTTGAGTTTTTCCATAATTTGAACTATCCACAGGATTCATGGATTTCATGGTTCTCTTGCTATGTCAGCATTTCCATAGCTTTGCAAACCAAAGAATGTCAGTTTGGCAGCGGGCACGCCTGCCATTTCTCTCCTAGATTGCATTCCCTAAGAACACATTGGACTATCTTCTCAAGTAGAAATAATGAGAAGGAAATTTTAAAAATACAAACTGACCTTAACTGTAGCCTCACAAGCTTTTGGTTTTAATGCTGGTCAGCCATTGCGACAAATGAAATACCAAAGAATGCAGAAAGATCACCGATATGAGCAATATGAAATATGAAGGTTATTCTTTCACTTAAAATTCTAATCCTGTCTCTACAACTTCATTATACCATGAACCAAATTACAAACAACGCATAACAACATTGTCTGTCTACAAAACAAGAACAAGCTTTCTAAAAGTGTTTACAAAATACATGGCTCACTAATAACCTCTAATAACCTTCCCTTTACCCAAACCAATAGACTAGAGAATCCTGAAACAGATCTGTGCATTTAAAACAACTTAAAATTCATAAAGATGCCTGACCTGTGGTGGTGCAGTGGATAATGTGTCGACCTGGAAATGCTGAGGTCGCAGGTTCAAAACCCTGGGCTTGCCTGGTCAAGGCACATATGGGAGTTGATGCTTCCAGCTCCTCCCCCCTTCTCTCTCTCTGTCTCTCTCCCTCTCCCTCTCTCTCTCCTCTCTAAAAATGAATAAAGAAAAAAAAAAAGAAAAAAAAGAAAAAAAAATGCCAGTTGTGAATCTCGAATGCCATTAAAAAAAATTCATAAAGAAAAAAGAACAAGTACATTACAAAATAACATATTATTCAATGGTGGGAAAATTCAAATTAGAGCCCCACCTCAAACCATAAACCACAGTAAATCCCATACAGATTAAGAATTTTTTAAATACCATAAAACAAGACAAAAATATACAAGGTGGGGCAAATGTAGGTTTACAGCTGTTCGTATGGAAAATAATACAATAAATAATAAACAATAATACAGGAACAAACTGTGTTTTGCCTACTCACAACTGTAAACTTACATTTGCCCCATCCTATAGATGAGTCCTTAATAATTCTTTACAAGTTACAGGATGTTCTGTGCTAAGAATAAAAACAATAAAAGAATTCAGAAAGGAAAATAATAATCTCTCTTAAAATCTAAAACATCGCCTGACCAGGTGTGGCGCAGTGGATAGAGCGTCGGACTGGGATGCGGAAGGACCCAGGTTCGAGACCCCGAAGTCGCCAGCTTGAGCGCGGGCTCATCTGGCTTGAGCAAAGAGCTTACCAGCTTGGACCCAAGATCGCTGGCTCCAGCAGGGGGTTACTCAGTCTGCTGAAGGCCCGCGGTCAAGGCACATGTGAGAAAGCAATCAATGAACAACTAAGAAGTCGCAACGCGCAACGAGAAACTGATGATTGATGTTTCTCATCTCTCTCCGTTCCTGTCTGTCTGTCCCTGTCTATCTCTGCCTCTGTAAAAAAAAAACACAAAACAAACAAACAAAAAAAAAAACAAAAAAAAAAAGTCTAAAACATCTACATATCAAAAACTCCATGAGCAAAATGAGAAAGCAAAAATAAGCCAAAAGAAACTGCAACAAAAAATGCTTATCTGCCTGACCTGTGGTGGTGCAGTGGATAAAGCATCAACCTGGAAACGCTGAGGTTGCCAGTTCAAAACCCTGGACTTGCCTGGTCAAGGCACATATGGGAGTTGATGCTACCTGCTCCTCCCCCTTCTCTCTCTCTCCCCCTTCTCTATAATGAATAAATAAAATCTTTAAAAAAATGCTTATCTTTCTCTACGGAGTTCACATATGAGAAAAGAAACATTAAAAACCTAATTTTAAAAATGAGCAAAGGAAAAAAGAGGAAATATAAATGGTTAATAAATGTATGAAAAAGATCAACTTTACAACTAATCAAAAAATGCAAATTAAAACGGTAAAATTTTTGCTTAGATAGGCAAAAAGCCTGTTAAATCAAAAGAAAGGTGCATTTAATATACAGTGCTGGTGGAAAGGTACATTGATTCTACCTCTCTGGGGAGCAACACAGAAAAATGCGTCAAGACTTTTTAAGTTCACACCCTTTGTGTTGAGGTTCCCCAAGACTCAGCATATCCTGTACTTGGGGCTATGATTTATTATAGAACTTCCTGGAGCTCAGCCCGTCCCCTTCCTTGACTCCTCAAGCCCTGCTCCCCTCCACTCCACCAACAAAGCCCTGAAGGCAGTGATCCTCCCTGGTCAAGAGCAGCCATTTTATCAGAGAACTGTGTCCACAGGGTAAAAGGTGTGGCTCATGTGTTGTATTTATTTATGATCAGCTTGGCCCCTTTCTTCCTCATCTGTCTTACCCAGTTCTTATCCAACCTAGATGTTTGGAATCTTGTCTTTTCCACCACATTCTGTGATCCTTCCAAAGCATCAATCCTTACCACTCTGCCGCTCCTTTACAGTCAGCCCTGACTTCAACCTCACTTGGGGCTTCGGATTAAGTTTCATGAGAATGGTGGGGGTAGACGCAAGTTACCATGGAGGGAGGGGCCTGAAAACTGGACCCAAACTGATGATCATTAATGGACAGAGAAACCAAGAAGAGTAGGAGAAGACAGGCAAACAGAAGACATAGGAGAGAAGCACGTGAAGGCATTTGAGTGCGACCAAAAGAAAGTGTGTGAGAATGTACCTGGGAAAATGAATCTTAAAATGATCAAGTCTGGAGACCAAACTAATAATAATAATAATAATAATAATAATAATAATATAGATCTGGGCTTTTTGACAACTAATTCCCTGTATGATCTCAGGCAAATCATTTCCTGTCTGGAACCTCTGCTTCTTAAGATGAGGTTCGAAATGATCTCTGAGGACCTTCGAGCCCTAACGTGCTGTGGCAATGACCTGTGGGCCAGGGATGCCGACTGGATGGTTTTCAACTGAGACCAAACCCCCAGCCCAGGGAGCAAAGATGCAGGGACAAACTGGGGTAAGGGGGCGGTGAGAGAGGAACTTGAGTACAAACCTATGTGCACACGTGCGGTTTTCAGGGAAAAGGTCCAGGGCTATCAACAGGGTCTGTAGCTCAATGAGTATATAATGACCCGTACATCGGAGGTTTTTCCAGTTCGGAAAAGGCACGGCTCGGAGACCACCTAACCCAGTAGGCACCTTCGCTTCCTGCTCCCAGCGAGTCAGAACCTCCCGATCCGGGGGAGAGGAGATCTGGCCTCGTCTCTTGTCCCGCTAAGCCCCAGTCAGGCGTTTAGCTGCTCACAGAGGCTCCTCACACCTGGTTTTCCACCTTAGGCGAACACGGCCCGGGCTGTCTCCATGGGCGCCGCCATGTTGGCAGAACAACAACTTTATCGATAGCGACCACCACTGACACAGACAGGCGGGGGCGGAGCCCTGGGAGGAGCAGAGCGGTCTAGTTTCCGAGTCCCGGCAGCCCAAGGGGCGGGGTTGTCTGTGCGCCCGCTCCAGGCTCCGCCCCTGGCTCCCAGAGACCTCCCAAACGCCCCAAGCCCCGCCCCCTGACACGGTCCTCACCAAAACTCTGGACACCTGGGGGGTCAAATTCTTAACAATTTCAAGCAGACCTGTGAGAACCTTTAGTTTAGTGGCCCCAGAATAAACTAAGCGGGAGGTGGTATAAAGAGCGCTGGAGGAGTTCTGATGTCAGGTTCATATCCCAGCTACCCCACCCCACCCCCACTGGACTTGATCCTGTCCCCCAACCTCTTGATACTTACTGGGTGGGCTACATGATGGTAAAAAAGCATCTTCCCCCACCATATTCCGTGATCTTCGAGCCCTGGGAGGGGAATTACCTGCCTTGTTTGGAGACAAAGTGTATGTACTTCCTCCCCTGACACGTGGGCTGGGAGTCAGGAAACATGACACCTGACCACCCATTTTCCTGGAGGACTTTGTTTCCCACCCTGTAACCTCCCCCACTCTGGCAAGTGTTTAGTGCTAGAAATAAATAAGTGAATCGAATGAATTTGCGAAGGACTGGCTATGTTAACATGCAATTTTAAAAAAGGTACACCCTGTTTAAAAGAGATTTTGAAGAACACATACACGTAGGCAACTGGAAATACTGAAACAAATTTGGTAATTGTGCTAAGGGATGAATATCCTATAACAGTGGTCCCCAACCTTTTTTGGACCACGGACCGGTTTAATGTCAGAAAATATTTTCACGGACTGGCCTTTAGGGTGGGACGGATAAATGCACAAAATAAAATTTTGCAACCGGCGTAAAAACTGTGGTATTTTTAAATATAATTGTCGAACTTAAAAGACAAGCGTCAAGAGTGAGTCTTAGATGGATGTAACAGAGGGAATCTGGTCGTTTTTTAAAAAATAAAACATCGTTCAGACTTAAATATAAATAAAACAGAAATAATGTAAGTTATTTATTCTTTCTCTGCAGACCGGTACCAAATGGCCCACGGACCTGTACTGGTCTGCGGCCTGGGGGTTGGGGACCACTGTCCTATAGGACAACTAAAAGCAATGTTCGGGAGCTATCTTTTTCTACAGAGCTGAAATCAATTGTATCTCTATTAAACAAAATTCATCCCATTGCTATCCATATTCCATATCCACTTCTACAGAGCTGAATAAAAGGCCAGCAAAGGTACACACCCCTGTAGTACCAGGTAATCCCAGATCAGCACTCCACCAGACACACAGGAATCTTTTACCAATTTCCAAGTTTTGAACAGTTTCCTGATATTTTAAAATGCAAATGCTTTGTGATTCAAAGTGTGGTCTCCAGGTCAATATCAGTCATACCTGGGAAATCCCTAGAAATGTAGGATTTGAGAAATTCCTAGAAATGTAGAATTTCAAATGCCACCCCAGACTGGCTGAATCAGACTCTGCATTTTAACAAAATCCCTGGGGGACTCTTAGGCACATTGAAGTTTGAGACTCACTGTCTTAGGATGTGCGAATTAGAAAGAATCTTCAGAACACTGTTGTCCAGCCTGCTCATTTTATAGATGAACAAACTGAGGCCGAACGAAGCTGACTGGCTAGCTCAAGGTCATAGCAAGTTAGGTTTGGTATTCAAAATGGGGTTGCTAGCCTGCTAGAATAGAACCCTTTCAAAACTGCAGAATTGGAAGATCATTAGGAGCTTATGAAACTTCCAGTCCAATACTCTCACTTCAAAGGTGAGGACATGGAGGCCCAGAGATTGGACACAGCTTGCCTAAAGTCACACAGATGCTTAATTTAAACTGATATCAGGGGAGCATCGATTCTCACATTAACAGGCCACACTTCAAATAATTTAACCTTCAGGTATGTCTTGCTGCTCCATGTATAGAACTAGAGGGCCCTTTCTCTAATCTACCCAAAGGACTAAATTTTAAGTAGCCTCTACCCTTATTTTGGTTCAAAATCTCTTTCCTCTTGTGAATTAAAACATTGACATTTCTAGGAGATTATTTCAAATGGATTTTTTTTAAGTTACTTGCTTTACTGGAAAGTTGCTATTTTTACATCAAAGAAGAACAGCAGCATGAAAGCAAATCCCTCTCACTCTTAAAGAGCTTACTGCAAAGATACATTATTAAATGAAAGAGACAAATTGCTGGGCTGTGTAGGAAGTTATCTCATTTTTGAATTGTAAAAGGAAAAGAAATAAAAGCTACATTTGTTAGGACATACATGGAAAGAAATCTAGAAAAATAGGTCCCAAACTACCTCCTGTGGTGATATATTTGGACATAGAGATAGACTTTGGGATTAAGCTTTTAATCTGTTCATTACAGGGAAGAAAAAAATCCTTTCCATTGTCTCAAATCTTCTTAGGCCTTGTGATTGCTTCTAGAAAAAGATAATCCTATTTGAAGAAATCCTGAATGTATAAAACAGTTTTGAGTTACATTTGACCTGATGATAGGCAGAATTCATTACTGTTAGTCTAAGAGTGGGCTCTAGGTAACACACATTTACTGGCAGGTGCATGAAATGTATCTTGCCCATCTTTTGGTGCTATCTGCCCCATGGCTGACACACCTCTAAAGCATGTAGTGTCCTCAGAACGTATTTTAAAACCGAAAACCCAGTCCTACTCTTTGTTTTACAAAGACCAAATCTGGGGTCCAAGAACCACATTTGTCCAAGTGTGATCTGCAGACTAGCAGCATCTCTGCTGTCTGGGAACTTGTGAGAAGTCGGATTCTCGAACCAAACCCAGAGCTACCAAGTCAGAAACTACAGGGTGGGGCCCAGCAATCTGTGCAACACCCTCCACCCCCGCCCCAGGGAAAGCTGAGTTTGAGAACCGCTGCTCTGTATCCATAGTCAGGTCATTACCAAGCACATACTCTGACTTGATCGGTCCTGGGTTTGAACCCTGGACACTTCTTTGCTGTGTGATGATAGCTGAGTTACTTAATGTCTCAGGCTCAATTTCCCTGTCTGAAAGGAGAATAGGGTAGTAGTAACTATGGTTGACCCCCTCTTCCATTCTCACTCCCTCCTCTGATGATCCCAAACCCTTCTGGTAGTGAAAGAGGAGAAAGGGGTCTAGGTCCCAGGCTGATGTGGTGACTGTGAGCTCTTCTGGAAGACTAGGTGGCTGCCATTGCCTGAGCCTGGGGTCCTGGGGTTTCCCTCTAAGCATCGTTGACAAATTCTAAAAAAGCAGAGGAGTCGATGAGGATATACAACCATTGAGGTTTAATTTACACCAAATGGCTTCATCAAAGATTCTGATATCTCTAGCACGCATGCTCAAGGCCACCGCTGCACAGGAAACCCCACCTCTTGCTCTAGTCCTCAGGCCTCTGCAGCACTAGCCCCAGAGCCCTCTGCCTCTGCTTGGCTGCTCCCTGGATCCCCCACCATCATCTCAAGAGGAAGCAAGCCAGAGCACAGCTGGTTCCGCCTCTAATGACTGTTTTCTTCATTTGCTTGCTTTTCCTTCTTTCTCACACTAATGTCAGTACCAGAAGGAGGAGGTTGTCAGGGCAACCCTGAGTGGAGGCGGGAAGTCCATCCTTGACCGAAAACCTTAAGTCTATTTCGTTAAACACCCACTGAGTTCTTGGTTGCCTCTGTTTCCTGGTAGCAAGAATATAAAAGTTAAATGTTTTTTTTTTCTTTTTTTTCTCTCCCTCTATTAATCTTTCTCTCTCTACATAAAGCCCTCCTGACCTGTGTACATTCCCCTGAATTCACCAGCTTTAATTCCCTCTGTTTCTACTAACTAACCTTGATACCTCTTCTCCCTGACTCAATAGATTGAGACCCTCCAATACCTTAGCTGATCGATACTGCCCACTGAGGGAGGGATGAGATGAGGCCAAACACCAGGAGGGCTGGGGTTATGTGACTGACACAAAAAGTCAGGAAGCCCAGAAGACACCCACCACCTTAATCAAGTCATCAAAGTCAGTATCGCTGGCAATGATACACACTAACAGGCACACAGTGCAGAACAGAACATGTATCACAGGAATGTACACTTGAAACCTATACAATCCTATTAGTCAATGTCCCCTCCGATCATATATCCCCGATATGACTCACAATATCACTTCTGGTATTCTTATCCGAAAGGCATTACCTCTAGCTAATTATGAGAAAACCTCAGACAAACCCAAACTGAGGAACATGCTACAGAATGCCTGCCAAGTAGTCTTTAGAAGTGGCAAGGTTAGGAAAGACAAGGCAAGAAGACCGAGGAACTGTCCCAGTTTTAAGGAGCCTCAGGAGACGCGGCCACTACATGCAATGTGGGAATCGTGCGCTGGAGTCTGAACGACAGAAGGAGATAAGCAGGAAAACTACTGAGTGTCTCAGTCAGGATCCTTGGTTGTAAGCAACAGAAGCCAACTCTGGTGAAACAAGATTTGTAGGAAAATCATCAGGATGGGGAGGAGGAGCTCAGATTCGAACCTGAGCAGACTGGCTCCAGAAGTCCAGCCCCAACCACTATATTTTGCTCCCAGGAAAGGCTTATTCCAAATAAATAAGCATTTATGGAGAGTTTCTGTGTTCCAGGAACCGGAGATACAAAAATTGAACCAAGTGTTGGTCCCTGGATGTAATTATTCACAGCCATCTTGGTATCCCCAGTGCTGAGCACGGCACCAGACTCCTGGCTGGGTCTTAAAAAATGGCAATTGAATGAATCAGTGAACCAATATGGTAGCCAGCCTCCAAGGTGGTCCCCAACGATCCCACTTCTCAATATCGACTCCTTAGCTAGTTGCCTCCTATACTGAGTAGCATTGTCCTGTGGGACCAATATAATATGGTAGAAGTGATACAGTTTCTGAAGCTAGGTCAGAAAAGACATTGTGGCTTCAGCGTCCTTTTCTATGATCACTTGCTGTGGGGCCACCTGCTGCCACATCAGGGACACTCAAGCAGCCCAAGTTTATTGATTGCTTTTTTTGTGTGTGTGTGTGTGTGTGTGTGTGCTGAGCTTCACCAAGGTAGGGACAGTAGGGAGAGGGGGAGTACACTCAGGACTCACACAATGTAAGAGCTTTTTTTTTTCTTCCAGAGACAGAAAGAGAGGGATAGATAGGGACAGAACAGGAACGGAGAGAGATGAAAGCATCAATCATCAGTTTTTCGTTGCAGCACCTTAGTTGTTCATTGATTGCTTTCTCATATGTGCCTTGACCACGGGCTTTCAGCAGACCAAGTAACCCCTTGCTCGAGCCCGCGACCTTGGGTCCAAGCTGGTGAGCTTTTTACTCAAGCCAAATGAACCCGTGCTCAAGCTGGCAAGCTCGGGGTCTTGAACCTGGGTCCTCCACATCCCAGTCCGACGCTCTATCCACTGCGCCACCTCCTGGTCAAGCAGCCCAAGTTTATATGGCTAAATAAACTAAACCTCCCATGAAGGAGCCATTTAAAAGCAGTTTCAGAGGACTGGCATCTCAGCTGCAAGCTCATGAGAGACCTCGCTCCAAAATTCCTGACACGCCTGACCTGTGGTGGCGCAGTGGATAAAGCGTCGACCTGGAACACTGAGGTTGCCGGTTCAAAACCCTGGGCTTGCCTGGTCAAGGCACATATGGGAGTTGATGCTTCCTGCTCCTCCCCCTTTCTCTCTCTCTCTCTCTCTCTCTCCTCTCTATAATGAATAAAAAAAAATTTTCCTGACTCACCCAAACCATGTGATACCCTTTACTACTGTTCTAGGTAGCCGAGTCCTGGGGCCGTTGTGCCACCCAGCAATAAGTAAGGATACAGGCAGTGAATGGATGGATGTCAAACCCACTCTTTCCCTCCGGGGTCCTGCGCTGGCCATCAGAACATTGTCATGATGGTATGTGATTGTTTATCATCACTTGGATGTCCGGAAGACAGAGATGGTCCTTTATCTCCGAGTCCCCAGATCCCGCTGCCATACCTGACACGTAGCAGGTGCTCGATAATATTTGCTGAATGGATGACTGCACAGAGACAAATGGGGTCCTGACCCCATCTTTCTCCAGAGCTGTCCAGCAATCCTAAAGTATTGTTCCTGGGGAGGAAGAAAGGGGATTTTCCTTTGGAATCCTGCAATCAATAGGGTTAATGTTTTTCCCTTGACTTCCGATCATCAGTGTTTTCTGAAAGTATTTGAAATAGAAGAAGTGTTTAGTAAGGAGGTCAAGGCCCTTCCAATACCCACATGAGTTGAGGACTAGCACCTCCCTCCAAGCCACAAAGGTATAAAATGACCCTTCACAGGTCATTTTATAGCAAATAACACTATGCATAGAAATCAGTTATATTCTAAAGGTGCTTCTTTCCACCTGCTTGGACAATTAACCAACAGCCATTAAAAGTTATGAGGACTATTGATCAATATGGAAAATATCATATATCGTGTTCATTGAGAAAAGCAAGGATAAAATGACTCGTGCATTACACAGACTGTATTGAACATCTCTTCAGATGCACTTGGCCCCGCCTGTCTCTTAGTCTAGCCAATGCTGGGGAGACCTTTCTGGGTCAACCCAGCCAGCTTCACACAAGTGCAACCTAACATCATGTGCCCCGTGCTTCTTGCCCCTCAGCCCAGGGCTTCTGTATTAATGCCTTTGCCTGGGAGCTTGTGGAAGCCCACTTGGCAGCTATGCAAGGGCAGTCCAGAGTACAGGGCAGTTCCCATGGGAAAAGCCTTTGCCCAGTGGGAGCTGGAACCAATGGAAACATGCTTTTTCTGCGTACGGCTCCTCGGATGGTTTTGGATCCAGCACGCAGTTGCACTTGGCCGTGGCCAATTCCATAATATCTTCTTGCCTGCTTTGCTCCCCTATTCCTCATCCCTGCTCCCCAGAATCCCGTTCCTCAATAAAATGTGTGCACAGAAACCTTTGTCTTGGACTCTGCTTCCTGGGGAACCAGGCCGAGACCAGCATCACAACATCAGCATAAAATATATCTATGGGGACAGAGGCTGCAAGGAAAAGCCCCAGTATTGATGGCAGTGGTCGTGTTAGGGTGAGAGGGATTGTGAGTGGTTTTCTTTTCTCTTCCCTATTTTAAACATTTTCTAAAATGAAGCTTTACTTTTATAATGAAGAAACATAACACTTCAAAAATCATTTCCATTTTGAAAGTCGTTGTCAGAAATGGTAGTGAACTAGATAGAATAGCTGACGGGTGTCACTTGGAGACCTCTGCTCAAATGTTAGTTATTTCCCATAAGGAGCAGGGGCAGGGGAGAGACTCTGGGAAGCCTACGGCTCCTTGGGGGGAATCCAGGCGGTAGAGTGAATTGGTCAGATCATCGCTAAGAAGAGTCTGTTCTCTCTACCCTGCTGGTTATTGAGTTTGGCACGGAGTGTTCTTTAGCGTTTTGAACAGCTCTAATTGTGGCATTTTCTTCCACCTCAAAAGCTATATTACTAACGACATATTTAAACATCCCAGGAAACTTTGAGACCATTCTTTGGGGAAAGATCTGGAGCTCTTGTAGGTCAGTGGCCAAAGTTAGGGTTGCAGTCTCTGAGTGGACGGGGCAGGCGACAGGGATTCTGGTGGGGAGGCAAGCCGTGGGTGCCGACGGGCAGGAACAATCAAGACCACATCCTTGGGGTGGGTCGAA
This sequence comes from Saccopteryx bilineata, assembly GCF_036850765.1. NCBI lineage: Eukaryota > Metazoa > Chordata > Mammalia > Chiroptera > Emballonuridae > Saccopteryx > Saccopteryx bilineata. The sequence goes on from NC_089499.1 coordinate 9,552,905, forward strand.
AGTGTTGTAATTGGAGGAGGTGTACAGGGTCAACAGAAGGAAGGTCAGAGGCAGGGTAAGGCAGGCAAGAGGGGATGTCCCCTTTGGCTGGTCTGGAGTCTTCATCTAACAACTGGTTCTGGTAGGCGACACACTTTAGGCTGTCATGTCAACCCCAGTCAAAGAAGGCTGACAAAGATCTGGAAACTTCAAGTCCCAAATCCCTTTACTGCCTGCATTTTCTAGAAGTGTTTCCAGGGTCACCCGCCCGTGTTGTTTTTGCTTTTTATGCGTTGATTTGGGACTTACTCCAGAGAGTCCCTGGTTCTCCAGGAAGCCAGGTGACGGGGATGAGGTAGCACGTTGGCCACTCTCTGGGCTTCCTTTCACTTCAGGGGGAAGTCAGGGTGGGGTGGTCTTCAGACACTGAAATTCAGCTTCGGAACAGTCTCCAGGGCCCAGCTTGTCCCTGCAGCACCGCCCCTCCCCACCCTGTGGGCCCGAGGTTGCTCTGCTTGTACCTGGATCTTTAAAAGAATCTTCAAATGGGCACTCACAGCACCCCTGAGGGGGCGGGGCAGCAAGTCACATTGCCACTTCCCTTTTACAGAGGAAGAGGCTGAGACCAGAAGTCAAGCAATTAGGAACACAGACTAACGACAGTTAAACGCCAGTTTACAAAATTCCTGAATAGTTAACAATCGGCTGTCGTGAACCAGTGTGACAGCTCCCGCACCCCTGTCTAAGCAGCCCTGATTGGCTCTGCAGGTCCTCAGCAACACATAGGACACTCACTGAGCGACAGCCACGAGATGGGCCATTATTAACAGCATTATACGGATGGAGACACTGAGGCTCAGAACAAATGAACTGTTGTCTCAGGGCCACCTAGCTGGAAAGAAACCAAGCATGGAAGCCACTCCGTTCAATATGTTAGCCGAGAGCCACACGTGACAACGGAACACTGGATGTGTGGCTGGTGGAAGCCGAGATGCTGCTGTCAGTGTGAAATACAAGCCGCACGGAGCCGTAAGAGAAATAGAAAGAATGGAAAATTCTCGTGTGTGTATTCTTATGTTGACTATATGTTGAAAAGATAGTTTTGGATTCATTGGGTTAAATAAAATATATTTTTGTTTTTCTTTCCTTTTATTGATTGATTTGGGAGAAAGAGAGAGAGGAAGGGAGAGAGAGAAGGAGAAAGCCTGACCTGAGGTGGCACAGTGGATAAAGCATCAACCTGGAATCCTGAGGTCGCTGGTTCAAAACCCCAGGCTTGCCTGGTCAAGGCACATATGGGAGTTGATGCTTCCTGCTCCTCCCTCTTCTCTCTCTCTCTCTCTCTTCTCTAAAGTGAATAAGTAAAATCTGGGGGGGGGGGGGAAAGAAAAGAAAAGAAAGAGAGAGGGAGAGAGAGAGAGAGAGAAACATCAACTTGTTGTTCCACTTTATTTTTGCACTCACTGGTTGACTCCTGTATGTGTCCTGACCAGAGATGGAACCCGCAACCTTGGCGTGTTGGGATGATGCTCTAACCCACTGAGCTACCTGGCCGGGGCTAAAATATATTTTTGAAATTAATTTAGCTACTAGAAAATTTAAAGTTGCATACCTAGTTCACAGTCTATTTCTATTGACATGATTCTAGACTCCTGATCCAGTGCTCTCGCTCAAAGCACAAGGCATTTCTTATATTCAGGGACACAGAAACCCCTACAAGTTTCCATGTGCAAGCACACACACACACACACACACACACACAATCCTACTTGCATAAGCCCACTCACACCCTCTGCTCTGCCCCCCTATACACTCACCACTCCCTCCATGAGCCACTCAGGGAAACAGGCCCCTGAGCTACAAAGGCACACAACCCCAGGCCTGCATGAAGAGCACCAGCCTGAGGACCTCACTCGTCAGTCCGCCCTGAGGGCCAGTGCTGCTCTGGGGCTGTTCTGGGTGCCTCCCACCCACAGATCAGCGCTGCTCTGTCGGCTGAGTGGCAAGCATGGGGCAGGCGGCACCTCTAGCAGCAGCGTCTGTCTCTTTGGGGGGGGTTCTTGTGGAAGAAGGATATTGGCCTTAGTGCTGAAATATGACTGCCTGTGAGTTTGAGCTGCGGGGCTGACCCTTGGGTGGCAACAGCAATGACGCTGGTCTCCATGGTGAAACCGGCTTCTATTTGGACCCAGCCTTTCCCAAGCTGTCTTCCTTCTGAATTTCCCAGCCTGAATTTATTCACAGTTGCCTGTGACAGAGGGTGCCACATTAGAAGCCCACTGCCGCCTGCTTCTGAGCAAATTTGCATACCCTGCGTGTGTGGAGGTGGGGGGGTGGGGTGGCAGCGTGTGTGCCTGCGAGGAAACGGGAAAACCAACATGTTCTCTTCCAGGCTGCTCCCCCTCGTCCACAAGCACTGCTGTTCGGCCGCTGCTGGCCGTGCCCTGGCCTCCCCACACTGGTCCACTAACTTTTTTTTTTTAATAATTTTTTTAAAGACTTTATTCCATTTTTTTTTAGAGAGGATGGGGGGGAAAGAGAGAGAAAGAGAGAGAGAGAGAGAGAGAGAGAGAGAGAAGGGGGAGGAGCAGGAAGCATCAACTCCCATATGTGCCTTGACCAGGCAAGTGCAGGGTTTCAAACCGGCGACCTCAGCATTCCAGGTCGACGCTTTATCCACTGCGCCACCACAGGTCAGGCTGGTCCACTAACTTTTAGGTGTTGGACTCTTTCCAAGGTCACAGTTCACAGTTGCTGGGCAACTCCGAAGGATTTCGTTCCTCTTCCCTTAAGGAAAAAAAAACAACAGACCTTCTGGCCCGGGAGACATTGATCTGACAATCACATGGAGGTAATTATCCAAATGCAGACTTCAGAGTCTATAAACAGACGCTGCCACATCCCCCACGGTGGCTCGGCAGGACCCTGCTTCCAGAGGTCCCAGCGGCCCCTGCCATCCGTCACAACAACCGGTGAGCATTTCTAAAGCCTCATCACGGAACACAGGTAGTCTCTGTAGATGTCGCCTTCCTGCTCGTAATTGCTTAATTAGGTAGAGTATTGCCTGCTGGATTCAGATCAGATGAGCTTCCTGAGACGCCGCTGACTACAGAAGGCTTGGGACTGGTGGGGGCAGGGCCGTGACAGAAGATTCTAGAACCTGTGGTATATATTTATACTAGCAGGAGGCCTGTATTAGAAGGGAGGCAAGTCTCGTGTCTCACACAGCCACTAGTTAGCTCTGAGACCTGGACACACGGCTGTCCCTCGGGGCCTGGGTGTCTCCCTCAGGAAAATACGACAGCAGTGGGCGGGCCATAGCAGGCGCACACAGTGGAAAACCCCAATTCAACCTGGCTTGTCATTTCAAGTAACAAGAGACAGAAGACGTATCTCGGGCATGACACGATGAGCATTGGATGGCAGAGGCCCGGGTTGCTTCCCTGCTGGCTGTCCTGCTCAGTGGCATCTTGTAGTCATCAGGTGGCTGTGGCCACTCCAAGTGTATTTCTTTCCTCCCAAACTATATAGTCAAATTCTCCAGGGTGGCGACGTGGGTGCTGTTCCTTTAGCCCTTCCCACACTGTGCCCACTCTACCCCCCTCAGGGGTAGTCAAGGAATACTGGGGAATGACCTACTTGTTCCTTGGGCATTGGGACGACTGGCTCAAGGTGCATTTGGGTACAAATTCTAGTGGGAGAATTTGTCATTTATTCGGTCAACACATGTCTATTGAACACCGAATATGTGCCAGGTGTTAGGTCTAAATTTCTTGGGAGTGGCATGGGACCAGCCTCTCAGATAAGATGATGTTTGAGCCATGCCCTGAAAACCTTCTACCAATTGATGGCAAAAGGTATCAGAGAGATAAAAATGAAGTGATATATACATTCCAGAAGCCATGCACGTCAGAGTTTAAAAATAAACTACAGGGTCTTTTATTCCTGGCGAACTACATTATCAGTTTAGCTTCATTTTGCTGCTTGGTCTTGGGTTATTTTGTTACAGTTTGTTTTAAACTCAAGTGGCCTGTTCATGAAGAAAAGCCTGGAGTTCGAAGAAGACAGCCTAGAAATGTAACAAAGGTAGAAGGAGGTGTTTGGGTTCAGACTCCAGCTGCTTTAGGGCAAGACTAAAATTAGGCGCAGAGATGGAAGGTAGACCTCCCGCAGAGCCAACCCGGATTAGAGTTGCTCACCCCTCTCGGCCCTCCTGGAAGCCAAGGATGTGATCGGAAGTCATTGGACAGCAGGAGATCCCAGGTCTTCCGGAAACCCAAGCCCTCTCCAGCTGTGCACCCACTGCTCAAACGACCGGCCACCTGCCCGCGGAGGCAGCCTGGGGACAAGCCAGGCTTGCATTCTCTGTGCTGGGGGTCTCTCCTTTCACTTGTCTCTCTCTCTGTGAAAGCGATTCATTTCCTTTCAAATGAGATCCAACAATTTCAGGGGGAAAAAAAATCTATTGAACTTTGTCGCTTGCTTTGGTCTCTGGGTGAGACGGATTTGGGTTTTGATCCTCTCAAAATGAGACATTTGCCTAGCTCTGTCAGATCAGAGATTGGCGGGGTTTCTCTTTTCTTCCTCCTTTTTCCCCCTGTTTTATTTTTATTTTTTATTTTTATTTTTATTTTTTTTTCATTTTTCTGAAGCTGGAAACGGGGAGAGACAGTCAGACAGACTCCCGCATGCGCCCGACCGGGATCCACCCGGCACACCCACCAGGGGCGACGCTCTGCCCACCAGGGGGCGATGCTCTGCCCATCCTGGGCGTCGCCATGTTGCGACCAGAGCCACTCTAGCGCCTGAGGCAGAGGCCACAGAGCCATCCTTAGCGCCCGGGCCATCTCTGCTCCAATGGAGCCTTGGCTGTGGGAGGGGAAGAGAGAGACAGAGAGGAAGGCGCGGAGGGGTGGAGAAGCAAATGGGCGCTTCTCCTATGTGCCCTGGCCGGGAATCGAACCCGGGTCCTCCGCACGCTAGGCCGACGCTCTACCGCTGAGCCAACCGGCCAGGGCCTTTCCCCCTGTTTTAAGCCCGCAGGGGCACTGCCTGTCAGGGACTCCCCAGCTGGCGCCGGCTCCCTGGGCACATAGCTCAGGCGGCGCTGGCACGTGCTCCCCCTGGCCCAGGAGTCCAGCCAAGGTGCTGGGTTTCAACACCGGATCAGATTGCAGAACTCCAGGCGGTGCTGTTCACCTCCTGGCCCAGAATGGGCAGTAAGTACTGTGCCTGCTTGATGGACCCCAAAGGCTGTTTAATGGAAAGAGGTAGCAGTGGTCCTGCCTCTAAACTGCCAGGTGACCCTGAGCAGGTGGCTGAACCTCTCAGACCTGTGTCTCAGCCGTAACTTGTGGGCTTGAACCAGACCGGCCTTTTGTGACACACTGGTCCTGGTCCTGGTGCAGGCCCAGCAGGAGGTCACTACACCTCAGGGTCCCATCTTGAACAAACTCGGTTGGCCCTATCAAAACATATATAAAGTGTTTCTCCCCAAACACTGAGAAGCAAAAAGCTTTTCTTTTATTTTTTTTAAGGGAATAGTCAAAAAAGTGATACTTTGCAGGACAAATAGAATGAATGAAGATGTGAGAGTACCCTGAAGGAGGGCCAGGGACGAAGGAGACATTTCCAGTGGCAGGAGAAGCTGACCGTGGGTGGGCTGCAGCCTGCGGTTCGCTCACCAGCCTCCGTTCCCGTCTCCACTGCCTGCTTCTCTCTCCGGGAAACTGTCTTGCCCTCTGGAGATGATCTGGAGGGACAGTCAGTCAAGGTGCCCTGCCGGCTGGGACAAGAGGCCAGCAAGCAGGTGAGGCTGGTAACTCTGCTTCTCAGGAAGACGGATAGAGGACCCAGTGCCAAGCCCGGGAGCAAGTAGATAGGGCTCTCTCTCTCTGCCAGGGCATCGCTGCCCTGAAGAGACTCTCCAGTCCTTCCTCTGTCTAGATCCACAGCGGCCCTGCTCCTGTCTTCCTGAGGCCCAGGTCTTCAGCTTTGTCTCCATTCCATTCTGTGTCACCTCATGTCCTCCCACCAAATTCCAACTTTCATTTAAGCTAGAGTCAGATTCTGTTGTTGCTTGCAACCGAAGAATTCTAACTCAAATGGGCATTTTATTCCTCTTCTCCTCCAACCTTTTCTAATAAGACAAGGAAAGAAGAAAGAAAGAAGGAAAGAAAGAAAGAAAGAAAGAAAGAAAGAAAGAAAGAAAGAAGGGAGGGAGGGAAGGAGGGGGGGGAGGGAGGGAAGAAGGAGATAAAAGTTAAAGATGATGTTAGTGTTTTTTGTGTTTTTTTCTTCCCCGAAGTGAGAAGCGGAGTGTGGGGGGTAGATAGTCTCCTGCATGTGCCCGACCGGGATCCACCCAGCATGCCCACTAGGGGGCGATGCTCTGCCCATCTGGGGTGTTGCTCCCCTGCAATCGGAGCCATTCTAGCGCCTGAGGCGAAGGCCATGGAGCCATCCTCAGCGCCCAGGCCAACCTTGCTCCAGTGGAGCCTCAGCTGCGGGAGGGGAAGAGAGAGACAGAGAGGAAGGAGAGGGGGAGGGGTGGAGAAGGAGATGGGCACTTCTCCTGTGTGCCCTGGCTGGGAATCAAACCTGGGACTTCTATATGCTGGGCTAATGCTCTACAGCTGAGCCAACCGGCCAGGGCGGATGTTAGTGTTTTTAAAATCTGTGTTTGCCACAAAGCCAGTTGTCCTAATTAAGTCTAATGAGGACTCTCCAAGACAGATGACAGCAGAGCACCTTGTCCTCCTGCCTGCTCCTTTGAGCTTCCCCAGATCTGCTCCCTCAGGATCCAGAAAGCTCAGCCATCATTTCCCCTGGTAAGATCTGCAAGTGAGAAGTTAAGTTTCCACGGGGAGAGGGGCCGAGGACAGAAGAGGAGTAACAGCAGGATGCTGCCTGTGTTCCCGGCACAGCAGGGAGCGTCATCCATGCTGTTTTAGTTGGTACAACAACCCTACAAGGTGGGTTCTGTCATTGTCATTTTGCAGATGAGGAAACCCAGAGATCAAGCAACTGGTTGGAAGGCGCACGGATATAAGTAGCAGAGCTGGGATTTGAACCTGGGTCTCTTGCGACCTAACACAGGGAGTTGGTCACCCATTTTGGACTGTTCTGGGGTGCACAGCATGCCTCTCCCACCCCTGCACATCCACAACACCAGCAATCCCTGACTATGTCCCCCACCACTGCATTTTTTCTGTAGGTCTTTTGCTAACTTTGCCTTACCCCAAATGCTTCTGTTCCTATCAACATAGTCCTTCCCTTACATGCTGAATGAAAGAACAAGGGACATGTGGAAGGAGAATGGTTTAAAGGTTAAGAATACAGGGCCTGGCCCTGGCCGGTTGGCTCAGCGGTAGAGCGTCGGCCTGGCGTGCAGAAGTCCCGGGTTCGATTCCCGGCCAGGGCACACAGGAGAAGCGCCCATCTGCTTCTCCACCCCTCCCCCTCTCCTTCCTCTCTGTGTCTCTCTTCCCCTCCCGCAGCCGAGGCTCCATTGGAGCAAAGATGGCCTGGGCACTGGGGATGGCTCCTTGGCCTCTGCCCCAGGCACTAGAGTGGCTCTGGTCTTGGCAGAGCAACGCTCCGGAGAGGCAGAGCATCGCCCCTTGGTGGGCAGAGCATCGCCCCTGGTGGACGTGCCGGGTGGATCCCGGTCGGGCGCATGCGGGAGTCTGTCTGACTGTCTCTCCCCATTTCTGGCTTCAGAAAAATACAAAAAAAAAAAAAAAAAGAATACAGGACCTGGGCCCTGGCCAGTTGGCTCAGCGGTAGAGCGTCGGCCTGGCGTGCGGGGGACCTGGGTTCGATTCCCGGCCAGGGCACATAGGAGAAGCGCCCATTTGCTTCTCCACCCCCTCTCTCCCTTCCTCTCTGTCTCTCTCTTCCCCTCCCACAGCCGAGGCTCCATTGGAGCAAGGATGGCCCGGGCGCTGGGGATGGCTCCTTGGCCTCTGCCCCAGGTGCTGGAGTGGCTCTGGTTGCGGCAGAGCCACGCCCCGGAGGGGCAGAGCATCGCCCCCTGGTGGGCGTGCCAGGTGGATCCCGGTCGGGCACATGCGGGAGTCTGTCTGACTGTCTCTCCCCATTTCCAGCTTCAGAAAAATACAAAAAAAAAAAAAAGAATACAGGACCTGGCACCAAATGGCCTGGGTGAATGCCAGCTCCAATGTTCACCAGCTGTGTGACCTTGGGCAAGTCACACTTCTCTGTGCCTCATTTTCCTCACCTAGAAAACATACTACTACTTATCATGGGAAACAGAATAACGGTCCGGAAGACGTCCACTTCCTCGTTCTTTAATCCCCGGGGCATGTGACTATGTTACGTTATATGGCAGAGGGAAGTAGGTTGTTCATCAGATGACTTTAAAGAGATGATCTTGGATTATCCAGGTCAGCCCAATGTAATCAGAAGGGTCCTTATTGTGGAAGAGGGAGGCAGGAGGGTCAATGTCACAATGTCACTGGTATTGCTGGCTTTGAAGATGGATGGTGACCACGAGCCAAGAAGATACAGCTTCTAGAAACCGGAAAGGCAAGAAAATGAATTCTCCCCAGAGCCTCCAGAAAGGAACGGAGCCATGCTGACACCTTGAAGTTAACTCGGTGAGACCACGTCAGGCTTTTGACCTGCAGAAGCCATTAAATGTGTGGCAGTTTGTTACAGTGGCCACAGGAAACAAGGCAGCCATCTTGTCAGGTTGCTGTGAGGATTATAAGAGACGCTGCTGGACATGTAGGAGCGCAGTGCAATTGGGTTTCCTGGTTGGTTGGTGTGCAGAGGTGGGCGCTGTTGGCGAGCTGTGCCCCTGTGCACCGCCCACCTCTAAGTAGAGAGCCCGTCCCTCCAGCCCTAATTACTCCGCAATGTTGCTTTATAATCACACACCCAGTGGCTCCCTTCATCATGCTGGATTCTAAATTGCGCTCCAAGTGGCTTGTGCGATGCTAACCTTCTGATTAGCTTCTTTTCGAGCTTCAAAATGAGGGTAATCAGAGCGCAGGAAAGATCTTACCGTGTGCCCTGGGAGGGTGGGGAGGGAAGGGGATCTCTCCACCGCAATTTTCTAATAAAGGTTTAAGAGCTTTTAAAGAGCAGGCTCCTGCCACCCTGCAGGGGTGTGGTCATCCTTCCTCCATTCCCCCAGTAAAACACAGGACCTCAGATGCACCCTTCCAGGATCTGACCGCAGCTGCTGTTGGCAACACGGTCACCCTTCCTCTGAGGTTAGACTTTGTTCTTGAGACTAGGAAAGTGATTATAACCCAGCAGTCAGTCTACCTAGCCAGGCTCTAAGATCCAGACCAGCTTGACCCACCCACCCCCACCTCCACCCCCTAACTGCATGACCTGTGGAGCCCCAAGTCCTTCCAGGATTTCCAAGTGGGGCGTGGCCTTCCTGTGGTCACATCTGCCCAGAGGAAGATTTATGAGAAAGCTAATAAAGCTTGGGCTGCGGGGACACTCACGCACGGGAGATTCAGCAAAGTGTTCACGTGGCTGTTATTGTGACATCGGCCAAGTTTGATATTTTATATCCTTTTCCTGCACCTAGGCTCCATCTCTGTGCCGCAGGGCATTCACCCACACCCAAGGCCCAGCCCTTTGTTTACTAGCAAAAAGCGCTGAGGTGGTAGACTTCTCTAAGTGACTGTGTGAGTGTGTGTGGGGGGTCCCCGGGGACTGACGGTGGTGGGGATGTAAGGACACCGTTCACATCTTATAACTGGCCACTAGGCATCGTCATCTTAGAAGTTTCCTCTGGCCACCAGCCTGGGCTGTCTGTTTCTGTGACCTCCACTCTAGGGGATCCTCTCAGTAGCTCTGGCTTCTCTCTATCTCGTTTCTCTTTACTACTTCATCTCCGAAGCACAACAAATTCATTTTCCTCTCCCAGTCTGCACTGGGACTTTGGGGTTCTTGCCTTGTAACCTCCCTGCTCGGCCCTCAGGAAGTTGATCATGGAATTTTCCCAGGCTGGCTTTCCTAACAGGGTTTAGGACACCCGCTGTTATTGAGAATATACTGTTTACAACACAACACGTGACGGAAAGTACTGGGCTTTTCTGTCTCGGGTTGGGGTGAGCAGACCCGAGGGTCTGAGGGGGTATTGAGGGTGCAGGAGTAACAGAGGAAACAAGGAAAACAGGGTTGGCTGGGAACTTTGCTTTTAAAAGGTCGTGTTGAATGGCTGGTCCTGGGTTCATGTTTGTCTAACTCTTTGGAACACCCAGGACCTGCAGCCAGCTGAATAACTCAGGAGAGGGGGCCTTTCCCTCCTCTGCGCCCGCGGGACCCTAGCAGCTGCACGTGCTGCCCCTGTTTTTGTGTGTGCATCTGTCTCTGCCTCCACAATCTGAAGTTCTCGATGCCAGGACAATGTTGTTGTTTTTTCTGTTCCTCCTCCATTTAGCATTGGGCCTGGCACAATATTTCTTGAAAATTTTTTACTTATGACATAGTGATAATATTGGCAGTTGTCCCATAGAGCAGTGGTCCCCAACCTTTTTTGGGGGTCACAGACCGGTATAATGTCAGAAAATATTTTCACGGACCGGCCTTTACAGTGGGATGGATAAATGTATCACGTGACCGAGACAAGCGTCAAGAGTGAGTCTTAGACGGATGTAACAGAGGGAATCTGGTCATTTTTTTAAAAAATAAAACATCATTTAGACTTAAATATAAATAAAACGGAAAAAATGTAAGTTATTTATTCTTTCTCTGCGGACTGGTACCAAATGGCCCGCGGACCAGTACCGGTCCGCGGCCCGGGGTTGGGGACCACTGCCATAGAGTAATTCTAGAAATTGAATGAAACAATCATCTGAACTTCTTATCATAAAGTTTGGCACAGAGTAAATACTCAAGAAGTGTTGCTTGTTAACATTACGGAATGAATGAATGAATGAATGAATGGATGGATGAATGAGAAACATTCTTTGGTTGAATTCATTAGCACAAGCCTTTACATAGGCTTTGAATTCCCTCTGTGTCTTTTTTTCTTGCTATCTAGAACTAAGAATAAATGGTGTGATAAAAGGAAAGGGAGAAAAACTGGAAATCATAGCTGGCTAACTATATATGTATATATATCTATAGATGTAGGTTTTTCCTTTTAAATTTCTAAGTGACAGACAGTAATCAAATGCAGCCCCGGAGGAATGTCTGCACTGTCAGGGAACATCGCCTTCTTTCCTTCTGCGGGATCAGCCCCGGGTACTACGGGCTCACTGTGGCCAGCCACAGTGCCGGGTAGGTCACCCGCACTCTCTCTTATTCAGACTTCACTAGAACCCTACAGAGTGGGTCCCACTTCATGGTAACGTTGCAGGAGAACAGAGAGGTGGGTGCTGAGACTCAGATGTATTTGTAAACAGGGGAAAGGAGATAGAAAAGGAGGCTTCCAAAGAGAGAACTTGAGCTGGAGGAGCATCCAGGAAACCATGGAGGAGAGAATCCCAGGAGGTGGGGGAGCAGGTGTCCGGAGAACCACAAATGGAGGACCGGGGGGGGGGGGCGGGGGCTCCGGCAGCTGGAGGGTTGCAGTCAGGCCGCTCCAGAGGTTCGACTGATCTGTGTCTGGAGTGGTGTGGGGCCAGCCTGGTGCAGGGAGAGGGGGCGCTGGGGGCAGAGGGCGCAGAACAGGGACTGAGAGGGCTGAGTTGGGGGGAGAAGGACACAGGGGCCCAGGAAGCAGAGAGAGTGGGGAAATGAGCAGGTCAGGGTCCCACTCAACAGTCTCAGTGCCTTGAGTGTTGTTCCCACGGTGGGAAGGGATTATGGCTGGACCGGTGATGCAGCCTGGTCTGGGGTGACAGGAAGAGGAGCCCAAAGGAGAGTGACAGGGCTGAAGCCCGGACAGGTAGCCCTCTCAGGGCGAAATCTTCTCAAGGGCCGGCGATCTGGGCAGTTTCTGGGCAGAGGAGAAGGACTCAGTGCGGAGGGAGAGAATGAGGATTGAAAATGGGTGATGGACAGAGCAAAGTCCCAGAGGAGGTGGAGGAGGAGAAAGAGTTGAAAAGTTTGGAGTGGACCAGGGCTACCCTTACTTCCCCTCACCTGGAAAAGAAATGAAACCACAGAAACCCAGAGCTCCATTAGACCCTGCCAGGGGACAGGATGCATTCCAATAAACAGCAGGTTAATAGTAATCGACTAATTCCTACCCGTAATCCTAAATTCCTTCCAATCATCTGCTTCTCAACCTAAGACCTCCTCTTTCAACTAAGACCATGTGAGATCTGATCTCTCTCCCTCCTCTGTTCTCCCTCCTTCCCAACCTTCCTCCCTCCCTCCCTCCCTCTTTTCTCCAACTCTATTATACAGCTCAACTGGACCACTCTGCCTCAGTGTCAGATCTACTCAGCTATTCACCCAGATCTAAGTTTCAATCTTTCCTTTTTACCCATTTCCTTCAGAAGAATTACTCAACAAAGGACGCAGATCCAACAACCTAAATCCTTTCTCCTTAGGAGTGGGAGTGCAAATTCCTATAATTTAAAATCCTTTCTTAGAAAATCCCTCTTAGAGGGGAAAATGGGCAAAAAGACAGAAGCACCTAGAGGCCACCATAGAGAGGAGGCAGGGAGCTGAAGGCGGCGCACCCCAGTGACGTCCTGAGGCCCCCAATGCTCTCTCTTCCCTCTCTGGATAGGTTAGTGACTTCAGAGCTTGTGGCCCCAGCTTCGTACCCCAACCCTGCCTGGGACAGGAAACAGGATGGCAACAGTGAGTGAGTGGGCGTGTTACCAGAAAGGCCGCCAACATGGCTCAGGAAAATGAAAAGATGTCCAGGCTGACTTGGTTTCTGTTAAGTGTTCGTCTTTGACTTTATCATCAGTTGCAAATTCTGCTTAAATTAAAAGGCCATCTGGTCTCCTGGGGAAACCTAGATTTTTAGTTGGGGAAATGGAGGAGGAATGAACAAATTTATTTTTTTTAAATAATATTTTGGACCTGGCCAGTTGGCTCAGTGGTAGAGTGTTGACCCGTAGTGTGGAAGTCCCAAGTTTGATTCTCAGTCAGGGCACACAGGAGAGGTAACCATCTGTTTTTCCCCTCTCCCCCTTTTCTTCTCCTCCCACAGTCATGACATTGATTTATGTTGGCCCCGTGCATTGAGGATGGCTCCATGGAGCCTCTGCCTCAGGTGCTAAAAATAGCTCATTTGCAAGCATCAGCTCCAGCTGGGCAGAGCATTGGCCCCAGATGGGGGTTGCCCAGTGGATCCCAGTCAGGGCACATGTGAGAGTCTGTCTCTGTATCTCCCCTCCTCTCACTTTAAATATATATATATTTTTTACATTTCAGCAGGCAATGTTGTCAGTCATAGTTTATAATGAATTCCTTTGGGTTTCAAAGCATTCTAATTAGGTTTGAACTTATGAGAACTTTGAGACTCGTCCACACTATCCCAATTATCAGGATGCGTCTGCCCTGAAATGGGTTACGTAGCTGTAGTCCCAGTTTATATTCTAGTATATAATTGGCCCAGGAAAACGACTCATATTTTTATTATGTCACAATGATGTTGGTCATTTTGGAAAATACTGAATCATATAGGTTAATACTACAGCTAGAAATGACTTCCAAGTTCTCACGTCTATGGCTCTGGCTTCTGGAACATCTCTGCTATCTGAAGCCAGTGATTATCTAAGTCTGTTTTGGAAAGCCCTCAAGAGTCTGGATTTTACAGTGTCTGGTTTTTAGTATCTAATCACTATTTGTACCAAGATGTTCTTTCCAGAGAACTTGATTTTCTCCAGCTGCAGCTTAAGCACGAGTCTGGAGAACGCAGTAATGAGCAGTGTGGTTTTTAAGAACTCCTTTTCCCCAGGGTTAAGCGGTCCCTGGTGCGCCGGTTGTTTGGTCTCCGACTCACTCATCACCCACCCTGGCCCCGAGGGCAGCTCTGCCAGGGGTGCGCATGCGCACACCGTCTCCTGGACGCTGGCCGGGTTGATCAATGGAGGACTGGCAGAGATCTGTCTGGGGGAGGAGCGTCAGAGCAGGTCTCCGTGGGGTCCCTGCCCTGGTCCTGGCCATGACCCGATGACCACAGCCATCTTCTGTGTGGGTCCAGTGAGACCCTGCCCCGAACACGCTCCACCTCACACCTGCCGGGCGGGAATGGCTGGGGGTCGTGGGCATGGCTGGTGCTAGCAGGAAAATGCCACCCGTTGACGCTTCCCAGATGCTAGTACTTCTCTGACCAGACAGGGACACAACTCAGGCAGCAACCCAGAGGGGGACAGGCATAATTTTCATGAGATGTGCGTTAACGGAGATGCCTGACCTACTTTTTCGCAGCAAAGCACACCTATGGACCCCTCCCCTCAGCCTGCTGCTTTCCGCCGTGCAAAGCATCTCCACGCCGCCCATCTCCACGTCGCCGTCTCCACGTCGCGTCTCCACATCGCGTCTCCACGTCGCCATGTCCACATCGCCCGTCACCACATCGCCCGCTGCCTCCCCTCTGCTCGCTCGGGCAGGTGGGAGAGGGCAAGCACAGCCGCGGTAGCCCAGCCTGTCCCACGTGTCACTCGACTGCGAATCCTGGCCGAGGCTGGCAGTGTGGCATCAGCTGTCCGGAGCAGCCTCGTCACTCGTCACTCGGAGCTCAGCCTTCCCCAGAATCCACCTGTGTGAGACCGGGTCGTGGGCAGAAGCACCTCCTCCTTGTCCTCCCGGGGCTGGCATGGGGCCCTGGGTCCTGCCTGGGCGCCTCCTCCCTCCATCAAGGTCTTCCTGCTGAGGGGGCCGAGTCTCAGAGGCTTCCTTCTCGCTGGTCCCCTCCTGATAGCGGGCACCATGGCAACCAATGCACCTCCCAGAACCATGCCGCTTCCACTGCCTGATTCGAAGGATCGCTAACCGCCCTGACCCCTGGCCAGGCCAGATCCCACAAGGATCCACAACTGTTTAGGGCAAGCAAGCCCCCCTTCCAGAGGTTGAAAGCTGGGCTGCTCCCAGGCCAGCAGGATCACCCCCATAGCGGGTTCCTGCTCTCACTGTGGCCGCAGGGTGCCCCCTGGGAGCTGTTCCATGAATTCCCTGGCTGAACCATGCTTTACCGAAGCGGTGTCTGTCTCCTTACTACATTTTGAGACCCTTAAGGACAGGACCCTGTGCCTGTCAAGTCTGCAGCCACAGCCCCTTACCCAGTAGGTGCTCAGAACAGGTTTGCACAGCAGAGTTCGGTGCCAGGTCGACACAGGCTGTGGAGGGAAGGACCAGGGACCTACTCAAGGCCAATGGTTCACCAGTGGGGGTGCTGGCACTGGGCACCAGAGCCTGGCAGGGTGGCAGCCAAGAGCATGAGTTTGTAGCCAAACCACCAGAGTTTGAATCCTAACTCCATTGTGTGTTAACTAATGATCTGAGGAAGTCATTTGAACACCTCTGTTTCCTCATCTGTAAAATAGAAAAGCTAAAAGTATCTTTCCTTCTGGTGCTTGGGAGAATTAAATGAAATAATACCAGCAGAGCATGGAAAATTCATCTTGGTGTTCCATATACGTTGACTGGCAGTATTTCATAATTGCATAGGATAATGCAAAAAAAAGTTAAAAAGCAGAATATTTTGTGTGAGTTCTTACTATGATGTGTATGTGTCAAAAACAGACAGAGGTAGATACTCAGAATTGCCAATAATGATTATCTGTGGCTGGTGGGCTTATGGATGACTTTTGGTTTATTTTACATATTTTCCTATAATTTCCAATTTTTCCACAGTGAATGTATATAAAATGACTTCTGAGAGTAGATATTTCAAAGACTTGTTGAAAATCTACCTGTGACCTCTAGCTGCTACCTCCCTGCCCTCATCCTGAGTATAATTTGGGGTCCTAAGGAGACACCCTGCTGTTTCCAGTTGCCTGGGAATAAAAGGAAACCTGCTGAGACATTTCAGTGGAGTGGTGGAGGCTACATTTCTGCGGTATTTTGCTTGTACACCCAACTAGAAAATGAGACATCTTGTGTTTTGAGTGAATCTCTTCCATTAATCATGGGGATACTCCAGGTCTCTCCGGCAGAGTGATTGCTATAATTACAGCCTCTGTCTGCAAGGATGACACCAGCAGAGATGAGCAGTGTGTGTGAGTCAAGCCTGAGTCTCTCCCTGGAGTTTGTGGAAGCGGGATGGCTCCCCTCAGCCGCGGAAGCCGAAGGCAAGAAGGTCTGGGTGGTCCAGGGTGTTCAGGAAGACAGAAGTGTTGCGATAGCTACTGGAAGAATTTCCCAAGGACTCATTGATACAGGAGTAAATGCGGTGTCTGCTGGAATATTAGAAAAGGATTTCTACAGTTCAGGAATTCCCCCAAGGACAGATGACCCAAGTCTGACAAGTGATTTTTCAAGCCAGGCTCTGTGTCATTTTTGCAAATGAAAGCAGTTTGTACCCATTAAAGAATTATGACATGCACCTCACTTCAAAATGTACAAATTCTAGAGCCCAAAGAAGTGGATGGAAAAATGACCAATAATGAGCTAGCCTCAAGGAATCGGCTATTATGGCCATTAAAAATTCTCCATTAATATTCCTGATGAACTTAGATACTAAAATTCTCAACAAAATATTAGCAAACTGGATCTAGCAATACATGAAAAAAATCATACATCATGATCAAGTGGGATTTATTCTGGGGAGGCAAGGCTGGTACAATATTTGCAAATCAGTCAATGTGATTCATCACATAAACAAAAGGAAGGAGAAAAATCACATGATAATATCCATAGATGCAGAAAAAGTATTTGATAAAATCCAGCACCCATTTATGATCAAAACTCTCAGCAAAGTGAGAATACAGGGATCATACCTCAACATGATAAAGGCCACCTATGACAAACCCACAGCCAACATCATACTCAATGGAAAAAAATTAAAAGCAATCCCCTTAAGATCAGGAAGAAGGCAGGAATGCCCCCTTTCACCACTCTTATTCAACATAGTTCTGGAAGTCCTAGCCACAGCAATCAGACAAGAAGAAGAAATAAAAGGCATCCAAATTGGAAAAGAAGAAGTAAAACTATCATTATTTGCCGATGACATGATACTGTATATAGAAAACCCTATAGTCTCAGTCAAAAAAACTACTGGACCTGATAAATGAATTCAGCAAGATGCCAGGATATAAAATCAATATTCAGAAATCAGTGGCATTTTTATACACCAACAATGAACTGTCTGAATGAGAAATTAAGGAAACAATCCCCTTCACTATTGCAACAAAAAAATAATAAAGTACCGCCTGACCAGATGGTGGTGCAGTGGATAGGGCATTTGACTGGGATGTGGAGGACCCACGTTCGAGACCCTGAGGTCGCCAACTTGAGCGTGGGCTCATCTAGTTTGAGCAAGGCTCACCAGCTTGAGCCCAAGGTCACTAGCTCGAGCAAGGGGTCACTCAGTCTGCTGTGGCCCCCCAGTCAAGGCACATATGGGAAATCAATCAATGAACAACTAAGGAGCCACAATGAAGAATTGATGTTTCTCATCTCTCTCCCTTCCTGTCTGTCTATCCTTATCTGTCCCTCTTTCTGACTCTCTCTGTCTCTGCCACAAAAAAATAAATAAATAAAAATAAAGTACCTAGAAGTCAATTTAACCAAGGAGTTTAAAGACTTGTACTCGGAAAATTATAAAACAATGATAAAAGAAATCAAGGAAGATACAAACAAGTGGAAGCATATACCGTGTTTATGGATAGGAAGAATAAACATCATTTAAAATATCTATACTAACCAAAGCAATCTATAAATTCAATGCAATTCCTATTAAAATACCAATGGCATACTTCAAAGATTTAGAACAAATATTCCAAAAATTTATATGGAACCAAAAAAGAACACGAATAGCCTCAGCGATCTTGAAAAAGAAGAATAAAGTGAGGGATATTACACCTCCTGATATCAAGTTATACTACAAGGCCATTGTACTGAAAACAGCTTGGTACTGGCATAAGAACAGGCATATAAATCAATGGAACAGAACAGAGAACCCAGAAATAAACCCACGCCTCTATGGTCAATTGATATTGGACAAAGGAGGTTAAGAGCATACAATGGAGTAAAGACAGTCTCTTTAACAAATGGTGTTGGGAAAATTGGACAGGTACATGTAAAAAAATGAAACTAGACCACCAACTTAAACCATTCAAAAAAATAAACTCAAAATGGATAGAAGACTTAAATGTAAGTCGTGAAACCATAAGCATCTTAGAAGAAAATAGAGAATTGTTTTAAAATTTTAATTTATTGTGTTCGCATAGATTCAAGTGCCCCATCGAATATATCTCCCTCTCCCCCACCCCATGTTCCCCTTGATATCCCCATTGCTCCTCCCCCAAACGCCCTCCCCGCTTCCCTCCAGGTTTTGCTGTCCATTTTTTTACATGTACCTGTCCAATTTTCCCAACACCATTTGTTATAGGCAGTAAGCTCTCCGACATCTCTCGCAGCAGTGTATTCGCTGATTTATCTCCAAGAGCAAGTGAAATAAAGGACAGGATAAAAAAAATGGGACGATATCAAACTAAAAAGCTTTTGCACAGCTAAAGACAATATGAACAAAATAAAAAGACACCCCACAATGGGAGAACATATTCAACAATACATCTGATAAGTGGTTAATAACCAAAATGTATAAAGAACTTGTAAAACTCAACACCAGGAAGGTAATCCAATCAAAAAATGGGCAAAAGAAATGAATAGGCACTTCTGCAAAGAGGACATACAGATGGCTAATAGCCGTATGAAAAAATGTTCAATGTCACTAAACATCAGAGAAATGCAAATTAAAAGCACAATGAGATACCACCTCACACCTGTCAGAATGGCGCTCATCAACAAAACAACACAGAATAAGTGCTGACAAGGGTGTGGAGAAAAGGGAACCCTCCTGCACTGCTGGTGGGAATGCAGACTGGTGCAGCCACTGTGGAAAATAGTATGGAGTTTCATCAAAAAATTAAAAATGGAACTGCCGTTTGACCCAGCTATCCCACTTTTAGGAATATATCCTAAATATAACAAATCACTGATTCATAAGAAGACATGCACACCCATGTTTATGGCAGCATTGTTCACAATAGCCAAGATCTGGAAACAGCCCAAGTGTCCGTCAGTGGATGAGTGGATTAAAAAGCTGTGGTACATATACACAATGGAATACTACATGGCCATGAAAAAAATGAAAATCTTACCTTTTGCGACAACAGGGGTGGACCTGGAGACTATTATGCTAAGTGAAATAAGCCAGGCAGAGAAAGAAAAATATACGACCCCACTCATGAGGAATCTAATGAACAATGTGAAGTAAGGAACGGAATAGAGGCAGAGGCGGGGTCAAAGGGACCAGAGGGAAAGGGGAAGAGAGGATGGGATCAGAGAGAGGAGAGGGATTAGTGAAATGTATACATAACAGAGACAAATAGGGCAGGACAGCAAATCCTGGAGGGAAGGGGGGAGGGCGTTTGGGGGAGGAGCAATGGGGGTATCATGGGGAACACGGGGTGAGGGGAGAGGGAGATATATTCGATGGAGCACTTGAATCTATGCGAACACAATAAATTAAAAATTTTTAAAAATTCTCCATCAAAGTACTTCCTTCTTTCCTACCCTCAAAAAAAAGCTAATAATTTTTTGAGACAGAGAGACAGGAGAGAGATGAGAAGCATCATCTTGTAGTTGCAACACTTGAGCTGTTCATTGATTGCTTCTCTTACCTGTCTTGACTGGGGCGCTCAAGCCGAGCCAGTGACCCCTTGCTCAAACCAGTGACCTTGGACTCAAAGCCAGCAACATTGGGCTTCAAGCCAGGGACCTTTGGGCTCAAGCCAGCGACCTTGGGATCATGTCAATGATCCCATGCTCAAGCTGGCGACCCCTCGCTCAAGCTGGCAAGCCTGCACTCAAGCCAGATGAGCCCACACTCAAGCTGGAGACCTCGGGGTTTTTAACCTGGGACTTCAGCATCCCAGGTTGACACTCTATCCACTGCCCCACCACTACTGGGAAGGCAATAATAACTTTTTTAAAAAGAAAGTGAAATGACCAATAAAATATGTCCTTTCCCAGCCACTTGGGCCACATGTCCTAACTGTTCCCTTTCCTCTTTAGAAGCTGTGGGCTCCCTGTGGGTTTGGGGGCAATGCCAAGAAGATCTGACCTGGCTCTGGGAATACCAGGAAGCAGCTTCCTCCGGCCTCGTGGTGCCCGCAGTGGTAAAGGAACCTGGCTCGGGCACAGCTCAGAGAGGAAAACTTTTACAGTGGTTTGTACAAGTGATGCCTGTGCCTATAAACAATCACATGCAAAAATGAGCCCTTCCCATCCAGCCCTCTCCCATCACCATGACAACCCTGCTCCCTTAATCAGAAGGGCAGCTATCAAGACAGACAGAATGAACAGTCTGATGTTTGTTACTGGGATTCTTTTCAACCCTATCGGTCTGTTGCTTTCGCAGTTTGAAACATACAATACGTGTCAGTCAGCCCAATAACCGTGGGGGTGGGGGTGGGGTCCTGCTGCCAGCCGATGACCCTTAAATCCTTGCTTCCCCTCCCCCTGACTCAGCATCCAACCGCAAAACAGGACAGGCATCAGAGCCACGTTAATCATGTGCAGCAAGCAGGAGAAAGCTAGAGGCTTGGAACCAAATCTACGCTTTTGCGTTTTAATTCCAAAAGGAAGAGGAAACGCCCTAAAAAGGAGAGAGAATGCAGGAACTCCAAGCAGACAGTGTTCCTGAAGGAGACTAGCTGTCCTAAGTGCTAGCTAGCCACACGGCAGTGGAAGGTCGGAGAGGCATCTGGCAGTGACCTTGGGCTGTTGCTGGTCAGCAGGCCAGGGACTCGGGGGCGGGAACACAGTAAGGGCAGAGTGGACGCGCCGGACTCCCACGGCCCATCCCTCCCTCTCAGTGCCTCTTGCCAGTGACAGCTTTTGGGGCTGCTACTTCACTTCTGCCTCCTGGGTCTTGCAGAACTTCGATTTTGGTCAAATCAAACTCAGAACCAGACTAGGAAGGGGACTTTGGAAAAGAGTTCTCAGAGTAGACAAGTTGACAATAGATCAATCCAGCCCAGGCAGCCAACCAAACTGGGCCGAGGCACACTGAGGATGTCAGCTCCGCAGAAGGACTGCAGGCTGTTAGAGGACCACAAACCACCTAACTGGGGATCGGAGAGACGGTGACAGGTCAAGGCAGGCTTGAGATCCTCCAGCGACGTGTCTGTGATAGCTCACCCCGACAGCCATCTGAGACTGTCAAGTCTATCTGACACTTAGAGCATTAGTCGTGTGTGCCGGTCAGGACGCAGGAAACAGAGCAGAAAACGATTGCACGCAGGGACCTGCGCCCTCACAGAAGTCGTTAGGAGGACTAGAGAAGTGTAGTCAGGAGGCCACTGAACCGCAGGCTTCATGGTCCAGCCTCACAGTTAAGATCCAGATTCAGGACATTGCTGTGACTGACCCCGGCCACTGAGATGTGACAGCAGTGGGCAGGCAGTCAGTCTTTTTTTTGTTGTTGTATTTTTCTGAAGTTGGAAACCGGGAGGCAGTCAGACAGACTCCCACATGCGCCCGACCAGGATCCACCCGGCATGCCCACCAGGGGGCGATGCTCTGCCCATCTGGGGCGTCGCTCTGCTGCATCCAGAGCCATTCCAGCACCTGAGGCAGAGGCCACAGAGCCATCCTCAGTGCTCAGGCAAACTCTGCTCCAATGGAGCCTTGGCTGTGGGAGGGGAAGAGAGAGACAGAGAGGAAGGAGAGGGGGAGGGGTGGAGAAGCAGATGGGCGCTTCTCCTGTGTGCCCTGGCCGGGAATCGAACCCGGGACTCCCGCACGCCAGGCTGACGCTCTACCACTGAGCTAACCGGCCAGGGCTCAGACAGTCAGTCTTGCAACGGCTCACGTCTACCTGAGCTTGCCTGCCGGCAGCCCCTGCCTTGTGTCCATCTTCCTGTATCAGCCAGCTCGAGCTGCCGTAACAAAGTGCCACAAAACGGGTCGCCTAAAAACAGAAAGGTATCCTCTCCCAGTGCTGGAGGCTAGAAGTCTGAGATCAAGGTGTCCGCTGGGTCGTGCTCCCTCTGGCGCTCCGGGTGGGGTTCTTCCTCGCCTTCCCCTAGCTCAGTGGTTCTCAAACTTTTTGAAGTCAGGGCACATTTAAAATCCTACAAATAGGCCCTGGCCGGTTGGCTCAGCGGTAGAGCGTCGGCCTAGCGTGCGGAGGACCCGGGTTCGATTCCCGGCCAGGGCACACAGGAGAAGCGCCCATTTGCTTCTCCACCCCTCCGCCGTGCCTTCCTCTCTGTCTCTCTCTTCCCCTCCCACAGCCAAGGCTCCATTGGAGCAGGGATGGCCCGGGCGCTGGGGATGGCTCTGTGGCCTCCGCCCCAGGCGCTAGAGTGGCTCTGGTCGCAACATGGCGACGCCCAGGATGGGCAGAGTATCGCCCCCTGGTGGGCAGAGCGTCGCCCCTGGTGGGCGTGCCGGGTGGATCCCGGTCGGGCGCATGCGGGAGTCTGTCTGACTGTCTCTCCCTGTTTTCAGCTTCAGAAATATAAAATCCTACAAATAATTGTATGCGTACTATATACAAATTTGTGAGAAATATGTTATAATGATTAAGTCAAATATTAAAGAAAAAATATATAAAGTCCAAGCGTGCTTTTATGGCAATTAAACAAAATAAATACAACAAAGTTAAATTTATTCTGCCATTAAAAAAACATTGTTATGTTACATTTTTTGAGTTATACTTTTTAGAATTTGTAAAAAAGAGGGGTTAAAAAATAAAAAAAAATGACAAAAAAGTTATCTTTATATATATATAGATAGATAGATAGATAGATACATTCTTAGTAAGATTTAGTAAATTCGGCAGGTTCCGGCACGAATATGTTAAGTTTTTTCATTCTTGTGTTTATGAGAAACATGAGCCTGATGTGTCCTAGCGATTTCTTCAATGTTTGGGCATATATTTAAAAGGCAAACTCTCATTTCTTTGTCAATACATTGAAGAATTCCTCTCTTTTTACTCTTAATTGTGTTGAGGGTAGAAAATCCTAATTCACATAAATAAGATGTTGAAAATTGTAGTAAAATGTTCAAAGCATTTTTAGATATTGCCACATATTCTTCTTTTATAGAAATCCAAAAGGCTTCAAGAAACCATTCCTTATGTTTAATCATCAATCCACGATCAGTAGATATAGCTGCCAGTTCCTCTTCTGTTAATGTTAAACCAAAATCACTTGAAGCTTCCATGAATGGGTTTCTAATCCAATTGTATTGTTCAGTGTTAAGTGATGGAAAATACTATAAATTAAATTCTGCCTGTCAGCCTTCAAGTCCTAGTTTATTTACACTTAACTTTTGCTCACTTCCAGAATCAGATTCTTCAATATCATGCTTCTTTTTGAGAAGTCTATCCATTTTATTTGGGTATATTTATCTAAAAATAATATAATGATGTGTTAATAATAAATATAATAATGATGTGTTAACAAAAAGAGCAGTATTTCCATAGTGCAATGGTATAATAGAGTAACTATATTTATTTTTATATCTGGGCACATGCCACGAACCAGCACAGCTAGTAATTGCAGGTCCCAAGTAGGAATGGAGCAGAATTAAGAAAATACACAGAATTGAGAAAATACGGGATCAAGAGGGCCCTGTAATTGCTGCTGGCAAGAACAAAGTGCGGGCCCTGGCCGGTTGGCTCAGTGGTAGAGCGTCGGCCTGGCGTGCAGAAGTCCCAGGTTCGATTCCCGGCCAGGGCACACAGGAGAAGCGCCCATCTGCTTCTCCGCCCCTCCCCCTCTCCTTCCTCTCTGTTTCTCTCTACCCCTCCTGCAGCCGAGGCTCCACTGGAGCAAAGATGGCCCGGGCGCTGGGGATGGCTCCCTGGCCTCTGCCCCAGGCGCTAGAGTGGTTCTGGTCGCAACAGAGCGACGCCCCGGAGGGGCAGAGTGTCGCCCCCTGGTGGGTGAGCCGGGTGGATCCCGGTCGGGCGCATGCGGGAGTCTGTCTGACTGTCTCCCCGTTTCCGGCTTCAGAAAAATACAGAAAAAAAAAAAAAAAAAAAAAAAAAGAACAAAGTGCGCCCAAAAACTGAATCTTGCTTTATTTATAGGGTAAAGTGGGCCATTAGCAAATCAATGAGATTTTTGATCATGTTTCCAAAGCAACCCAATAATTGAACCAAGTGCAGAAAACCCCACCATACATATCATCTTAACTTTACACCAAACAAAGGATAGAAGAAACTTGCCTCCAGTCTTTCTGGGGAACATGGTGGGTAGTGTAAACAATCCAGCACCACAGCTTAATAGCCTTTTGCAACTTAATCAGGCAAGTGAGGTGGGGGGTTGGGCAGACTGTCAGCTTATAGCCAATTGCCCACACCTCTGTCCCCCCAAAATTTAAACTCCAAAAGCCCTGTTGTTTTTTTTGGTCCCCAACAGGCACATATTTCTCTGGAATACCATAGGACGCACCTGGAAATCTTCTAGGGCACACCAGTGCGCCCTAGCGCACACTTTGAGAACCACTGCCCTAGCTTCTGATGGTGGTTGTTAGTCTTGCTGCTCCTTGGCTTATGGCTGCATCACTGCAGTCTCTGTCTCTGTCATCACATGGGGTTCTCCCTGTGTGTCTCTGACTTTATGTGGCATTTTTCTCCTTACAAGGACACCAGTTATACCTCATCTTAACTTGATCTTATCTGCAAAGATGTCGTTTCTAAACAAGGGCACAACACAGGTACTGGAGTAAAGTTGACAATACTTTAACATGTATTGGGGGGGGAGGTGACACAATTTAACCTTTAACACTTTTTAAGCTGGTATGGGAGCATCTCATGGGCAAGAACCTCATTCACATTCAGACCCCAGCCAAGGAGTCTAGGAAATGCAGTGTTGGGTTTCCAAGTCTTCACAGAGAACGAGGTCAAACAGAAGGCAGGAAGCCCGCCCATTTGTCCGGCACAAGCGCCTCTATGTTCTGTTGGGACAGATGATGCAATCCTGACACACAGAACAAGAGACAGCAGCTAGAGTGGTTAGCAGCACTGGATCTGATGTCCGAACCTGGTCCTGGCCCGGCCCCTGCTGGCTGTGAAGCCTTGGGCTGGTTAGTCACTGCTCCTCTGTAATCTCCATTGCTCAGGGTTAATGTGAAGATTAAATAGTAGACTCAAAGTGCCTAGGGCCAGGCACACAGTAAGCGGTCTACAGCTGGTAACTATTATTAAATTATCAAACTCATTAGATTTATTCTGTGTCCGGTCATGGCAGGGGATTGGATGACACACAGAAGAATGGATGAACTACCTATAAGGGTCCGCTGGCATGTTTCAAACTTTACGTAAAAATCGGAAACTCCAGAAACTTGAGCAGATACATACATTTTCTTAGGTAAGAGTTTTCCTACTCAATGACCCATCTGGTTATCAAGAAGCTAAGGCAGTCGTCTAGACTAGATGTCTCTAGGTTCTCTTTGTGCTGACCTAACTTGAGTTGACATAAGAAAAGAAAAGGCAGGTGTCAGCTTCTGGGTAAGAATTTTCCTGTATAAATATTGTTACATGTTCATGTTCTTGAAAAAGGGAAGTAAATGTCAAGCTAACCATGTTGGAAATTCAGATCACCAATCCTTTTTTGCTTTTAAAATGCAGAATGATGTGGAGGTAACTTTGTCATGGACAGCATGACTTGGATGGAGACACCTTCTAGTAATTTTTTTTTTTTTACAGAGACAGAGAGAGTGATAGACAGGGACAGACAGATAGAAATGGAGAGATGAGAAGCATCAATCATTAGTTTTTCGTTGCGCGTTGCAACACCTTAATTGTTCATTGACTGCCCTCTCATACGTGCCTTGACCGTGGGACCTTCAGCAGACCGAGTAACCCCTTGCTCGAGCCAGTGACCTTGGGCTTAAGCAGGTGAGCTTTTGCTCAAACCAGATGAGCCCTCGCTCAAGCTAGTGACCTTGGGGTCTCGAACCTGGGTCTTCCGCATCCCAGTCCAATGCTCCATCCACTACGCCACTGCCTGGTCAGGCGAGACACCTTTTGAATGGTAGTATTACTAAATCTGTCTCTCTTAACGAGATAAAGCCATTTAGAAAAACCAGAACCCCATTCCTCAGAGGAGAGAAAATGTAGCTGTTGCAAATTGAGCATCTGCAATTTAATAAACGACACAATACACAAACAGGCAAAAGATTTGAACAGACCTTTTCACCAAAGAAGACAGACGAATGGCCAACAGACACATGAAAAGAGGCTCTGTATCACCATCCTCAGGGAAATGCCGAGTAAAACCACAACGACACAACTATCAGAATAGCTAAAACAAACAAACGCACAAACAAAGCTGATAAAGGCAGACAAAGAGGTGAAGCCAACAGGAACTCTCTCATGCATTACTGGTGGGAATGCACTAATGTGCAGCCTTAACTCTGTAAGGCAGTATCTTAAACAGGCAGTATCTTTCAAAGTCAAAGATAAGCTCACTGTATGTCCCCCCCCAATTCCACACTAAGATATAATAAATGAGAACAAAAGTCCGCACAATGATGTGAATGTTTATAGTCGCTGTATTCATAATCATCCCAAACCAGAAGCGACCCTAATGTCCACCACCTGGTGAAGAGAGAAACAAATTGTAAAAATAGCCATACAGTGGAATACTATGAAGCAATAAAAGGAACAAAATAGTAATACATGGAACAATACAGAGGAAACTCAGAAACATTCCTTCCAGTCAAAGAAGTCCAATGCAAAGGATGATATATGAGAACATTTATGTGAAATTCTAAGAAAATCAAAACTATAAAAGGCAGGTCCTGGCCGGTTGGCTCAATGGTAGAGCGTCGGCCTGGCGTGCAGGAGTCCTGGGCTCGATTCCCAGCCAGGGCACACAGGAGAAGCGCCCATCTGCTTCTCCACCCCTCCACCTCTCCTTCCTCTCTGTCTCTCTCTTCCCCTCCCACAGCCAAGGCTCCATTGGAGCAAAGATGGCCTGGGCGCTGAGGATGGCTCTGTGGCCTCTGCCTCAGGTGCTGGAATGGCTCTGGATGCAGCAGAGTGACGCCCCAGATGGGCAGAACATCGCCCCCTGGTGGGCATGTCGGGTGGATCCCGGTCAGGCTCATGCAGGAGTCTGTCTGACTGCCTCCCCGTTTCCAGCTTCGGAAAAATGCAAAAAGAAAAAAAACAACAAAACTATAAAAGGCAGACCAGTGACTGCTTGAGGCTGGTGTGGGGAGGTGCCCAGCACACGGAGGAGGGAGGGCTTTTGTAGGGGAGGGGAGGTTCTGGCCTGGATTGTGATGGTGGTTACATGATTACATAAAACTACTCAAACTCATCAAACTATACTTTAAGTGGGTGAACCTTACTGTGTAAATAATATATATATATTTTTAAATTTTATTTATTCATTTTTAGAGAGGAGAGAGAGAAACAGAGAGAGAGAAGGGGGGAGGAGCTGGAAGCATCAACTCCCATATGTGCCTTGACCAGGCAAGTCCAGGGTTTTGAACCGGCGACCTCAGCATTTCCAGGTCAACGCTTTATCCACTGCGCCACCACAGGTCAGGCCGTAAATAATATATTAATGCAGAAATTAGCATGGAGTTCTGAGGTGACAGCTTTGGGAAGAGGGGGCATGGCTTCTGATGGCCAGGAGCGGAGTCATGGGGGGAAGGGCTGCTATAGGGCATGCCTGGTCTACACGATACCCAAACACGGGGATGTATCCTTTAGGATCAAGTCTGTCAGTTATAACTGGTCGCCTAGCACAGGCAAGCGCTGCTCTAGGAGGGGCTGCTAATAACATAGCTATATATTTTTTTCCATTATACAAATTTAGTGCTTTTTATTGGCATATTGATTTTTATTATAGCAGCAAAGGGAAGTGAGGCTAGATATTACCATACATCAGATAGCAAGTCTGGAGCGGTGAGGACAAGGTTAAAAAAGGTGTACATAAAGCAGAGTCCTTAAAAGACATTCACAAAGGGCAATGATCATTATTTGCCTATTGCTGGTGCAATGGTCAGCATGAGCGCGCGGGTCCAGGCACCTTGCAGGGAGAGGCGGAAACAGCAGGGAACAGGGCTCAGAGCTCCAGCCCTCTGCCTAGGTGACTTATCTTTGTAACATCCTTTGTGCTGTCCTGTATGTAACAATCTGCCCGCACATGTGATTTTTAAATAATGACTACATTGTCCTCGCTGCAGTAAAAAGAAGAAACAAAAGGAAAGGAATTTGTATTATGAAATAGCATTCAGTTCAACAGTAAAAGCTGGAGCACCGTTGTGCTAGAAAATATCATTGACACTGACCCAAATGTGGCTTCTCTGAAAGGCAGACTGAGAAAGGTTAGTTGAGCACTGGTTGGGTAGCTCAGTTGGTTACAGAGCCATCCTGATACACCAAGGTTGTAGGTTCAATCCCCGGTCGGGGCACATACAAGAATCAACCAATGAATGCATGAATAAGCAAAACAAAAAATAGATGTTTTTCTCTATCTCTCTCATCAATAAATTTTGGGAAAAAAAAAAAAAGGTTAATTGAATTAGCAACCCAAATACCACTGTAGCTGTGCTATTGGTGACATGATTTTCTGAAATGAATAACTCTTGGAAAAATTCCAAACAAAACTGTATCAGCTAGGCTTTCAGACGGTGAAAGGTAGCAGAATCAAATGAGACACTTTGTGGAAAGTGCAACAAAGGTCCTATTTCCAAAGGTGAGGATGAGTCACCGGTGGTTGCAACAAGAACTCAGAACAAAGGTTTATGGAAGTTGCTCTGGGAACACAGGACAAAGCTCTTCCTGCAGGCTGTTTTGTAAAATGGAAAAAAAAATGTCTCTCTATCCACTTCCCATTCAAGAGTTTTTAACACTATCTGCCTTGTAGGGCGCCCAACGATTGGCCTGCCCGGGATGTCCTCATGTGCGGGGCCAGCCTGGATGAGGCTCGCCCTGCAGACAGGCCCCTCACTCCCCACCCACCCGGTTCCCACTTTCTGCAGCTGTCAGAGGGCAATCCTCTGAACCAGGAGCCTGCCGCTGCTTCTGGGGTGAGGCCTTTGCAGGTCAGGCTGCTGTAAACTGGGGAGCGCCTCTGTAGTCCAGCTGTGGGGAAATCGGAGGCAAACCCAAGCAGATCTGGACCCACGAGGAGCACGTGGAGATAGGGAATGAAGTGGAGGGTGGGCAGGCAAGACCAGGGGCAGCTCTGAGCTTCATCTGGGTGCTTGTTACAAGGCGGGGGTCATCTGCAGTGGACGTCCATCTGCAAGGGCAGTACCCACCCAGCCTTCGCTGAGCCTGCCCCCTACCCCGTGTGCTGGCACCATTGCCAGTGCTTTCTCCTCGCTTCTCCCCTCCTTCCTCTTACCAGGTCAGAGTCCTGCGGGGACCCCAAGGAGAGATGAAATCCGAGATTGCTTTTCTGTTCACGGCTCGGTAAGAACAACATATAGGACATTAGGACTCCTCTTTCTAACACACGTAAAGAACCCTACAGACAGGAAATTAAACTAGAAACACAGTGGTCTATCTAATGAGTGGACGGGAGTACATTCAGCCTCCTTAAGTACTCAGGTACAAGAACTAAGATGAGATGTCATTATAATGTTTAAAGAAAATTCTGGTTTGGTGAAGTGTTGGCAAACTGGGCAGGTTCGTGGGCCTGGAGCAAGCCCCAGGAATCGTGTGCTGGGTTAAACAGTCCCCCCACCAAAAAAAAATTTAGGTCCACTCCAACCTTATTTAGAAATGCGTTCTCAATAGATACACTTAATTAACCCTCTGAGCAGTACGAACGTTCATGTACGTCCTCGTGCCTCCTGACCATCCGGAGTATGATCGATTTATTTTAAAAATGTGTAAGGCAACATTAAAAAAGGCAAATGTATGTTCTTCTGGTTTCCATAATTTGGTTATCAAACAAACATGATTTTAAGTTAATAAAACTGTAACTGGAACTAATTTCATTTTCTGAAGAAAAAAAAAACAACTCACTCCCGGGGGTCAGGGAACATTGACAAAACTCACTACTCAAAGGGTTAAGATCAGGTCCTACTGGATTAAGGTGGGCCCAAAATTCGATGACTAATGTCCCTCTAAGCGGGTCACGTGCAGACACACAGGGTAAAGGCCACACGATGACAGG
Source organism: Saccopteryx bilineata (assembly GCF_036850765.1). NCBI lineage: Eukaryota > Metazoa > Chordata > Mammalia > Chiroptera > Emballonuridae > Saccopteryx > Saccopteryx bilineata. The sequence goes on from NC_089499.1 coordinate 9,583,111, forward strand.
TGCAGAGAGCAGAACGCCAGGGACTGCCAAGGACCACCCGGGCCAGGAAGAGGCGAGGATTCTTCCCCGTGAGAGCATGGGTTTCTGTCGACCGAAGCTCCCCCATCTTGCCAGGTGGAGCGCACGGCCTGGACTCACCACCCCAAATGGGCGCCCCAGCACCCAGGGCTGGGACGTGCAGCCCCTCGAGGGCTCTGTGGAGGGTGGGGCACCTAATGAGGGCAGAGCTTGTCTGGCAGTCTGGCCATTTTGCCGAAATTCAGATAAGACCGTCTTTAAAAAGATGTCCCCCAACTAACCAGTTCTGGAAAAGCTTCAAAAACACAACATCGCTCCGCACAGAGCCTCCTAATTCTCCCCGCCAGAGGGGACGGCCTCGTGCCCCTCAGTGATATACAGGGAGGGAACAGGACTTGTGGGAGGCAGGACTCCGCGTCCCCCTCCTGGTGGGTGGGCAGGGAGGGATACACAGGGAGGGAACAGGACTTATGGGAGGCAGGACTCCGCGTCCCCCTCCTGGTGGGTGGGCAGGGAGGGATACACAGGGAGGGAACAGGACTTATGGGAGGCAGGACTCCGCGTCCCCCTCCTGGTGGGTGGGCAGGGAGGGATACACAGGGAGGGAACAGGACTTGTGGGAGGCAGGGCTCCGCGTCCTCCTCCTGGTGGGTGGGCAGGGAGGGAACAGGACTTGTGGGAGGCAGGACTCCACGTCCTCCTCCTGGTGGGTGGGCAGGCCTGGCCATCGGGACAGGAGCACTTAGAAATCTGGGCCACTTCAGAAAACTCCCAGCAGGCGCCGGCAGCTGTTAGAGACCCGCACTGAGCTCCGAGTTAACCGACCGGCCTTAAAATAGCTTGGCCCTTGTCCGCATCAGAATCCAGGTTTAATGATAATTAATTTGGCAGACGATGGTCCGGTGTTCCTGTGAGAAGGCTACAGTGACTCCTGTGAGAGACTGAGAAATGAAGGTCACGGGGTCCTGCCTGCCGGAGCCATCGGTGAAAAATACTAGCTAGGGTCTGAGAACTTCAGTTCCCAAGGGGAGCCCTTACGTGTCTGGTCATCCATCAACCCGCCCTTGTGGACGGGGAGCTTGGGGCTCGCAGAGGCTGAGGGGCTTGCCCGGGCCTGGGGCTCGTGAGGACCCTCAGCAGCGTTCAGGTCCCAGGGCCATGCTTTTCTACTGGGGGCACAATGTGTCCGTACAGGGACAGAGTGGCAGGTGGCAGGAGGCAGTGGGAGCCCGGGGCCAATGTTCCCAACTGATCCCTGGATGGAGAGGGAAGGACATCTGAGGGCGCCCGGCACCTGTGTGTGTGTGTGGGGGGGAGAGCATGGAGCCTCGGTGTCGTCTTTTGTAGCCTTCTATCTCTAAAGAGGTGAGAGGGAAGATGGGAAGCCACCCCACGACTCCTGACTTCAGAGCAGAGGTTCTCAGTGTCACCACAACGCTTTCGTGGGGCCGGGATGCGGGGGGCTTAAAAATCCTGAGGCTAGGCCCTGGCCGGTTGGCTCAGCGGTAGAGCGTCGACTTGGCGTGCGGGGGACCTGGGTTCGATTCCTGGCCAGGGCACATAGGAGAGGCGCCCATTTGCTTCTCCACCCCCCCCCCCTTCCTCTCTGTCTCTCTCTTCCCCTCCCGCAGCCAGGGCTCCATTGGAGCAAAGATGGCCCGGGCGCTGGGGATGGCTCCTTGGCTTCTGCCCCAGGCGCTAGAGTGGCTCTGGTCGCAGCAGAGCGACACCCCGGAGGGGCAGAGCATCGCCCCCTGGTGGGCGTGCCTGGTGGATCCCGGTCGGGCGCATGCGGGAGTCTGACTGTCTCTCCCCGTTTCCAGCTTCAGAAAAAAAAAAAAAAAAAAAAAAAAATCCTGAGGCCAGGCCCCCGCCGCACAGTCTGGCTCGGCTGCCTGGGTGTGCCCTGGGCCTGGGGTCGTCAGAGCCCCCCAGGGGTGCTAAGGGTGACCAAGGTGGCGGAGACCTCCCTGTTGTCATAACCCTCTGTCAGTGCTTCTCCGTCTTCCCTCCTTTACCAGGGATGCTCGGAGTCTCAGGAGTGGTCGGCAGCACGTGGGGTTAACACCAGACCGCGGGAGGCCGACCCAGGCCTGGGTGAGCAGGGCAGCCTCAGGGACCCTGTGCAGGACCCTGTGTAGGTGTGTTTGGTGCAGGTTTAAATTTAGGAATAATCTGCATAGAGTGGAACTCACCCTGGATATCACGGTGTAACCATTGACCACTGTCCAGATCTAGAACAATTCTATCGTCCTGAGGTAGTGTCTAGGGACAGCTTTGAATGTGGTTCCAAGGACGTGGCTGGGGGAAGAGTTTCCAAAGCCTGACCCCCCCAGTTCTCTGCCCTGGGAGAGCAGCGGGTCTGGGGCTCCTTCAGGTGCCTGATCACTGCCAAGGACCATTCCCTAGCAACCCCGCTGTGCCTCGTTAGAGCCTCCGTTAAGAACTCAGGTTGCTAATGTCACTTTCCTTGCTTCTCCTGGGACCAATTTTCCAGGCCTGGGCTGTAGCCACATCAATACCTCCATACATCACTACCGCGACTTTTGGTGGGAGAGAAAAATCCACTTGCTACCCAAGGCAGCCACAGGGCTCTCCTCACACAGCTGTTCCAGCTCCTGAGAAGCCACTTAATTGGTTTGGAGGTCACAGGATGCTCTTCTAATTAGGGTCCCGTTGTACCAGCTGCCATCTGCACAGGGGACCATCTGGGCTGGGCCTTGTGGGAGAAACAGTCATCTGCTTGGAAGCAGCGCAAGTCCAGGAGCAACTGTCTGGCTCCTTCCAAAAGACAGACTGATCCGGAGGCCGGAGCGCCTCTTCGCCTCCGGACCGCGGTTTGGGAATCAGCGTGGAATGAATAGATCAAGGATTTTGAGCTCTTTCTTGTCTCCAGAGCAGCCACCGTGAGGACAGAACGGGACTGAAGGGCAGGGAGGGGCTTCCAGGTCTGATTTTTCAGACTTGATGGCAGGAGAGCTGCCCTCCAAAGGATGTCACCTCTATCACCCCCCACCCTGTGGTACTTACACCACGTGAACTCTGACCTCAGTCTCCAGGCCAGGGGCAGGAACGCAATGAACAGGGAGCGGTACACGTGTGGAAGTGCGCGTAACAAAATGTTCCCATCTAGGGAGGACTGGCAAGAAAATGGACAGGACCAGAGTGGGACTTAGGCCACACGGTGCGGTCAGTGACACACCAGCTCAAATGATTCCTTTCCCACAAATCACTGCTCTAAGAGTCTAAGGTCATGTCTGCTATGTTCCCAGAACCCTGACAATCCGTACTTCCCCTGGGCCTCGGAACAACTTCAGCTCAGGCAACACCTCCCACATAGACCAGGGCTGGGGGTTTTCAAAGGGAACTGAGCGGCTAATCCTGTATTAGGGAGGATTTGTCTAGACCCCTGTCCTACCACCAACAGACTTGGCTTGTTTTGCTTTGTTTTGTGGTGTTGTTTTTTTTTAAGCCTTTGTTTTTACAGTAGTTTTAGGTTCAAAGAAAAAATGAAGAGCACAGAGATTTTCCATCTACTCCCTGCCCCACACCTTAGAGCAGCATGAGGAGCACAGAGATTTTCCATCTACTCCCTGCTTCACATCTTAGAGCAGCATGAGGAGCACAGAGATTTTCCATCTACTCCCTGCCCCACACCTTAGAGCAGCCCCCACCAGAGGGATACATTTGTTACCACTGATGAATCTACATCGTCACCCAAAGCCCCCAGTTTACATGAGGGTTCACTCCTGGGTGCTGTATTCTATAATGATGTGTGTCCACCCTTACAGTAACACACAGAGTAGTTTCACTGCCCTAACACCCTCCGCTGTTCACCCCTCCCCCTCCCCCAAACCCTGATTCTGTTACTGTCTTCCAAGTGTCACCACTGTTTCCAAAGTGTCCTATAGTTGGAATCATAAACTATGTAGCCTATTCAGATCAGTTTCTTTCGCTTAGTAAAATGCATTTAACATTCTTCTGTCTTCTTCTGTCTTTTCATAGCTGGAGAGCTCCTTTCTTTTTTTTTTTTTTTTTGTATTTTTCTGAAGCTGGAAATGGGGAGAGACAGTCAGACAGACTCCCGCATGTGCCCGACCGGGATCCACCCGGCACGCCCACCAGGGGTGACACTCTGCCCACCAGGGGGCGATGCTCTGCCCCTCTGGGGCGTCACTCTGCCGCGACCAGAGCCACTCTAGCGCCTGGGGCAGAGGCCAAGGAACCATCCCCAGCGCCCGGGCCAACTTTGCTCCAATGGAGCTTTGGCGGCAGGAGGGGAAGAGAGAGACAGAGAGGAAGGAGGGGGGGGTGGAGAAGCAAATGGGTGCTTCTCCTATGTGCCCTGGCCAGGAATCAAACCCGGGTCCCCCGCACGCCAGGCTGACGCTCTACCGCTGAGCCAACCAGCCAGGGCCATCTCCTTTCTTTTTAATGTTAAATAATATTCCACTGTTTGGTTGTGCCACAGTCTGTCTATCCATCCATTTCCCAAAGGATATCTTGGTTGCTTTCAAGTTTTGGCAATTATAAATAAAAGTGCTATAAACAATCAGGTGCAGGATTTTGTGTCAGCCCAATATACCCGTTTTTTTATCAAGTGGGAGAGGGAGTCAATGAACCCCCCTCGGCCTGCCTTACCTCAAGCCCATCCCGAGACCCGGCGATGTTCCTGGGCATTGCAGCCCATGGACCACATCCTTGCAGATGAAACCTGCATGTGGCCTCTATAGCCCTGGGGCCGCCCAATCACCTCCTGGTTTAGAGAAGCTTTAAGTCAAAGCACATAATACTCGCTGAAATCACTGTGCGACTTGTCGACATGTACTGGGAAGGCAAGCAGCGCCCCGGTGGCAGCCGAGCCCCCCTTAATTCTCAGCTCTTGGTTCAGGCTCCTCCACCCCCTGTAAGCCCCACCCCAGCCCAAACCCTTCCTGCTCTTCAACAGTTGGGATGACGCCCGGCACGCTGTCCTCCCTGAGGGCTCTGCTGTGAAGCAGCTCCTGCCCTTCCCTCCTGTCCCTCACCCCCTATTCAATAAATTAGTCTTAGAAACGTTTAAGATTTACAGAGAAGACCGAAGATAATGGTGACAGTTCCCTATGCCCTTCTTCCAATGTCCCTTAATGCTAGCATCTTCTGTTACCATGGTACCTTTGCCCAAACTGGGACACCAACACTGGTGCATTACTAAGAACTGAACTTCACACTTCATTTGGATTTCATTCGTCTTTCCCTCCTGTTCTCCTCCCGTCCCAGGACCCCCTCAAGGGGCCACATTCTATTTAGTTGCCCTAAGGTTCTCTGGTCTTCTGCCTAGCTGTCACTATTTATTCAGAGCTGGCCACAGCAGGGAGTCAGTCACCATCACTGGCAGGTAGTAGAGGTTCCCAGACAGGCAGAGGAGTGGGGAAGCATCAAAGTGGAGAAAGGGATTCTTCGGTTGCTCAGGCTGAAGGCTGTGGGCACGGGCAGCTGGAGCCAGGCTAAGTAGAAGCTGGGCATCCTACGTGACTATAAGGGGAACATACTTGGCCTTTTCTTGTTGGTCCTAAGTTGGAAAGGGGACATGCATTAGAGAAAGTGGCAGTTACAGATGACCTCCCAGCCATTTGGGGTTGATTGTTACAAGGGTTGTGGGTTGGCTTCCTGACCTAGTGGCTGCCGAGTAGGGGTTAGGGTCCCGTTTTTACCTATAGTCTGGCCATATCCATTTGTGTCTTTGGTCTCTCACAGGTAATTCAATTCGCAGGATTATCTCCCCAGACATTCGGCCCTGTCCTCGCTACCTGCAGAACCACCCGCTGTCACATTTCCATGACAGCTGAGGTGTGTCCTTCCCCTAACCCCAGAGGACACAGCTGAGTGGATCTCAAGCAAAAAATGCCACCTCTTGGGGGACTCCAGAACGGAGCTCTGCTCCCATTCAGGTCCCAATCCATCTTCACAGACAGCTGTGGAGGAAAATCTACCTTCTGAGGCACCAAGAACCCCTGTCACCACCACCCCCACGCCCCCTAATACCACTCAGACACAGTCAGTGACCCTTCCAGTTTTCACTCCGGGGCTTCTGAGGAGGGACGTTTTGCACAAAGGACCTCTTGACAACACTAGTTACGGAATAAACCGATTTCCAAGGTACTTTCCCCCTCCTGCTCCTCTTCACGGACGATCCTCCATGTTGTTCACGCGAGGAGCCCGGGAGGCCTCCTCACGACCCCTGCTCACCTCCCACGTGCAGGCCAGTCCTTCTCCACGTCCTGCCAAGCCCGTCCCAAAGTCTCTCCATTCTGCCTGGTTCCCAACCCGCTCATTTGCCCCCTCCCTGCCCTAATCCGAGCCTGCGGTGGCATCATCTCTCCCCGGACTTTGCAAACAGTCCCTATGAGTGCCCTGGGCTAATTAAAATTAGCCAAAGCTACCAACTCTGTTTTTTATTTTTATTTTTATTTTTTTGTATTTTTCTGAAGCTGGAAACAGGGAGAGACAGTCAGACTCCCACATGCGCCCGACCGGGATCCACCCGGCACGCCCACCAGGGGGCGACGCTCTGCCCCTCCGGGGCGTCACTCTGCAGCGACCAGAGCCACTCTAGCGCCTGGGGCAGAGGCCAAGGAGCCATCCCCAGCGCCGGGGCCATCTTTGCTCCAATGGAGCCTCGCTGCGGGAGGGGAAGAGAGAAACAGAGAGGAAGGAGAGGGGGAGGGGTGGAGAAGCAGATGGGCGCTTCTCCTATGTGCCCTGGCTGGAAATCGAACCTGGGACTTCTGCACGCCAGGCCGACGCTCTACCACTGAGCCAACCGGCCAGGGCCCAACTCTGTTTAAAAAAGAACTACAAAGGACTGTATTTTTCTTATAAAGAAAGAAGAATGGAGGGCTAATGTTCTCCTCCAGGCTGAAGGAGGAAACCTTTCAAGTACTAGAACTAGAGACATTTTAGAAGTTCAAGGTCATTGTTATAGGACAGAGCAACCATCTCCAAAATCCAGGCATCTTGGAGGAGACCTTACTAGCATTTGCAAAGCCGGCTTTAGGATGCAGACTAGTATCTGCTTTTTTACAGCTGCAAGGAAGGAGGCAATATTTTCTTTTTGACTGTGATGAGAATTCTCTCACCAGCGGTTAGAAGGACCTGCAGTTTCCAGATCAAGCACGTGAACTTGATTAGTAAACATCAGAAGAGATTGCCTAAGTAACTCAAAACTCGTGGAAAAACAAATGGCAGGATAATCGGAACATGGTGCTGGTGTGAAGTGTGGCTTTCTGAGAGCCCTGCTTCCCGGCATTCTCCTCCTCCAACTCCCTCTCCACCCAGTGGCCAGAGAGATCTTGTGACCATGACCTTGTCCTTCCTCTGCTTAAACACAACACTTGCCTGTGGCAGCCGTTGCTATTGAGGAAAGACTCTGTCCTGCCTGGGGGATGAGGTTCTGTCCATGTGCTCCCCCCCCATCCCCGACTCTCCAGGTGACTTTCCTGTCCTGTCCCCCTCACTAATGGGGTGCCAGCCCCACTTGTCTTCCTGCAGATCCCAGAAGCTCCGAGTTCCTTCCTACCTTTCGGCTCCCCCCACGCATGTCCCCCTGCCTGGACCGCTGACCCTCCATGCCTGACTTACTCCTGTTCACCTGTCAGGTTTCAGCTTCAAATTGTTTTATCTCAGAGAGGCCAGCGCTGACCCTTTTCTCCCCCCAAAACAAAGTCAAGTGATACATTCTGTCGTATCCTTTCGTAACACCCTAAACTCTGAACACCTGTCCTAATTTGAACATGTGTAACCTGTAACAGATATTTATTTTTGTTTCTTTGTTTTCTTATGTCTTCCTTCCAGACTATAGAGTACATGAGGGCAGGAATGTTCTCTGATTCCATACTGTATCCTCCTCTATAGCACTTAATAAAACAATAAGAAACAGTTAACATTTACTAAATGCTTAGAATGGACCTGGCCCCTTAGAGTCGCAATCAGAAAGGACTAAACAACCCAGACAAATGCTCCAAACAGCTTCTGTGTGGGTGAGCAAGGCAATTAAAAGCTAGACATGCTCAAGTCTTTTAGTGGATGTCTAGGTGGTAAAAGCGCTGTCAACACATTCAAGGAGGCTGTTGCCAGTTTCTGGTGGAAGAACAGAAATCTCGTGTCCGTAAAGAAAACTCTCATCTCTTCTTCACGCCTAATGTCAGACTAGAGAGGAGTGTCCACGGGGGGAGTGGGGGATCTGGGGACAGAGAAAAGACTGCAGGTGGCGGCTGCGTGTTAAAAAGACAGCCCGGAACTACCCATTAAAATTGGGATTATGCTACAGAACTTTAAGAAAACCAACCTCTACATTTCTAGATGGAAAATGAGATGAGTTGCTTTAGGATGTTGCTAAACGCCACCTTCAAGAAGTTTGAAGGACCCTTCAGTGCCATCTGGGTCTGCAGCTTGGAACTGCTCGTTGACATCGCCCTCACATTTCTGCTGGTCCTCTTTCATCCCCCAGGAATGTTGCCAGGAGCTTACAAACTCATCAAACATGCCCCGCAAGCCTATAAGGCGTGTGGTCTATTATACATAAATAGGTATCCTCTTCAGGTCCGTTCTGCAGTGTGATCCTGGAGGCTTAGCCCTGAGCATGACTCTCCAGCCCTCCGGACACCACACGTCTATGGTCATGTGTTTTCAACACATGCGCTTCCTGCTTAGTGAGTTGGAGTCAGCATCGCACCACCAGGCGCCTGACTTATCCGGAAGTCAGGACCAGAAGTTGTTGCTACAGAAGCTTGTGGATTGGTTGTGTGAGCCAGTTGGAAGGGATGGCACTGAGGAGCCAGCTAGCATTAAGGAATGGAACCTGGCAGTCCAAGGCGTGAGTCTTGAAAACAGTGAATTAGGCTATTCCCGGGGCCACTTTGAGAAGCACACTGAGGGCAGCGCTCAGGGGAATCTAACGGTGCTGCTGCGTCTAATCGGGTGAAAGTGGGAGGAATCGGGGTGGGGGGATAAACTGACTACCTCCAGCTACGCGGGCCGGCTTAGCAAGAGCAGCGGCAAGCCCAGGGGCTGCTGTCATAACAGTGTCCCCGACCTTTCCTGCTTGCAGAAGCTCTCCCTGCCTTGCTGTCATAACAGTGTCCCCGTCCTTTCCTGCTTGCAGAAGCTCTCCTTGCCTTGCTGTGGCTCTGGGATGCCTCACTCATACCCAGGAAGACCAGGTCTTTCCAAGATCCCCACACCCCTGCGGCCACCACTCTCCCAAAGGGACCCATGGCCACGCGTCAAGGTTACCACGTTCTGCGGAAAGGGAAATCATCGGGCCTTTTGAGAAGAATTGGACATCTGCTCTAAGAAACCCAGGACTCCACTATGGTCCTTTGGGACCAAAAAGAACTAATTCGCTTCAGTCAGCCCACTGATGCCTTACACTCGGACTTATGTCTCAGCGGGTGGCAGCCACCTCCCCAGTTCCTGAGGATGGAGTTGCGTTTAAACTCAGTCAGCAAGAGGAAGAATTCCCTGCAGGACCCTCTGACCCAGGGGTCCTCAAACTTTTTACACAGGGGGCCAGTTCACTGTCCCTCAGACCGTTGGAGGGCCGGACTATAAAAAAACTATGAACAAATCCCTATGCACACTGCACATATCTTATTTTAAAGTAAAAAAACAAAACAGGAACAAATACAATATTTAAAATACAGAACAAGTAAATTTAAATCAACAAACTGACCAGTATTTCAATGGGAACTATGGGTTTGCTTTTGGCTAATGAGATGGTCAATGTGCTCCTCTCAATGACCACCAATGAAAGAGGTGCTTCTTCCGGAAGTGCAGCGGGGGCCGGATAAATGGCCTCAGGGGGCCGCATGCGGCCCGCGGGCCGTAGTTTGGGGACCCCTGCTCTGACCTGAAGTAAAGGCAATTATAGTAAGAAGGGGCCTGGCAGAGCCCGAAAGCTTCTCTTTAGTTAAATTAATTAAAACTTAATACTGAAATATTTTAAGATGGGAAAGAGGTAGGCATATTGATTTCAACCATATTCCGCACTTAACTCACCAGTTTAACGCGCAGAGAGTAACACATGGGTCTTGGATAAGGGCAACAAATTATTAGGAGCTGAATTAGGAGAGGACCCTAGTGGGAACTACTGTTTAGATGTGAATTCTTACTTCAGCAAGTAAATATAGTCTCTTCATCCGGAAAAGGTTTTCTCCATCCTAATAAATGGGGAAAAAGCGGTAGGCTCCGTGGTCCACTGGCACCATCCTGCCTCAGGGTTACATCAACCATCTCACTCTGGCCCTAATTTATTCTACAAGCCTCTTGCTCGTTTCACCATCCCACAAGACATCATGCACTACAGCCCTGATGAATCCAAGCAAGCTTCTAGAATCCAAGCAGCAGGAAGTAGACAGCGTTCCGGAGGCCTTGGAAAGACACAGGCACGCAGTAGGTGGGAGAGAAATTCCACGAAAATACTAGGTCCCGACAGCTTGCTGAAGTTCCTGAGGCAACAGCCATCTGGGAGATGATGTAATGACTCCTTTCCTGTTAGAGACAAATAGTTGCACCCAGCACGAAGAAGAGGGCATAATACTCACTGGGCTTCGCTGTACTTACGAGGAGGGAATATATGCCACAACCGGACATGCTGCTCCAACTCCTAACCAAGTTACCCAAAAGGCTAACAGCTCTAAACAAGGCCCGGAGGAAAGGTCAGCTCTGCAGCTTCTCCACGCTGTGCGGCCAGACGCTCTGCCTCTTAGAGCTAATGACCCAGGAAACCCAACATTGCCCTGGGTATGGCGGGCTGGGATGCTTCGGAAAGTAAAAAAGCAAGCTCCAAGAGGATAATGATAGTGGAAGCCCAAGGAGTTACAAGCAGAACCAAGCCTTCTTCACAAACGACAATTTTCCTCGCTCGTTGAGAAATAATTCTTGGCTTGCTTCTGAGCTTTAGCAGAGACTCGGGGTGTGACGGATGGACACTGAGTGGTCAGGAGGTCTGAACTTCCCAGGAGTAACTGGATACTATCTGAAACGCCGGGCCGTAAACGCAGGCACAGTGGAAGCGGAAAACGTGGGGTGAGGCGGACGCAGCTCTGAAGCTGCTGCTGAGTTGCGTGAGTGAGATGCTCCCGTCCCCCCCGGCATACCTTCTCTGGTTGAGCTGCCACTCTCCTTCAATCCACCTCTATGCCTCAATGGGACCGCTGACTGAGGAGAAAGATAGTCAGGTCTATTTACAGAGGACATTGTACTTGATGCAATTCTACATACTCATTAGCTTTAAAAGACGATAAGAAGGGGGGAACTTCCAGAGGGAAGAACTTTGAGTTATCTCCTTCTCCTAGAAGGAAAGATGGCCAGAAGAAAGGGTCTATTATGATTCATGGGCTATGGCTAATTCTTTGGCTAACTGATCAGAAATTTGGAAGGGACAACACTGGGGGATTGGAGTCGAGAAAATTTGGGGAGAAGGTATGAGAACAGGCCTCTTAGAATAGACGTGAAGTGTGTGATAATATTGTGTTCCATGTGAATAATCGCCAAAAGGACCCTTCTGGGAAGTAGACTTTCAAAATTGAGATGGACATCTGAACTGTGGTGGCGCAGTGGATAAAGCGTCGACCTGGAAATGCTGAGGTCGCCGGTTTGAAACCCTGGGCTTGCCTGGTCAAGGCACATATGGGAGTTGATGCTTCCAGCTCCTCCCCCCGTCTCTCTCTCCTCTCTCTCTCTCTGTCTCTCTCTCTCTCCTCTCTAAAAATGAATAAATAAAAATAAATAAAAAATAAAAAAAATAAAAAAAACAAAATTGAGATGGACAATCGGACCATGGATGTCATTTACCCCTGACACCCTCTAGGTTCTCACAGTGGCTATAGTGGCACAGACAGGGATTATGCACAAGCTCAACGATATGGGCCTCCCCTCACCAAGCTAATCTGGCGGCTACTACTATTATGCCCCCAATTTGCCAACAGCAAAGACCATTGCTGGGTACCTGGTAGCAGCTTGTTTACAGTGGTCCCCTTTCATCCTGAAGGGACAATGATTTGTCCTCAGAATTCAGGTTTGCCATCCATGGCTGCTGCCATGTTTCTTCCAGCAACATCATCAACAGACTTACTGATGCTTTACTCCACCATTGTATTATCCCACACCACACTGCATCTCAGCAAAGAATTCATTTTAGAGCAAAAGAACTGGGGAAATGAGATGAAAACTATGGCACTCACTAGTCTGACAGAGTTTAGAATGTTAGAGACTCGGTAACAATGTTTGCTGAGAGAAAACCCCTTGCGAGGTTGGGCTGCTGTCCTATGGCATGACTCTACTCGTTGATCTAGAAACTAGTACATGGTGCTGGGTGTCCCACAGGCAGCAGCCCTGGTTCTAGAAAACCAAGTGGGTGGCGGTGTGATGGCATCTCTTGCTACGACATCTAACAACCCACTTGCAAATGCTTTTGTTTCTCATTTCTATTGGTTATTCTGTGTTCATTCTCCTAGATTCATCTCCCACTTTCTGCCCTGCTATGGTCCTGCAGACTGTCCCACTTGGCCTCCTGCACTGGCCAGCTTCTCTGATCAGCCATGGGACCACACAAGCCAGGGAAGCAGAGGTCAAAGGAGAGAGAGAGCACCAGCTACTTTCTCTCCATTCTCCCAAAGCTTTGGCAATGTGTCTTTGTCAGGGGCTACTTTCTCCCATCATGGCCTGGGAAATAAACAGATGTGGTGTGAGAAGTACAAAGGGAAACATTGTCATCAGGATGAGGATAGAAAGCAGATGACTATATGGAGCAGCACTGCATCCTGAGCTGAGAGTTAGGGTACTGGAGAAGCTGCTGGGTGATCCCACCTCCGTTCCACTCTCACTGGGCTCAGCTCACACTGTTCCTCCCTTTACCCTTCCAAGCCCGGTGGTGATAACAGCTCTCCGCTCTGTGTCAGTCTCTGGAGGCCCCAACATCCTGCCTTCCCTTCTATAAGTGGTCCCTCCGCAAAGTCTCTTCATTTACATGGAGTGAGATGAATCTGGTTCCCTCCTGGGATCCTGACTGACATGTTATTTCTGCAACTCGGCTCTGCTGGCTTTGAGGGCTAGTACCCAAGAAAGGAACAAAAGACTGCTCCCATCGTACTGAACACGGAGGCTGCCACCTGTCCGTCTCAGTGTCTTCACGCCACTTGGTGAGCAGGCATAAAGAGGGTTAGCTGTTGGCTTCGGTGACAGGTGCTGTTCTATAAATAATAGGGGCTATGAGCAACACCGCCTACGTGACAGGGAGGGTAGCACCTGGTTATGTCGAGCTGGTATTAAAAAGAAAGCTAATGGAAGACCTTGACAATCGCACTCAGGCAAGACTACCAAGGACACAGATTCCTCAAAAATCACAGTTTGGGGGACATCACTGGTTCAAGAATTCTATCCAGCTGAGATGCTGCTACAGCGAGAGGGAACATGCACTAGGTTTTTGAGGAAGGATTCATGGACACCAACAAAGGCTACATGAACGTGGTCAGTAAAAATGAAGGCTGAAATACCTACCCATACTCTCTTCCACGTGTGTATTTTAGCCCCTTTCCCCTTACTTACTCCCCTCCTGTTTTTACGATTTATTCCATTTGGGCAGTGGAGTATCCGAATGGGATTGTGAGGGGCGCGGAAGAGGATTAATACATTACCCAGAGGACATCTGGCTTCGGAGCTGGACGCAGTGGTGGCCGACGATGGTTTGAACTGACTGCCTGCCTTCTAGATTTCTTGTTATATAGAAAATGATTCTTTCTTACTCTTTAAGCTACCTGAAACCCAGAGAGTTCCTGCTGTCCAAACATACCTTCACTGATTCACGTGTGGCACCACTAAATAAAGGCAGGTGAGTAAATGTCACTTAGCACAGGGCTCGGCACACGGCAGCCTCACCACGGACACCAGGCTCAGGGGCGGAGTACGGCTCTCAGTTCTGCAGTGGGAGAGGCCAGCGGGGGCTGCAGTGCTCAGAGGGGCTTCACAGAGGACCAGCCCCACCGGAAGTGTGGGGCAAGTGAGCGACCTCCGCCTGAACCCGGGCTGTGAGAGAGGGGGTGTGGGTGGCGGAACTGAGCGTGCAAGGGGGAAGACTGCGTCAGTTGTGCGCATGCATTTTCATCTTCTTCAGTCATGGGGATTGCCCCGTGCGTAGAAAATCCAACGTAAAGCAAGACAAACAAGTTGGTACCATATTTGGCTCGTCCTGACCTTGGGACAGATCAGAAATGTTTTGCTTTGAACAATTAATTGACTTGTCCTCGGATGCTTGATCATGTTGGTTTTCAAGACAGATGAGAAATGGAGCCTGTCATAGACGTCGTTGGTGGCCCACCAAGCTCCTCCTTTACCTGGCCAGCGTACCCATCCCCCAGCTGCTGTGCCAGTGACTCACGGCTCACAGCTGTCCCCTTCTCCAGAGAATCGTCCTTGGCAAAGGGAGTGGCCCCACCCAGAGAAGTCTGGGAGGTTCTGCCCTGCTCCAGGGGAAGCCCACAGCCTTCGGTCCCCCCAGGGGCCAGCAGACACTGGGGGTGGGCACAAGGGAAGGCTGAGTCACTCAAGGCATTTCCTCAGGGGCCATGACGGGTCCTCAACGTGCAGGGAACGCCTCCAGTGTAATTCCGGTGCCTGGGGGCTGCAGGAGAGCGAAGGAGCTGGCATTGGGTCCGAAGACAACCATTCAGGGTCTACCTGTGATCTTTACTAAACATGCTCCCACCAGCCAGACACCCACTCGCTTTCCTTTTCCTGTAAAATAAGGATACTACCCAGCTCTCGAGGTCTCTGGGGAATGCGTGTCACGTGGTAGGCTATGGGAAAAGCCTTTATAAACTGTCAAGTGCCGGGCAGAGCAGCAGTTGTTGGGGGCCACTCAGAGCCCCCCGTATTTCCTCTCCCACCCAGACAGGGCTGGGTGACCTCGACAGTGGGCCAGGCAAACTCCCACAATGTTCCGGGAGCAGAGCCATTCCCTCGTTTTTTTGTGTGTGTTTTTTTTTCATTTTTCTGAAGCTGGAAACAGGGAGAGACAGTCAGACAGCCTCCCGCATGCGCCCGACCGGGATCCACCCGGCACGCCCACCAGGGGCGAAGCTCTGCCCACCAGGGGGCGATGCTCTGCCATCCTGGGCGTCGCCATGTTGCGACCAGAGCCACTCTAGCGCCTGGGGCAGAGGCCACAGAGCCATCCCCAGCGTCCGGGCCATCTTTGCTCCAATGGAGCCTTGGCTGAGGGAGGGGAAGAGAGAGACAGAGAGGAAAGTGCGGCGGAGGGGTGGAGAAGCAAATGGGCGCTTCTCCTGTGTGCCCTGGCCGGGAATCGAACCCGAGTCCTCCGCACGCTAGGCCGACGCTCTACCGCTGAGCCAACCGGCCAGGGCCATTCCCTCGTTTTTGTCGAGTTCAGAGAACCGGTTGTTAAAACTGCGCTTGTAATCAGGGTTGTCTCTAAGGTGGGCGCCTGGGCAGCCGCCCAATGTGGGAATCATAAATGTACAGTCCTTACTCTTTTTTAACGTTCATCGGCGTAACAGTGTATTCTAAGCACCTGTAGTAATGTTCATTCCGTCCACAGGTGAAAAAAATTGCAAGTGAGGACGCCAATCAAGAAGCAATATGGAAATATCTAAAATAGCAGTTTTATTGTTTTTTTTTTCTCCAGGTATTATTTACCAGTAATATTTTTTCATTAATATTTTAAAATTGTTTCTTATAACATAATCTAGTTTTGTGTGCCTCTTTTATTATTCTCATCTAAGTATTAAATGCATGACATAATAAACTACCTTTTGGTATATCGTTTTTTTATACTTAAAACAGTCATTAGACAGAGAACCAGTTATTAAGTTATTTGAATCCCACCGCTGCCTGGGAGGGGAAGTAACTCAGAGTAAACCGCTTTGCAGTCACAGTTACGTCCCTTCGCTTCGTGCACACGAGTGTTTTGTGGACGGGTGTTGTTAGGGCTGTTTAATTGAAGCTGCCTGTTTGACGTGGGCAGCGACATGCTCAGACAAGATAGTCTGAGTTGATCTATATTTTAATGATGGAAAAGATTAATTCTGGGCCTGCTCAGCTGTCAAGATCCTCCTCTGTGATCACACAGCCGTAGATACATCGAGTCCCTGCAAAGCGTGGGTGCCCGGCTGTGTCGGCAGCAAAAGAGGGTAGCTGGGAAGCTGTCCCTGCGTTCCTCGGTTTATACTTCTCCAAGGCGACTGTTCAAGGACGGATTATTTTCCTGTCTTGTATACAGTCATCAAATAAAAATATGTTTGCATTTCTCCAATCCTGTGAACCACACCAGGAAAATGGACTCACGCATTCCTTTCTTCTGGTGAGTCATCAAAGAAAAGACTTTGTTAACAAGCATATGTTCAGCCTCTTCTGGGGGACCCAGTCTCATGCTAGGAACGCGGGCAGGGTTTCAACAGATGACAGCTCTCCAGTTCTTACTGACAAACTGCTCAGGTGAAGAGTTCTGGACGCGGAGTCACTGGGTCCTGGCCGGTACTGAACCTGTCTGTGACTTACATAGTTTCCTCAACTTTAACATGGGGGATCAAAAGATGATTATGAAGATAAAATGAGGGTGTTGTGGGGAGGGGGGAAAGGGGGATGGATGTTGTGGGGAACATGGGGGAGGAGGGACACTAGAATCTATATAAACACAATAAATTAAAAAATTTTTTTTAGATAAAATGAGAAAATAGATGAAGGTATCTGATACAATAACAGGCACATGGGGCAGTTACATGACAATGTAGTGGGGAATATTAGGGCTGGAAGAGACCTTAACATGTGATTGATAGTTTCCAAAACAATGTCCTTCTCTCTATTAATGAACCTGGACTCTCAGCATTCATATCTCCCAGTATTCACTCCCTTAGATCATAAGAAGCCTTGAAACTTCCATGACTGGGTCTCTCAGAAAGTTTGCTTTGGAGAGACCCACCCTTGGAACCCAGCTCCCAAGTTGTGAAAAGCCCCCAGTCACATAGAAAAGTTGTGTGAAGGCACTCTAATGGACAGCCACAGCTGAACTCTTGGCCACCAGCCGGAATCAACTACCACCCATGAAGAGTTGATGAGATCTTGATGGCCAACCCAGTGGAGCCTGCTAGAGACTCCAGCCAACTGTATGACAGACCCCAAGCAGGAACTGCTCAACTGAGCCCAACTTAACCAACAGAAGAGTAGTAAGAAATTGTTGTTTAAGCTACTAGATTTCAGCAATACAATTACAGCAATAGAAAATGAGAAGAAAAATCTTCCATTTCAATGGTTATTAAAATTTGGGGGGGACACGGGCTCCTTTGAGAATAATAATAGTACTCACCACATTCTAGACCTTCTGCCAAATGCTTCCATTAAGTACGTAAGATTACATTAAAATTCCATTATTTAATTCTCATAACGACCCTATGAGCACCATCGCCAGTGCCATCCCCATTTTAGGGATGACGAAACAGAGACTTGAAGAGGTTGTCCAGTGAATGCTAAGGCTTCTGCCCCCAGAAAAATGTACCAATTCTGATAACTCTCTGCCATTTCTCTGTTTAAGAAGTCCTGGTAAATCTAACTCCTGAACTTGGCATGAGCCAGTTGTGTGGTAGAGAAGAACAGCAATTTGCCTGAGAGTATTGCTTTAGTTCCCAGAAAACCTTTCTCAAGTAAACATCTGTATCAGCCAAAAGCTGGCGAGCCTCCCTAACTAACTGGGCAGCTCAGTCAAGACACCTGTCCATTATACACGGCCGCTCCCCAAACAGAGTATGTGTGAGTGAGTGTGTGTGTGTGTGTGTGTGTTTCAGAAATGAAATTACAAAAGTGCTGAAAAACATAATGGTAGCTTACAACTAATAGAAATTTTGAGAGAACTCTGGAAGATAGAAAATAGATGAGCTTGGGTTGAATTGACAATGAGAAATAAAATTACAGAAATATTCCCCTTAATGCCTAAGGAAATGACAAAAATGGTAATAAAAAAAAAAGAAAAGAAAAAAGCAACGCAGGAAATTTACCAGTAGGAGCCAGACAAGGGCATAATCTAATGAAATAAGAATTCAAGAACTTGTGACAAAGGAGAAAAAAATAACTCAGAAGATGGAGTTAGGCAGACCTCCCACACGGAGCCCTGGTGAGTCAACAGAATCCTGAAAACTCGACTCATAGACCTGCTCTGGGGAGGAGTGGTGTTTTCTTTTCCTCTTCTATTTGGGTGGGGGATGGGAGGTAGAATAGGGGAGTGGAGAAGGGAGATACTCTCTCAGGACTCGGCAGTGAACTAGAACTATCATCCCTGCCTATGCTCTCAGATTGCAGAAAAGTAAATAGGACAAGAAAGGCTTGTAGGGAACTATCTCACAGAATATATCACTGTGTGGATATAGCTGTCCACTTTCAAACTATGGAGACCTACTACAACAAACAAAGAGAAAGAAAAGAACAGAGCATGCAAAAGATCACTGAGGGATATATGATAAAAGAAAATGTGACTCATGAAACAGAACATGAGTGCTTCTCCTAATGAAGACAACGAACTCAGTGAAGCAATAGCTGAAAGGTGAGTTGATAAATCAATAGACTGAAATTAAAATAGATCTTTCAGAATTAAGAAATCAAATGGAAGACAAAAACAATACCATGAAAGAATTACTAAAAATATTACAAACAGTAAGAAATAGAAGGCTCAAAATCAAATTGCTACTAAAAGAAGAACTTATAATAATCCTATTAATGCAAAGAAAAAATACCAAGAGATTAATACAATTAGAAGGAAGATAATAGATATTATGAGCAAAGACAAGCCAATGCAAAGAAAGTTAGAATGCCTACAGAAGAGAAGCAAACAATTTGAACATCCTGAGACCTTCTAAATCAGCGGTTCTCAACCTGTGGGTCGCGACCCCGGCGGGGGTCGAACGACCAAAACACAGGGGTCGCCTAAAGCCATGGTCGTGACCCACAGGTTGAGAACCGCTGTTCTAGATAAAAGAATCTTAACATGTTAAATGCACACACACAATCTTCTACATAGCAGTGAAATCATCTGCAAGAACGTAAAGCAAGGAGATTGCCTGTGATTCAGAGATCAGTAGGAACACCAGCCTTTGAAGGTAAATAAGAACCAAAAATGCACTTCACTGATTGAGGTCATTTTTTTTAGAGAAAAGAGACCTAGAATTTCCTTATAAGGAAGCAGATTGAGGAAGGGATTTGGGGAGCAGGAAAGGAGAACCAGCCTTAGGTCCAGAGCAGCAAAACCTCGTATAAATCCGGGACCTAAAGGGAGGTGCACCCTGAGCGAAGGGGTGAAGTAGGAGGCATCCTGTCTGTCAGAGGCTGACTGCAAGAAACGGTGACTCAGAACCAATTTAATTGGATAGAAAAAAAAAAAAGCTTCCCAAGAGATTCCAAGGCCACTGAACAACCCTAATATAGGTTTGTACACTGAAATATACCAAAGTTCCCAAGGTAAGAATTTAATTTTGAGGGACCCAGGTCTATAGTTCCTAAAACTCCTTACAGAGGCAAACATGTACCTTCAACTCAGGCTTCATAAAATTCATGCAGGACAAGTTCCATCATATATGAAAATGCCCAAATAGACAAGCCATCATGAGTAAGAGTCAGCAGGAAAAAAATTAAAACCTACTCATAAAGATTACATATTGGAATGATCAAGTATAAAATTATTTTAATATGATTAAGTAAATAGAATTTAAAAATAACAAACAAACAAAAAAGAACTATAAAAATAAGCAGATGCCCTAAAAAGAGAACCAAATAAGGTTTCTAAAAACAAAGACTATAAATTAAAATATGTATGAAAGAGTTGAAAAGCAAAATATACACAGCCAAAAACAGAATCAGTGAACTTATAAACCTGAAGGAATTACACAGAATGCAGCTGAAAGAGGCAAAAATATGGAAAACTCTGGTTAAGCAAATTAGAGGATGGAGTGAGAAGGTCCAACATAGAATGAATCGGGATTCCAAAAGCAGTTATTTGGGCAGGGGGGGGGGAGAAGGGGAGGCAATGTTCGAAGAAACAGTAACCAAGAATTTTGCAAAATTGGGTAAAGATATAAATCCTCATATTTTAAAATTTCCAAAAAATAAAAAATAAAATCCCAACAGAATAAACCATTAAAAGGCCACACCCATATGCCTCATAGTGAAAGTACAGAATGCCGAAGACAAAGAGGAGGTGTTAAAAGAAGCCGGAGAGAAAAGATAGATTTCCCACGGAGGTATGAAGATTAACATCTGACTTCCCAACATCAAATATGGAAGCCAGAAGACAGTGGAATAATGTCTTCAAAGTGCTGGTAAAAATAACTGTCAACTAGAGCAGCTTTTGAGACTCTAACCCCTGACATATGTCCTCAGTTTGGCTCCCATGAACTCTTATAAAAATTAAAAAAAAAAACAAAAACCGTCAACTAGCTTTATAAAGCAAACAAAACTGTCTTTTGAGAATAAGTGACACAGACACATTTTCAGTAATATAAACTGAATATATCAATTAAATTGAGGTAATTTACCACTAACAAGTCCTCACTAAAGCAACTTCTAAGGTATGTACTTAGGAAGAAGTAACACTCCCCAGAATAGAAATCTGAGATGAAAGAAGAGAGTAACAGGTGACGGTGATTTTCCCTACACCACTGCTTCCCCGTAAATCATTACCTCCCTCCGCTGGGAGGTATGTCTTTCATTTTTCTGCCAACATGAAAATTTCTGCTCATTTCCCGGGAACCACCTCTCTCCGGTAAATCCCTTCCCGGATCCCGAGCTAGAAGTGATGTCTCTTTCCTTTGAACCCCCTAGTGAACTTTCTATAAACTTTAAAGCACTTTCCTTTACTTATTCATCTGTCAGTTTCCCCTTCTACACTGTGAGTTCCTTGAGGGGTGATTTCAGGAATGATCTCTATAGCAGCTTAAATATCGGTATTTAACATTTATCATTTCTTGGGAATGGAAATTTTACAGCAATAAACTCACTATTCTTTAGAGAAAGAAAAAAAATCATCCAAGATTTTGGAAATGGGACAGAGAGAACAATAGTCTTAAAAAAACAGCCATTGCCATGGGAACCCCAGAGAAGTTCCCAGCTTAGAACAAACACGTATAAACTCAGATGTAGGCTGGGGAGCAATTATCAGGACCGTTCCTTAAAGAGCTGCTTTTGCTTTGCAACAGTTGGGCTAGTTGGCTCTCTTGTGCCTCTCCCCTCTTTCCTTTCTCCTGTGAGTGGGGCATACATAGCTGGAAATGATGGTTTCCTCCTGAATAAAAACCTCTAAAGAAAATACGGTCCCTTCCCAGAGAGAGCTTTGCATCAGGTTGTAGGGATTTAAGGGAGCAGGAAAGCCGAACAGAGTTTGAAGTCAGGAAAGTTAAGCTTAGGGAGAGAAGGCAGCTCCTTCCAGGAGTGGGATTCATTGGAGAGCTGGCTCCCTCCCCAGGGCAAAGCCCTCCTTACCTTAGCATCTGGGAGTTTCCAGTCTGCCCGGGTTCCTCACACCCCTTCAATCCTGGAAAACTCCACAGGGAGGGACATCTCCCCAGTCCACTAGGCAGCCTGAGCTAGTGGACTTTGGAAACTAACGCCCTTTGCCTTACTGCCAGCACCTGTGCACAGGGAAGAACCCACCATAAGGATGTAAGGACACAGGCCATGTTGGGCTAAAAGATAAGGGGACTTTTCTCTCTTCAAGAGCTTTGCCGGCCTGGCAGGTTTAGATACGACTCCAGGGAGGGATGGGGATGCAGCTGAAAATGGACCACCTTTCTGGGTGAGACACTAAAACTAAAGTTGTTAATTTAGAAAAAGTAAAGAATGTGACATTTTTTCTACCCAGAGGTTATAAGGCAGCTCACATCTCTTTTAAGGGGAAAGACCATTGTTTTTACAGAACCGAATGGGAGATGGTGGGAAGTAGGGCAAGTGTGTTAAAGCCCCCAGCCTCCCCATCTGTGGCTGATGAAAGATGGCCGTTATTTCAGAAGAGAAGGGGATGGGTTTGGATAGATTCATTCAATCGACACCTACCGTATATTTATAAAGATCCAGAAGGAAACAGACTGATGGATTGATAATGGCTTCTTGGAGAGCTACATTGTGATGTATTTTGAAGCTCCACTGAGGATCAAGGGCATAGAATTCTGAAATCAATTAATAATGTGTGTCATGGGAGCAGAATCAGAAGTCGCACTATAGGAGCTTTGTATTTGTCATCCTAGACCTAGAGACTCCCTCTGCCTATGGCTTTTCTTTTTTTATTGAGATATAATTAGCACACAGCAACGTGCGATGATCTTAGGTATTCAGCTTGATGGGTTGTGACAACTGCCTGCACCCTTGGAAGCACCACCCCAAACATGGAATGGAACATTTCATCATCCAGGAAATTTCCCTCACGTCCCCCCAGTCACCTCCACACCCACCTCCTCACCCCAACCACATTCTGATCTCTATGACCACAGATTCGTTTTTGATCGTTCTTGATTGATTTGCACAAAAATGAATGCGGACCCTTCTTGCTCCACATAAAGCCTGTGAGATTCATTCATCCTGTTGCATATGCCATTAGTTCATTATTTTAAATTGTATTTCATTATAGAGAGATTTCATTTATCCCTTCTCAAGTTGATAGACATTTGGATTCTTTCCACTTTGTACCAAGTTGTGAATTAGGTTGCTATGAACCTTCACGTACAAATTGTTTTGAGGACACCTTTTCATTTTTCTTGGGAAACATCTAAGAATGGAATTTACTGCATCAAAGGGAAGATGTCTATAGGTTTAACCTGATGAGAAACTGTCAAACAATGTTTCCAAAGTGACTGTAGCATTTTACACTCCTCACCAACCGTGGTGTCATTCTGAGGTGAGCCACCCTAGTGAGGGTCAAAGGGTGTTTCATTGCGGTTTCAACTGTCATTGCCCCACGAACTAAAACATGTGAAGCCAGTTTCAGGCAGACGCTTAGTGGCCCCTAAGCTTTATATAGCTTCTTTTGTTAAGTGTTCCTGTGTGTTATTAATTGCGGATAAAAATGATTTCAACCTTAAAAGGAAGGGTATGTGCAGCTAGTTCCTCCATGGGCTGGGATCTGGCTTCTGTATCAGGTGATTTCGTTGTCATTTGGTTGCTGCTACAGAATGCAGGAATCCCCATGGCCGGTCGTCTGGCCTCCTCACCTCTAGTAACCAGGGACTCTTCTTGTTTACCTGGCCTTCTGACCTTTCTGCCATGGGGTCTCTCCCTTGCAAGTCTGCCTGTCATCCTGCTGCGTGCCAGGTTGCCCCGCCCTTCAGAGGGCATGCCTCTTGCCTGGTTACCGTCTCACTGGCCCAGGTCTGCTGGCCCAGCGCGGCCACCTTCCGACACCCCCTTCCTCAGAGCCGGGCATCCAGACACATCCACTCGGGGAGGTCTGGGTCTCATGGTATTGATTTAGTGTAATACCCATTAAAAGGCAGTGGCGGAAGAAACAGGATGATCCAGTTGTCTGGGTGTTGGACTCATTGTTTTCCTGCATTAAGTATTTTGTGGGTGATTTCCCCCACCAAATGTTAGAAAAGTAAGACCAATTGTCACTACTCTAAGTGCGAAAAAAATACCAGCCATGTTGAGCTAACAGAACTGCCTGTCTTCTCTTCTCACAAAAGCCCATTGTCTGTGCATCCTCCTGCACTGTGCCTAGCGCCCTCCCTGTGTATTATTCTTAATTAAGATCAATATTTTCGTTGTGGAGGAGGCTTCATCATGGGAATAGACGTTGCATCTCCCCGGCTCTGTCTCCCCAAGACGAGGTAACGGCACAGTCTCCTGCTGGGTAGTTGATGGCGAATGAATAAAAATAGATGGATAACCAAGGCGCTTCCCACCGTGGACCCGGCTGCCTGGCGTGTCCAGCCTGGGAAGACCGTGGACACAGCTGGCGGAGTATCTAGACCAGAGATGTGAACGTCCCTCCTCCGCTGTGAGCCACACATTCCCAGTGGTACCCCAAAGGGGTGTCGCCTCTGAGCTGGAAGCAGATGAGAGTTTCAGTCATCATGCATGTTGCCCTCAAAGATACCAGGGGATCTAATTTAGGCCCTCACGACTTAGTAAAGTCCCTGTCCTCCTCTCTCTAGCGCCTGCTACTCCTAGAACGTTTCACTCCCCTGCTGCAGCGTAACTCTCCGCGAACGCTGTCTCTGCCTATCTGGGTCCTGGAACTCTTGTCAATCAGTGCATTTCCACAAACGTGGTTCCCTTACGGTTAGTTGCGTAGCCCTACTATGTTAAGCGGCCTTAGGACTTCCTGCTATGTCATGACTGCATTTCTTTTGATAATCAGCCCATATACAGATTTGTTTTTTCAATCTTTAAAACTGGACGGGGGGGGGGGGGGAAGATGCCCTAAATAAAAACCAAAATCTGAGTAGTTCTACATACAATGTAGGTTTACAGCTGTGTAGGTTACATAAAGATTATTCTTGTAGTATTATTTATTAACAATTGTATTATTTTCCATATGAACAACTGTAAATGTACTTTTGCCCCACTCTGTATATAAGACAACTGAATTTATAATTAAGAAAAAAGCTTATTATAAGACTTCAAAACTTCAGGTTCATTGGTGAAATCTACAAAATGTAAGAAAGGAATAATATGAATCTTACATAAAGTCTCAAAAAAAATAAAGAAGAAATGATTTTATTTTATGAGGCTAGCATATCTCCAATATCAAAACCTGTCATCGTATGTCAACTATACTTTAATAAGTAATAAACATTTTTTTCAAAAACCTGACAAAGACATTACAAAAGAAACACAGATTAGTATCCCTCATGAACATAGACACAAAAATCCTTGACAAAATATCAGTAAATCAAATCCAACCGTGTATAAAAGGATAGTAGATCATGGTGAAATGAGGTTTATCCCAAGAATGCACGATTTATTTCACATTCAAAAAATAATGTATGTAGGCCCTGGCCGGTTGGCTCAGTGGTAGAGTATCGGCCTGGCGTGCAGGAGTCCCGGGTTCGATTCCCGGCCAGGGCACACAGGAGAAGCACCCATCTGCTTCTCCACCCCTCCCCCTCTCCTTCCTCTCTGTCTCTCTCTTCCCCTCCCGCAGCCAAGGCTCCATTGGAGCAAAGTTGGCCCAGGCGCTGATGATGGCTCCATGGCCTCTGCCTCAGGCGCTAGAATGGCTCTGGTTGCAACAGAGCAACGCCCCAGATGGGCAGAGCATCGCCCCCTGGTGGGCATGCCGGGTGGATCCCGGTTGGGTGCATGCGGGAGTCTGTCTGCCTCCCCGTTTCCAACTTCAGAAAAATACAAAAATAAAATAAAATAATGTATGTATTAGTTATCTATTATGGCATAAAGATATCCCACTCCCTAAAAAAATTAGCATCCTAACTCATGAACATCTCTTTTCTCACTGTTTCTCTGGGTGAGCAATCCAGGTATCATTTGACTAGGTCCTCTGGTACAGAGTCTCTCATGAGGCTTCAGTCAAAGGGTGGTGGTCCTATCCGAAGACTCGACTGAAGAAAGGTCTGCCTCAGAGACCACTCATGTGCTTATCGGGAAGATTCGATCCTCACAGGCTGCCGAACGGGAGCCCTCGGTCCTCTGAAGGCGCTGAGATTCCCACGCTGGCTCCGTCTGAGGAGCAAAGATAACGTTCCCGATGATGGGCAGCCAACTTCTCGCCTCTGCTCGTCCAGAACTGAGTCACGTGTCCTTTACTAAACATTCCTTGGGCAGGATTGGGGTTATAACAAGATCTAGCCTTCAAGGTGGAGATATGTTCACCGTCTTCTGAGTCACAGGGGGCAGAGGTGGATACTGACACGAAACGAAGTTCAGCAGGAAGAAGGTAAACGTGAGAGCATCTTCCACACATCTAATAAGTGGAGACACTGTTGTCCTGGGTGCAAAACACAGGGTACTTGTGGATACCAACTAGGACTAAATATTCCTTTGAAGTCCTGTGGAATGTAAAACTAAGGGATAAAACAGGACAAGCCCAGAGGAAATTGTTTGGGGACATCATCTAGCCAATCTTGGTCATTAGCCCAAAGCCTGCTGTTTGGTTGGGTCTAAATTTCTCTTCCACTTCACTGGAATGGAATGCGAGTGGGTGACCTTGAATTCTTATTCAACTATCTCCATCCTTGATTCACTTGACCCTGATCTCATCAAAATTCAATAGAGCAGCCCTGACCAGGCGGTGGCGCAGTGGATAGAACGTCGGACTGGGATGCGGAGGACCCAGGTTCGAGACCCCGAGGTCGCCAGCTTGAGCACGGGCTCATCTGGTTTGAGCAAAAAGCTCACCAGCTTGGACCCAAGGTCGCTGGCTGGAGCAAGGGGTTACTTGGTCTGCTGTAACCCCATGGTCAAGGCACGTATGAGAAAGCAATCAATGAACAACTAAGGTGCCACAAAAAAAAACCTAATGATTGATGCTTCTCATCTCTCTCCATTCCTGTCTGTCCCTATCTATCTCTCTCTCTCTGTCTCTGTAAAAAAAAAAAAACAAAAAACCAACCAACAAACAAAACCCCTCAAGAGAGCAGAGTGCTTGGACCTGTGTTATTTAAACGTTCAGCTGGGGGAAAGTTTTCCTCTTCTCACAGGTTTACAGAATGCCAGGTTCTGGCTGGAATCCACTACATTTCACGGTGTTCTTGGAAGAGGATCATTTTTCTGGAGAAAAGTTTCCCTGACTCTGATCTGCAAGCCTCCAACAGGCCCGAATGGGACCAGCCAGCCCTCCCTCTTTTACCCCGGGTTTGTAAGCAGACCTAGACCTGGTTTGCAGAGTGTTCATACCTTGAAGTCCCATGAGCCCCAGAAACTTGTTTTTATGGTTGTGGCCCCAAAAGGTCCTGGAGTAGTTTCCAGAAAAGAGAGGCCCATCTGGCTCAAAGACTATTAGGTGATGTCACTGCTCTTATCTGGCCAAGCTCAAATGAGCTCATTTTTACTGAGGGTTATAAAAATCACAAGCACTCTTTTTGTGGCAACTTTAAACAACAGTGATGGTAATGGTGCCATTTTATCGAGCATGCGCAATGTACCCATTGCCATGCTAAATAGCTTAAAGGCTTGACCTTGTTTAATATTGCGGAAAACCTATGGTCTTGGTATTATTATTCTCTCCCACTTTGTAGATGAAAAAACAGCTTAGAGGTATTAAGCAACTCTCCCCAGGCCACAAAATCTTCTTCAATTTCACCCCCCCCCCATCTCCATCACAATCTCTGAGGGGCTGGGGCTGTCATTGGAGGAGATTAGGGAAGTGACCTCTGTCCTGCATCTGGGCTAAATTCAACCTCTTGGTGGTAAATGCATCATTTGGTTCCTCCCTCATGTCAGCATCACCAGGGTCTTGTTAATGCCAGACCTCCACTCCCCAGATTATGGAACCTTCCACCGAGAGCGTCCTTGACCAAACTCTAGTCAGGCTCCTCTGAATCCTCTTCCCAACTAGGCCTCGACTTTTAGACTTCTACGTCTGTCTTTGCGTGGCTCAGTTTTAGCAAAAATGCTATCACATCAGGTTAGCCAGACTCTCCCATCGACTTCTTTCTTTCTTTCTTTCTTTCTTTCTTTCTTTCTTTCTTTCTTTCTTTTTCTTTTTCTTTTTTTTAATTTAGTGAGAGGAGAGGAGGCAGAGACAGACTCCTGCATGCACCCTGAACAGGATCCACTCGGCATGCCCACTAGAGGGCAAAGCTCTGCCCATCTGAGGCTCTTGCTCCATTGCAACCGGAGTCATTTTTTTTTAGCGCTTGAGGTAGAGGCTATGGAGCCATCCTCAGCGCCCAAAGCCAACTCATTCCAATGAAGCCATGGCTGCAGGGCTGCAAGAAGAGAGGAGGGAGAGAGAGAGAGAGAGAGAGAGAGAGAGAGAGAGAGAGAGAGAGAGAAAGAGGTGAGAAGGGGAGAGGTGGAGAAGCAGATGGGCGCTTCTCCTGGGTGCCCTGTCTGGGAACCGAACCTGGGACTTCCACAGCCGGGCCGACACTCTACCTCTGAGCCAACCAGCCAAGGGTTCCCCCATTGACTTTTGATCACCCGTGACACCTGATCAAATCCCTCTCCCAATACAGCCATATCTGGTCACCCCCATATACCTTCAGCAAGAAAACTGTTAGGTAAGTTCAGTGAAGAATTACCCTACACATCTAGTCATTTCCTGCCCACTGGCCCCCTCACCCTGCTCCTCAACTATCAATCCCCACTTTTCCTGTTGTTTTGGTGCTGACCCCAATCTCTCTCCTACTGCTACACCCCATGGCACTCACCTCCTGAAGAAGGTCAACCTCACCATTTTAACAAGTGTCAGAGTCGCTGTTTTTCACACCCCTGTAGGTCAACTCTGAGGACAGTGACAGCTGGATGACCGACGTCACAGCATCGGAAGCTGTGAGGGACGGACCCCAGCATCAGAGACATTCCAGGGGTCCCCTGCACGGCCAAGGCTGAGAACCAGGGACCTCAGAAGAAAGGAAGCACAAATGGTCCTGCTTGATGAACAACACTCAGTGTCCGGGTCATGATTCCTCCCCGACGCCCTGCCTGCAATTGGGGTAAATTTCCAGAACCCCAAATGAATCCCTTGTCCTGAAAGAAATGCTCAGAATTAAGAAACCTTAGCATGCACAAGGCTCGGGTCCAAGGATCGTTAACCCAATTACAAAAGACCTCACTGAAAGATTCCTTTAAATTACAAGTGCCCCAGACAGCAAACCTGTCATTTGCTCTACAGGACTCAAGCTATAATCATCCTTTCAAAATGTACCTGCTCACTTCTTTTTATATAATGTATAAACGTGGGCAAAGCTGGTCTACGCTGTTACAAGCCAGAAAGAAGGTCACCTTGGTGGGGGAGTGACTGGTAGGGGACCGGAGGGGACTTCTGGGGGCACCCATCACGTTCTGTTTCCTTGATCAGGGTGCTGGTCGCATGGGCGTGTTCAGTTCTGAGGATGTTAGCTTCATCAAATTTGACAAGTTGCCTCAAGTGTGTACGTCAAAGTGCCCCTGTAACGTGTTCTTCTCAAACAGCAGCATGTAACAGGGCTCGTCCTGGCTAGCTTTTCCATAGGAGGGGACCTGGAGAAGGCCTCCCACTCCATGTCACGTGGCTCTTAGGTCCAAGCCAAAGGCGGGCTCTGCAGACAGTTCCCCTGAGGTCAGTCCCACTGCTACATCCAGGCAGGCAGGCCTCCAGGGACAGTGCAGCATCTCAGACTGCTGTGGACCGCCCTGGGCGGAAGGGCCCAGCGCCCGCCTAGTGCATTCATCAGGCGGAGAAGCAGGCAGGAGTGGAAACACACACATGTGTACACATACACGCGCACACACACACACACACTCCATCTGTGCCTGTACCCTTGGCTCATACAAACACAATATCCTACTCAACCTCCCTTTGTTTGCAGCATTCTTCAGGACTCCAGAACACAGGAAGTATAAAAATAATTCCCTTTAACATGGTGATGTACTGCCACAATCAACTTCTCTGTATTGTTCGCAAAATTACCCTTCCTGGAACCTGTTTCAGGAACTGCCAGGGCCCAGCCCTCTCTCCTGGTGGCCGGGCCAGCGTGGGGTCCCGGTGGTCTGCACTGCGCAGAATCCAGGCTCTGCCCTCTCCATCTTTTTGCCAAAGGAAATTAAGTGACCCCCAACTAGCCAACAGTATTCTCCCTGACCTCGTCCCACAAATTTTCTAAGACACTCAGGGCCCTGTCTGGAATGGTGCCACCCTGGCAGGCCCGGGGCCACGGGTTATGGGGTCTGGAGTGGGGTTTGGAGTTAGATGGACCTGGG
The DNA here is from genome assembly GCF_036850765.1 of Saccopteryx bilineata. Classification (NCBI taxonomy): domain Eukaryota; kingdom Metazoa; phylum Chordata; class Mammalia; order Chiroptera; family Emballonuridae; genus Saccopteryx; species Saccopteryx bilineata. The sequence continues at coordinate 9,613,018 of NC_089499.1, forward strand.
TTTGAATCCCAGTTGCTTTGCTTATTAGCGCTGTGGCCCTGGCCAGGGGGCTATGCACCTTGGTTTCCTCACCTGCATGCAAACTGGGAATGAAAAGCACTCCTGCCTGGGGTTGCTGGAAGCCAGGCCACTGTCAGGTGGAAGTGGCTGGTGGGGCGTCAGCCCTTGGCAATGGCAGGTGCTCTAGCTGCTGTGAGATCCATGACGTAGTGTGAAACCTGGGTTTCAGGGCTCATCATCACTCTCTAGCTGTGTGACCATGGGCAGGTTACTTAACCTCTCTGAACTTGGTGTCCTTATTTGCGAAGTGCAGGTGCACCTACTTTACACCGGCTGAGGGCAAAGGTGTTCTTGTGAATTCTCTAGGTTCTGCTGAACTGGCCTTGGGAGTCAGCCCACCCACAGTCTCAAGTGGGTGGGACTCTTGGGGTAAGATCGGATCAGGGCTGAATCTGGTGGGTAACGCACTATGGGAAGAACAACAGAACAGAAGAACAAAGACTTGAATGCAACAGTAGCAGAAATAGGGCCAGCGGTAGGCAAGAGGATGGGCTTGCCCCATGACTGCCTAGGGATATATGAGAGTCATTACGTTGTCGATACAAATGGGACACGTTTTCCAGGGAATTTTAATGCAATCCAAAATATCAAGTTGATGGCCCATTGAAGGACTTGGCTTGAGGAGGGAAGCAGGTGGATTTATAACTTACAGAGGGTCTCCCGAGATGTGGGTCCCCCTCTAGCTGGTGACACCTCCCTCCTCAGCACTGCCTCCTACCCATCACCCACCCATCCCCTCTGGGGCCACCCTGCCCTTCCTATCACACTTGTCACCTTTGGAACTACTTATCGCCCAACACCCAATCCCCTCCTAGGCCACCTAGTTGTCCTTTCTCATTGTATCTGTAGCGAAATGCAGCCCCAGGTCACACAGCCGGGAAGGAGGCAGGGACTCTGGTGTGGGCCGAGGAGCTCTGGACCAGCACATTCAGGCTCACATACACAGCACACTTGGCCTCATGCACAAATGGACACAGTCACAGCCGGATAGCACGATGTCCTAGGGAGAGTTTGCTACACTCTCAAAGTGAAACGTCGTGGACTGCTGGCTGCTTCACACGTGGCTTCGCCAGCCTACAAGGTGCCAGACAGATGCTGGCATGATGCTAAAGACGGTCATCACGAGCCCAAGCGCGCCTGGGCTTGGCTTACATTTTCTGTCTGGCATCCAGGAAACGCATCTTGCAAATCAGCCCTCTTAGAGGGAACATTGCTGAAGACCCTAAGGCAACATTTTAAAGCAGTTATACTCTGAAGTAGCTTTGAATATTAAAAAGAAAAACAAAAAAGTATTTTCAGCTCCTAAAGTTCTCAAACACCAGTATTCTAAAAATTACATAAGAATCATCTGGGCAACTATTTAAAAAGATGGATGCTAGTTCCTCATCCCCAGAGATTGTGGTTCCAAACAGCTGGGGGCAATCCTGAGATCTGTGTCCCTAGAATTCTGATGTGCAGTCAGGGACGTACCAGTGACCCAGTCGGTGGCAGGAAGATTTAGCTCTGAACTTGAGGCTGTCGCTGCCCAACAACCAGGACCAGTTGCAAGTGAGCAGCGATCTCTGCAAACAAGGTTCCCTGCAAACAAGGTTCCCTGCAAACAAGGTTCCCAGGTAGGGAAAGGTTGGATACCTGTCCAAACAATGTTCACGTCGTCATGATGCAACAAGGGTCCAGTCAAGTGCGGGGCTGACATGGGCACAGTCCACCTGTGAGACATAGCCGTTTGTGTCTCCCTTCCTGCAGGATTTTTTTTTTATTTTAATTTTAATTTCTATTTATTTATTTATTACAGAGACAGAGAGTGAGTCAGAGAGAGGGATAGACAGGGACAGACAGACAGGAACGAAGAGAGATGAGAAGCATCAATCATTAGTTTTCATTGCGCGTTGCAACACCTTAGTTGTTCATTGATTGCTTTCTCATATGTGCCTTGACCACGGGCTTTCAGCAGACCGAGTAACCCCTTGCTGGAGCCAGTGACCTTGGGTTCAAGCTGGTGGGCTTTTCCTCAAACCAGATGAGCCCTCACTCAAGCTGGTGATCTCGGGGTCTTGAACCCGTATCCTCTGCATCCCAGTCCGACGCTCTATCCACTGCGCCGCCACCGCCTGGTCAGGCTCCTGCAGGATTTTTGATAGGTGGATTTTATCTGCCTATCTGGACAGTCACTTAGGCATCTGATTTTCATTAACCTTCATTAGTAACATTAATAATGAAGACCGTGGTACAGGAGGGTTTGTTATGTTTATTGTATATCCATCTGCCCCCAAAAAGGACTCAGCTTCCCAGGGAGACCTAAGATTTAGGTCAAGTTCATTATTAAAGTGTAAGAGGAGCAACAAAGTCTGTATGTTTTGTGCTTTGTCTTAAACTCTTAGGTCTCCTCCCCATTGCCTGGTTGTTTCCACGCCGGAGCGTGAAGGTTACCTGTCCATGGTGCTGCTCAGCCCAGTTCCCAGCATCCCTCTGCACCGGCAGCGCGCTCTGGCCAGATTGACTGATACACCTGTCTTAGCAATTCTGGGACAGATGCTTTGAAGTGCCTTTTCAAAATCCCCTGTTAGTGACCTGGTAATTATTGTGGTGACTCTTCAATGAGGTGTGAAGTGCTCAGCTAGCTGTCAGCCGAGAGACTCCCAAGGCACTGGGAAGAGGGACACAGGGAAAAAGCCTGTGAGCCTGGGGCTGCCCCACTCCTAGGAGCAGCCTCTGGCCAGAGCTGTGCCACCAGGAGCTCCTGTTGACAGATGAGCCCTCTCTGCACCAAATAAAAGGAAAACCCTCCCACTTTCTGTAGGATGATGTGGCAGCATGCGCGCATGCGCAGATGATGACATAACACCGTGTATACAGCGGAGCAGCCCACGGCCATGCCAGTCAAGATGTGGACGTCACAGAGGAAAGTTCAGTGTGTTCTGTGGCTCGCTAAATTCGAATCTGTGACCAAAGTGCAATGTGAATATTGGCACGTTTAGAACGAAGCGCCACCACATAGGAATAACATTACTCGGTGGGATAAGCAGTTGAAGGAAACCGACAGTTTGGTGGAGAAACCCCGTTCTGGTAGGCCATCAGTCAGTGACGAGTCTGTAGAGGCTATACGGGATAGCTACCTAAGGAGCCCTAAAAAATCTGTGCATGAGCCCACATCGAACTGCACTGAATAGGTATGAAACTGGGAGAGTTTTCCTTTTATTTGGTGCAGATTTCATATTTCTATCATCTTTTGTTGCTTTCCTGTGACCAGTCAAAAGTGCACCATGACTTTACGGCCACATTGTATATGGAATTAGCGAGCAGCAGATACCCAAGAGAAGGGAATGCCCTCTCTAGAAGAAAGTGGCAGGCAGAACCACAGACACTCACTATCTGTATTCCTTTGTGTCCTGGCTGCCACTATCACACTATTTTCCCCTGAACCCAGATACGGCCTCAGAATCCTTCTTAACACAGCATTCAGGCAACCACTTCCTGCCAATCCAAATTAAACTGCAAGATAAACGTGACTTACTGTTTTTGAGCTTGAAACCAGATGCCAGATCGTGGCTGAACCAGGAGACTAAAGTAGACCAGATTTAAGAAAGGTGCAAGCCACAGGGGTCAGTTCAGATCCTTCATGGGCCCCCTCTGGGAGGTGCCCACTCATGAGACTGTGAGTGACTGCAGATATCAGTCTCTGTGACAGTGAGATGGTAGACCAGGGGTCGGGAACCTGTGGCTTGTGAGCCAGATGTGGCTCTTTTGATGGCTGCATCTGGCTCTCAGACAAATCTTTAATAAAAAAATGTTAAAAATATAAAACATTCTCATGTATTACAATCCATTCATTTCCTACCTCTCATGTTCATGGTTGCAGGTGGCTGGAGCCAATCACAGCTGTCCTCCGGGACAACACCAAATTTTTATTGGATATTGCGTAAGGTACACGGGTCGTTGTATGGCTCTCACAGAATTACATTTAAAAATATGTAGCGTTCATGGCTCTCTCAGCAGAAAGCTTCCCGACCTCTGTGGTAGGGCCTCCGATGAAGTATGGGACATTGTGACCTCTGTTTGCCTACAGGAGGCCAGTAGTGTTTTCTTTCCATTACTGTGACTCAAAAGTGAGTTGCAAGTAGGCTCCTCAGAAGATCTGTGAGCTTCATTCATTAGATTTCCGCAGCATTTGGCTACAGCAGTCTGATCCTTCCAACCTGTGTGCTCTACCACTTGGTCAACACAGGGGTGTGCCATGTTAGGTTAGGATGAATGGGCTGGGACCAGAGGTCCAGCTCCAGAGTAGCACTGGATTCTTCCCTGGAAGGTCTCCTGGGAACAACTCCAAAGTACGAAGGACAGAGCAAACCCAGGCACAATCAGGATGGAGACTGCCATTGATGGGGCCAGCCTGGTGGCAAAGCCCTGGTATCCAAGTTCAAAGATGCCATCACACGGGGATTCTGATACCACGTGTAGGACTACAGGGGTTTGGTCGGCAACCCAGGTACTAGGAAGCATGATCTGAGGATCCCGATGGCCTCTCTTGGACTGGGGGCTCCAAGTTCTTGCCTATTCCCATGGACTTTGTCAGGACTTGAGGCTAGAGCTGGTCCAGCCTCAGTTTACCACATCCAATCTCGTGGGGCCTGACCCACATCCTCAGCAGAGCTGAAATGAGCAAGGCTTCATTGCATCAGAACAGAAGCTTGGCAAGGGTGCAAACACCCTTGTTAATCCTTCTAACTGTAAACAGGGTTAGAAGTGTGATTCCGGCAATTATAGAGCCCATCATTTCCTCCTCCTCTGTAAGTAAATTAGAAAGACTCTTGGTTCTCACTTGGCCACCAGCCCTCATTTTTAAAGTGCAGCTGGACAAGCACTGCTGGGGGCTGAACTTAGAGAGCTGCCGTGTCTGACGCCCAGTTGGCCAAGGGGCTTGGCTCTCAGCCCTGGTTTTGCTGCCAACCAGATTGCGATCTTCGGCAAGGCCAGCACCCCTCTCTGGGCCTCAGTTTCTCCACGTATAAAATGAAGCATTTGGACTAGATGGCTTCCGGGATCCCTTCCAATTCCCGTGGCCACTGGATTCCAGGTTTGCTTGATTGCTAAGGATGGCTCCATTTAGCCAAGAATTTATCTTCTTCTAAGCTGGGAGCTGTCCCTCTCTATTTCTCACACACAATGACCAGTTCCTGAAGGTGCAAATATGCCCATATCTGTAGCACTGGAAGGAGAGGGGAGGAGCCACGTGTCCGTGTTTCAGGAACTAAAGGTATTAGTGACTTTCGATGCAGGCCTTGAACTGATTGTCCCACAACAGGGATCTCACCTAACCCTTACAATAGAGCAGCGATTCAGCCCACTTCTCAGAAAAGAACACTGAGACAGAGAAAGGTAAAATCATGCATCCAAGCAAGGTCTGTCTGGCTTCAAAGGCCATGCACGCTCATAGTCACAACTTCTCAAATCCCAAAATCTTGGCACTTGAGTAGAAAAAGAGGAAGAGAATGAATAGGCCAAGAGGCCACCACAACATGAAGGGAATGCCAGGCAGGATATCTGCATTGACTGAGTGTGTCCAGGTAAATGGAAGATGAGATCCCGTGGTGGAAAGGGCTCGGTTTGAAGGCACAAAAGGCTTTGATGAATGTGTTCCAATGAGCCTGGTTCTCTCAGAATGGGCTCTTGCTCCACCACCTCCTCCCTTCCTCTGAAAAGGGAGTGCCCACGATTTCCTTTGAAGGGAGTGTGGTGCTGTTTAGAAGCAGCAGGAAGTGAATTTTCATGACTCTGGTTAGCAGCTGATGGGACACATTCAGTCACCTGGGCTCCAACGACCCAGCTCTGTCTCCCAGGTTTGCTGTAATGAAACCCTCAGAATTTACAATTACAAATGCTAAGTGACATTTTAATCTTTCTAAAACACCGATATAAGAATCACAAAATACCACTTGCTTTAAGTAGCACCAATGTTATAGAAATGCACGTTACCAAAAAAAAAAAAAGGTTTGTAAAAGACAGTTTCAGTTAGGTTCATCTGATAGATGGTAACCCTGGAAATGTGTTCAATGGCCATTGTTTCATAGAAACCACTCTGAGGGATCGGTCAGTGAGATTTAGTATCCCTGATCTTGTTTACCCTTTGACTTAAATACCTCTCCAAGTAATTTGTAAATACATTCTTTTAAAATCCATTAATGGCAAAGCTGAAGGCTCCCAAGTATCTGAGAACCCCAGGCCAGACGTCTGCCCAGCTGAGCAGTGCCCTCTGAGTCCCAGATTCCCGACCAGCACTGTCTGAGCCCCTACTCTGTACCAGACGCCATGATGGTCCTGGGGGCAGGACCATGGTCAGGGGTCCACAATCCGGGGCTTCCTCGGTAAGGATGCATGGGACTGGAAACCGTCCTCCAGAAACTCAGTGTTAGTGCGGTTCATGAATTGGGACTGAAAGCAGGGCAGATGTATTTTGAAGGCTGAAGGGACAGATGATTCCGCCAGTGCCCTGGCCCCGCCATGCTGCACCGGCTTCCTCATCAGCAAAGCAGGATGATAACTCCACCCACAAGGTTGTTGGTGACAGCAGAGCCATTTAGCAGGGCTGAGATTAAGAACGAGCTCTTCAGAAAATGCTTGAATCTTGGTGCCACCTCTGTCTGAATTTGTACAAGTGACTTAATCCAAGCCTCAGTTTACCTCATCTGTAAAATGGCCACAGTAATCTCTTCCTCGGGGGACTATAGTGAGGATGCATTTCAAGTGCTTGGCACAGTGCCTGGAGCACAGCAAAGGTCTGTTAAGGGACAATAACATCTGGTTAGGGGGGGGGCCGATGCCAGGCCACGCCCAGAAGAGGTGCTCACTCGGTAGGCATTTCTCTCCCTACAAATTCTTTCACACATGAACCACGTGGGCACCATTATCCTCCTCCCAGTTCTCTCTTAACCGTTCTCCATCTTTGCATAAGAGCAGAGGCTCATTTCCTCAAAGTCTTTGCTGAGGGCTTACCAGATGCCCCGTGTGACTCGTGGGTCTCTGGATAGAAAAGCAGTACAGTGGTGGCCATGCCCACCACACACACCGGGTAGCCGCAAGCAAACAAGGAGTGCCCCAGACAGAATTAAGTCCAAGTCACAGCCTGAACTGGCGGCTGGAGCCTTGTCCTGCCAGGCGGATTGTGTGGTGGCAAATCTCCCTTCTGACCACAGTGGTCAGGATGGGTAACATCTGCACCCTGGAGGTCTGGCTGGGACACTCCGGAGGTCACAGCCTGCTTGGAAGCGGAGGACACAGGCTTTCCCAAGGACACAGGCATGAGAGGCATTCCTCCCCCATTTCCAAGTGTGCCCCTCCCAACACTCACACCGACACAAATGCCACAGCCTTCCCCGGGGGCTGAGAGAGTTGAACTGCTGGTTTCTAAGCCCCTCTTCTCTGCTGTTTTTGATTCTTTTGTGGTTCTTGCCTATTTCTCAGTCTACACATGGTAATAATATCTTAATTCCACTCACATGAGAGGACTAACAAATTACTGTACCTCAGAGGTCAGGAGATGAAAGGAATTCAAAATAACCCAGAGAGATCTGTTTGTGAAGTTGGATTTCAACAAGCAGCGTAAGGGTAAGGGAAAATTAGCTAATTCCGGGGAGGGCCATAGGAAATGATGAGAATGACTGCGCATCATTACTAATTGCCTTCTTTGAAGTCCTCAGTGATTGTTTTTTAACAAGACAGCCATGTCCAATGACTTCCTAACCATATTTTATGGACAAAATGGAGATTTATCAAAGTCTTCCATTTGTTTTCTAAAAATTATAGGATTTGGGGAGATGGAAGGAGTTTCATTTGCTTTTCTTCCTTAAATCTGATTCAAGGAAAGTGTGGGCTCACCTGGGTCCTTCTTTATAGTAACTCGGCCTGCACGGGCCCACGCTCCTCGAGGCTGCCTGTCACACCAAGCTCTGCCCAGCCGGGCAGTTCCCCTGCGGGGCCCGGCTCCTCAGCCAGCCCTGAGCAGGCTCCAGGCCCACAGGCTGGCAGGGGTTGCATGAGCCTTGTTGTTATGGGACTGGTATGGGTCCCTCATCTCAACTCCTTAAACTGCCGCCCACATCCTGCCTACTGGGAAGACCCCATCCAACGAAATCACCCTCTCATTCGTCAACTACTATTGATTGAGCCCTATTATGTGCCATGGACTGTTCTACTGAACAAAACGGATAAAGCCCTCTTTTTGAGAAGCAGACATTCCAATAAAGGGAGAGACATTAAACAAAGAAGAAAAACAGACAGTGTCAGCTGACAATAAGCAGCAGGAAGACACAGAACAATGCACAAGAGGACGGAGAGTGATGGGTGGTGGGAATAGGGTGGCAGGAGCCATTTAACATCTCAGCAGAGATCTGCCTGAGGGAGCGAGCATAAGAGACATCAGAATGAACAGTGTCCTAGGCAGAGGGAACACCATGAGCAAAGACCATGAGTTCAGAGTTTGCTTGGTATGTTCCAGGAACAGCAAGGAAGAGTATTCCTGGAACAGAGCAGGCGAGGGCAGGGAAAGTGGTAGGAGCCGGATCAGAGAGGATGCCAGGAGTCTTCATTAAGAACAGGTTGGCCACTACTTAAGCAGCAGGCCAACTCAGTGAGTCAGCAATTGCAGATCAAGTGCCCCAAGCCCCTGACCAGCCCTCCACTTCCCTGTTGGCTGAAGGGAAGAACACCAAGCAGTAATGGCTATAAAAGACAGTGGCACTTTAATATTTTTTTTCAAATGTAATTGCTGCACATTTAGAGAACATGAAAAATGCAGAATAGAATTATAATGCAGACGCAGAAGAGTAAAAGTATCGGGTAGCTGGGATTATCAACATTCCCTCCAGTTTCCCAACCTTTGTATTACCCTGCTTTAGCATGCTTAGAATACAATTATCTTTAAATAGACTCAACCAAGTTTTTCTCAGCATAAAACAGCATTACTCCATTTTAACTGATATACAGACTTCGGAACCCAATCTCCACGAGGTGAGATGTCACTCGCTCTCTAAAACGCACCAACTTCTGAGTCCCTGTAGACCGGACTGCTGTTCTGACTTTGCTACTCCCTGCTGCGGGAGCCCACCCTCTCTGAGCCTCAGCTTCCCATCACAAAGTAGGTACTACGTCCACGAGGTCTTTGTGAAGAGTAGAGACAACGTGTACAAAACACCCGGCACATAGAAAGTAAGGAACAAATGGTGGCTAGTCAGAGCTATCAGCCAATATGCTGAGCCTCTGCCCTGTGCTAGGCACTTTCCCTGTCCTGGTCACACAGCAGTAAACAAGGCAGAAAATAGCTTCATTTTTATCTTCTTTTCCCAAATTCCAACTGTCCAAAAGGAGAGCAATCAATCTATCAATAGAAAACACAGGAGCTATGCACTACCCTCTGCATGAGCGCAAGGGGCCAGAGCCCACAGCATGTGCTGGACACCCGGGCAGAAAGCAGGCTCCCAGGACGCGAGACTACTGTGGCACAACTTTGCTGTGAACTGCTTGGCTCCCTGAGACTTATGTCTTCTCCCTCTGCTGCGACTGACCGTCCCTGCTGCACAGACAAAGCCAGGAAGCCCCCCCCCCAACCCCAGGAGCGTCACCATCACCGTTGTTATAGACAGAGGCCTGACTGCAAACACACCCCTGGAAGGCAAGGGCCTCTCTCAGCCCTTGAGATTAATTACTTCGTGTTCCTGGGCCACTCAGCAGCCACACGGCTCAGACCGGAACAGTCCTGACACAGTGCACAGCAGGTACTGTTCCTGACATGTAATTTTTAATAAAAGCACAGAAAGTCACATTGTCCTCTCTGGTAGCACCACTTCCCCGCAGAAAAGTGATAAAGGTTTAAACAGAAGGAAAGTCTTATCCCCTCAGGGAAATTAACCATTTCTGTAGAAACCAAGAACCATTCCAGACAGCCAGCTGGGGATGGACTGGTACCCACTATATCACAGCATCTGCCCCATGGGCACCTCTGTGGACAAATGGACAGACATTGGGCTTAGTGCATTTATCACAGCAGTCCTGCCAGGCAAGTACCACGGACCCCACTGCTCAGAAGGGGAAGCAAAGGCCAAGTCAGTAGAATGACTTACCGACCTGGAAACAGGCCAGGTAGGTTTGGGACCTATAGTGGGGGCTGTTTCTACTTCCTTCTCAACCTGGCTTTACTCATTGTTAGAAACAACAGACAAAAAAGCTTCTAGAAATGTCACGGGCCAGGACAACTAGCAATGTAGCTCTGTTCAGGAAACCTGGCTGGTTTAGAGGGAGGGCCATTTGGTTGACTGCCTGCCTCTCCTCCCTCCTCACCCCAGAGTCAGGAACAGCTGGTGCCCACAGAGCACAGTGACTTCACATCACAGGGTCTCCCTTAGAGTGGGTCAGGGAAATGTTTTTCCAAATGTAAGAGGTCAAATTTACCAGGAGAGCCTTTTTAAAATATAAATCTGGCCTGACCTGTGGTGGCGCAGTGGATAAAGCGTCGACCTGGAATGCTGAGGTCGCCGGTTCAAAACCCTGGGCTTGCCTGGTCAAGGCACATATGGGAGTATGGGAGTTGATGCTTCCTGCTCCTCCCTTCTCTCTCTCTCTCTCTCCTCTCTCTCTCTCCCCTATCTAAAATGAATAAATAAAGTCTTTAAAAAAATAAAATAAAATAAATATATAAATCTGATCGTGGCACGTTATACTTGGCAAGACTCCCCCTACTTACTAAGCTAACCGGGATGAATTGTCCCTTGACAGGGATTCTGCAGACAAAGCTTTCATAAGCATGTGCTCACTCCACTTGCCAAGCAAGGACCCTGCACAGGAGGAGAGGTTTTGTGGGAGTAAAATTCCCCATTAGACCCTCACCCCAGCCGCACATTCCCACCAGCCCCTCTCCACCCCACACTCCAGAGAATTCTTGGAATTTTCTTCAGGGTCTGCTTGTTGCTGTGAGAACACCAAGTGGGTCTATTGTGTTGGAGATATTAAAAACCAGCCAAACTCTCCAAAGTTGAGGTTTTAAGGGACATCTTAGAAAGGCAGAAAGAGCTAGTGGCCCGGTTCAGGCTCGTGGGGTGACCTGAGGAAGTCGTTCCCATTCTCTTGGCCTCAGTTTCCCCTTCTGTAAAATGAAAGGGGGTCTAGGTGAGCACCAGGCGAGATGTCGCAGGCTCCTCCATGCGTGACAAAGGAATGGTCTCCGGTCCCTCCTGTCTCCCTCCGAGGACGCGATTCTCCCAGCGCGCCTTCTCTGCTCGGTGTCGGACTTGGACAGGGTCTGTGGGCCGCCAGCCCGCAGACTTCCCCGGCCCGACGAACACCCCGACGGGGTCATCCGACGACACCCCTCCTCCCCCCGGGCCCACGAGCCGGCCTCACGGTCCCTGTGCCGAACCCCGCGTCCCTCGCGTGGAACCCCGCCCTCCCCCGAGTCTCCAGGCAGGCGGGCGGAGGGCGGGGCGGGGCGCGCGGGAGGCGGAGCCGAGCCGGGGAATCCTGCTCCTGGCGAGCGCTGGGTCCCGCAGAGCAGCCGTGCCGTCCGAGGGCCCCCGCGCCGGGGGCGGCGGGGAACCCCAGAGCAGCCGTGCGGGGAAGAATCCCCGAGCCGAACTAGCCGCCGCCACCGCCTTCGCGCCGCCTCGCGGGCTGGCAGGTGCCCGGCCACCCTCTCTCCGCCCGGCCGCCCGCTCCCGCGGACCCGCCGTCAGCTCGCCAGCCCGGTTCCCTCGCGCCATGCAGCCGCCGCCGGCACCGCGCGCGTAGGCGCCCGCCGCAGGCCATGCTGCCCCTGCTCGCCGCGCTGCTGGCCGCCGCCTGCCCGCTGCCGCCCGTCCGCGGCGGGGCCGCGGACGCGCCGGGCCTCTTCGGGGCGCCCCGCAACGCATCCGTCAACGCGTCGTCCGCGGGAGAGCCCGCCGCCCCGCGGCTGCTGGCCTCGGCGGCTCCCGGCCCCCCCGAGCGGCCGGGCCCAGAGGAGGCGGCGGCGCCGTGCAACATCAGCGTGCAGCGGCAGATGCTGAGCTCGCTGCTCGTGCGCTGGGGCCGCCCGCGGGGCTTCCAGTGCGACTTGCTGCTCTTCTCCACCAACGCGCACGGCCGCGCCTTTTTCGCCGCCGCCTTCCACCGCGTCGGGCCGCCGCTGCTCATCGAGCACCTGGGGCTGGCGGCTGGCGGCGCGCAGCAGGACCTGCGCCTCTGCGTGGGCTGCGGCTGGGTGCGCGGCCGCCGGCCCGGCCGCCTCCGGCCCGCCGCCACCGCCGGGGCGCCCACCGCGCTGCCAGCCTACCCCGCGGCCGAGCCGCCCGGGCCGCTGTGGCTGCAGGGAGAGCCGCTGCATTTCTGCTGCCTGGACTTCAGCCTGGAGGAGCTGCAGGGCGAGCCGGGCTGGCGGCTAAACCGTAAGCCCATCGAGTCCACGCTGGTGGCCTGCTTCATGACCCTGGTCATCGTCGTGTGGAGCGTGGCCGCCCTCATCTGGCCGGTGCCCATCATCGCCGGGTTCCTGCCCAACGGCATGGAGCAGCGCCGGACCACCGCCAGCGCCACCGCGGCCGCCGCCCCCGCCGCAGTGCCCGCGGGGACCACCGCTGCCGCCGCCGCTGCTGCCGCCGCCGCCGCCGCCGCCGCGGCCGTCACCTCGGGGGCGGCGACCAAGTGACCCGCTCCGCTCCTCCCTGCGTCCGACCGGTGTCCGCGCTCTCGGAGGCCTTTCCCGCCGGCAGACTCGGCCCGTGTGCTTCGTGCTGTAGTGACCGTTAGTTCCTCCGGGGAGGGGGTCGCCAGACAGGCTCCAGAGTATTTGAAAAACAAGGTTTGTGTGGCTCTGGCTCTAAAAGGCTCCAGCCCTTGCACTCACTGAGGGGTGGGGTCCGCCGCTGGGAAGACGGAGAGGAGGGAAATGGGGCCCTTTCCCCTCTATTGCATCCCCCTGCCCTCCCCTCCCGCACCCACGTGCCCTATATTCATGGCAGAAAATGACCAAATCCTGTGTATCTGTTTTATATATTTAATAACTGTTTTAAATGAAAGTTTTAGTAAAAAAAAAATCAAATTGCTATTGCTATAGTAAGAGAAGTTCTTTGTATCTGAACACAGTATTTGAAGTTTATTGTTTTTTTTAATTTATTTAAAAGTGGGGGGGCATGGGAATGATTAACACCGATATATTGTTACCGCTGAAAATGAACTTTATGAACCTTTTCCAAGTTGATCTATCCAGTGATGTGGCCTGGTGGGCGTTTCTTGTACTTCTGTGTTTTTTTGGCTTTTAATACATTTTCCTCCAGACTTGTGTATGTAGCCTTTGCTTTATTTGATGTAAGAAAAGGAATACATTAATTACAAGTTGTTCCCCTGAAAACATGTAGGGACGGACTCTCCAAAAAGTTAAAGAAGGGCTAATTCTGTGTCCCTTACCTGTCTGGGAGAAGTAGGAGGCGAGAACCAGGTGACTGGCACCGCACTCCCCCCCCCTCAATTCACTGACATTTGTCTGGTGGCATATAGGGTGTTATGGGATTTATCTCTTTCACCACAAACCTAAGCTCTACAAAACACCCAGCAAAGTGCAAAATGGAAAAATCAATACCTATTCTGAGCCGAGAATCTCAGGGAAATGACTCATTTTTAAAAGCGTATAGATCTTCTTTTCATTTGTGTAAACTTGAGCACATGAGCACATTTCAAAAGCTGGTCTTAAAACTTGAGATATTATTTTGGCATTAAGAAGATTTTTTTTTTTTTAAAGCTGAACTCTTGAGGATTAAATAGGTGTCGATCACAAGGCTTTTCCTTGTTCCTGGTGTCCATGTTACAGTGTCTGGTGGGCAGTCGTTCCGGCCACCACCACCCCACCACCACCCCCGCCATTCAGAAGAGTAAATAAGAAGTCCTTAAAGTGACCTAATACAGAAACCACTTTAACAGCTACTTTCCCTTGCTCCCACTGCCCTCTTTGGAGTGCATGCTTGGTATCGTTCTAGAGCTGCGGTTCAAGCGTGGTCCCTGGACCAGCAGCATTGGCACCATCTGGGAACTAGCTGCAGATGTGGAACTGGGGCCTCACCCAGGACCAGCTGAAGCAGAAACTCTGGGGTGGAGCCCAGCAGTCTGTTTTAACAAGCCCACCAACGGATTCTGAGACATTCCAGATCTGAGAACCTTCAACATATGTAGACTCCTTTTTATCTTGAGATATCGCTATTATTTCAAAGAAAGAGGACCCTTTTCTTTTTTTCCATGGATATCTTATCTGGAATGCCTGGGTCATTGCCCGGCAGCTGAAGCTGCCCTTCTGGCTCTTTGAGGCCAGCCACCCAGAGAGGAGCAGGTGAGCAAGGTGTATAAGGCAAATCCCCTACCTTACAATGCACTGTAAATCTTACGCCCCAAAGCAAGGTGAGTTGCGACCGCCCTATTCTTCAATCCCATGGTAACTAGCAGGAGAAAATCAATAGTTGCTAATCTTGATCAATTTTAATATAATCATAGCCCTTGTAAGTCTGGAAGACATTTTAAGCATTCTTGGTTTAACACACACACACACAGTCACTCTCCCTGCTTTTTCCCAAGATAGAAACTGAGGCTCAGAGAAGTTCAGCATTTTGCCTATAATCACACAGCTACATGAGGGGGCAAAGTCGAGACCAAACCTGGGTCTCCTGCCACCCTACCTGGCATTTTTTTCATCACCAGAAACTTCCTTTTCTAGGACAATTAGGAGCTAACCACTCAAGGTCTGCTTCTCTGTTGACCCACCCATGCCACTATCAGGTTCGATGAGCCACAAAACCAAAGGGATGAGAGAGCATTAATTTTAAATGGACACTCAGGCACTTAATATAACTTTATATATGCCTGCATTCATTGGGTGGGCCCTAATCAGTATCTATTGCTACAGCAGTAGACCTTCCTAAAGGAAGACTTTCAGAATCACCAGGGAGCCTGTGAGGGGGAAGCGTGTGTGTGCATGTGCTCATACATATATGTATAAATCTGATGGGCTAGGACTAGGTAGTTCTCCTTGAGGCTGACTGACTGTTCTCTGAGAGTGAGAGCTCCAAGCAGGAGATTACAAAGTGAAGATGGAGCCTGTGTCCCTTTGGCCACTTTAAGTTGGGACCGTCCAGTAGGCGAAGAAAGTCGGGTGCCAGCAGGCTCAGCTGTGGGATCTGTGCCCTCTGGTCACTTTCATTTGCATTGTCTCAGTTGTGGCACACACACTTCCAAGTGTGCGTTTTACTGAAGGCCAACCACTGCTTCGCTGACAGAATCAGAAGTGCGCCACGGCAGCCTGTGTGCACGTCTGAGCAGAGTCCCCAGATTCCAGCCCCTTCTTGAAGCCTCCCGGGGACAGCTTGAGTGCTAGTGACATAGCTAAAAATGAAACTGCGCTATACTTAACTGGTTTTAAAACTTGCCTTTATTATACAAGTGCTGCATCATAGAAAATGAAAACAGAGCCTTCATAAGATTCATGAATTGATATCAGTAGCAATCCCAGCAGTCATAAGTGACCACGGCTAATATGTACCAAGACCTGTTCAAATGCATATATTATACATATATTCACCCCAGCAGGTGCTTGCTTCTCAGGGCTCTGCTTGCCCCACTCTGGGACTCTTTGGTGGTACCTTCCGTCTGCAAAAGGTAATGGAGGGCTTCTCAGGGCAGGTGGTTTATACAGGCTGACGTGTGTGTATATTGCTGAGACATGAGTCACAGATCAGCTGCACAGGATATTGAAACCCATCCGAGGACGAAAGGCCCAATGGAGAAGGGGGTAGGGAGAGATGTGCTATCTTTCTCACCCCAAGTTTATCAGCTCCGGACACATCAAAGCCAGACTGAGCTTGCCACCTCTCCAGTGAAAGATCTCCGCTCTTGTGTTCAAGGTCTCAGATGTGGCTGATAAGGAACAGAACATAACTTTACAGGATGAACAATGTGATTGTCCCCTCAAGTCAGAACTGCAGAGCCGCCTTGTAGCGTCTATCTGATGCCTTTGGTGTGAAAATGAATTCTGAGATTCAATAAGCAGGAAGGATATTGCTTCTGTAGAAGCTGCCCGAAATGCTGTCACATCTCCCCATGGCCGGGTAACAGTCGCATTCAGATGTCTTGCTGCAGGAGTGGGGCTGAGGACAGACCATCCAGAGAGAGGAAGGAAACAGGCCCTGAGGAGGGGCAGTCAGCCCAGGACAGAACCATCAGTGAGTCAAAATGTATTCAGCACCACTCACCAGAAGTAGACAGTGTTAGGTCTGTGACGGGTCTGTCCAGGACTGGATCCCTTAGAAGCAAAGCCTGGGACAGAGGGACTCACACAATGTGCTCTCGGTGGGCATGGCTTCAGCCTGGTCCCACCGAGCTCCAGAGCAGAACATACACCCCAGCATTGCCTACCTGGAAAGGCTGGCCTTTTGTCTTTCTATTTCAGTCACTGGGCAAGGTCTTGGTGTTGGGGGCTGCCCAACGTCCCTGGGCCCCATTCTCCAGAGAAGGAGCAGCTGAGAAACGTGAGCTGCCCACCCTCACAGCTGCCGGAGGACCGTCCTCAGGCCCGTGAAGGGATCTGGGCGGGGCGCCACAGCATTCACTGCAGACCTCCACTGCTCTTGAGTCCCATTCCCAGCAATGGTGGAGTGGGGAGTGAAGCTCAACCATGCCTGGTGGAACTCGAAACTCTCAATCTGGATGGCGAGCTGACCTCCGGGCCTTTGCCGGCCTCAGGTGACGTCTGGCTGGCTGGCCTTGCCTCTGGGTGTCCTGCACTTGGGCTAACTGAAATGCAGCTGACTGTCATGCCAGCCCTACTTGAGGGCAGTCAGAAGTCCCAGTCATTTGTCTCTGCATTCAAAGTCCTGGCCCCACAATACTGCTTTATTAGAAAATCCCACAGCATTAGTATCAACATTACCATCAGTGGTATTAGTATCAGTATTAGATACAGTAATACATAGTATTTCTGAGGCTGCCAGCAGACGGGTAAGAACATGGGACAAGACACCAGGGCATCTCCTTTGTCATTAATGAGCTGTTTGCCAGTGGCAAAGCTCTCCTCCTCCGAGCCTGGGCTTCTCTGGCCACAGAACGGGGCTGCTGGACAGGTGAGTCCGTGGTCCTTCGGCCTTCAGTTTCATGTTCTGGCTTCCCCTCCCATCTTCCAGGTCTGTTAGACACAACTACAAAGAAACCCCTTTTCCTCAAGTATTTCTTCGCCAGGCAAACTGACACAGGGGCCAACGCCACTCATTTTTCTGGGTGGCTGGAAGGGGGAAATGTGACACAAATAAGAAAAGAGGGTTTTTAAGGGGTTTTGTTACCAGTTTGTCTAAAGCGGCTGTTTGCGTGGGTTCAATAATCTATGAACTTAGGAGTTTTGCATTCCTCTATTCAGAGGGCCATTGCCATAGAATAAAGGTTACTTTAAGTCAATGAGGCAAATAGGAAGTGAGAAATTGTTTACATTTTGTTAAATGATGTCTCTGACTTTGGATCATTGGATCATACTTTAACGCAGGGTCTATACAAGATAAGGAAGAGGAGAAATTAGCACAGGCCTTCCAAATCCCCAGAAGCAAAGCCTGGGACAGAGGGACTCACAGTCTTACAGGGGAGGTACTATTTTTGGAAGCACAGCCTCCACCAACTACCTCAAGCGCAGGCTCCAGGTCTCATTCAGGTGTGCGTGACCCTGAGCACCAGGTAAGACCCTGCTTGCTCAGCGAGCCGGGCGTGCCAACAGAGGCAGGAGCTGGCGGCCGGCCACACTGGCATGGTGGGATACCGATGCCGCTAATTCATTCTCAGTTCTTCCACAAACGTCTCCCTGCCCACAGTGGAGAATGTCCTTCCTCAGCCTGGTCATTCCAGGAATGCCCAGCCCCGATCACGCAGCTCCCCAAATCCCTTCTTTTTTTTTTTTCTTCTGAAGCTGGAAACGGGGAGAGACAGACAGACTCCCGCATGCGCCCGACCGGGATCCACCCGGCACGCCCACCAGGGGCGATGCTCTGCCCACCAGGAGGCGACGCTCTGCCCCTCCAGGGCGTCGCCCTGCGGCGACCAGAGCCACTCTAGCGCCTGGGGCAGAGGCCAAGGAGCCACCCCAGCGCCCGGGCCATCTTTGCTCCAATGGAGCCTTGGCTGCGGGAGGGGAAGAGAGAGACAGAGAGGAAGGAGGGGTTGGGGGGTGGAGAAGCAAATGGGTGCTTCTCCTGTGTGCCCTGGCCGGGAATCGAACCCGGGTCCCCCGCACACCAGGCCGACGCTCTACCGCTGAGCCAACCGGCCAGGACCCCCAAATCCCTTCTAAACACAGATCCACCACAAGTGTGCTTACTGGGTTCCGCTGAGCCCGGGCTCCTTATGACTCACATCCAGCGCGTTTGGGAGCCCCCAAAGCTCACTTAATTAGCCAGATGAGATGGCAAGATCCCTGCAGTGACTTCAGCCTATCAGCTGCATTCAGAGGGAAGCCAAAGGTCCAGCCACGGTTGCTACTTGAGCTCATGAGGTTTTATCCCTGCAGAATGGAGTGAGGAGTGGGACCAGCTGGGTGGGGCAGAGGTGGTGGGAATGGGGGCAGGTGGTTCAGGTTTAAATCCTGGCGCTGCCGCTTCCTAGCTGCTTTCTATGTCTTATTTCCTTGTCTGAAAATGGGAAATCCTAATAGTACCTCCCCATAGGGATTATTTATTGTTGAGATTTTAAAAGACAATGTACCGCCTGCCCTGTGGTGGCGCAGTAGACAAGGCATCAACCTGGAACGCTGAGGACGCTGACTCCAGATGCTGGGCTCGCCTGGTCAAGACACGTACGAGAAGCAAGTTGATGCTTCCCGTTCTCCCCCCACCCCACCCTTTCTTTCTCTCTCTCTTTCTTCTCTCTAAAATAAATAAAATCTTAAAAAAAAAAAATACCAAAAACTTTACTTTCCCTCCACATCCTTTCAAGAACACAGATTCCAACTGGAGTCCTGGCTTTGCCATGTACTACCTTGGGTCAAATTCTTAACCTTAACTTTCTTGTCTGTAAAATGGGCATAATGATGCCTGTCCTTGCAGGGCTGTGAAGATCAAACAGGCCTGGACCTTGCCCTCATCGAGCATAGAGCCTATGCTAGCCACCTCCAAGAACCACAATATTAAATCTTTGCTTCTGGGTAATTGATGGAAACCTGTGGAAGTTGCCCTTACTGTTAGTTGCTGTTCTCAGAAGCATTACCAAACAGTGTCAGTGGCCTCTGGTGTCACGGGGGGGGCCTGAGGAAGGGAGGTCAGTGCTGTGAGGGTGTCGTGTGGAAGCTGAGTGACTTCTTTATTTCTCTTTTTAAAATGAACAATTGGGTGCAGATGTAAATGAAAGGCTTACTTCCCTCAACAGATAAATGGATAAAATGTGGCACAGTATACCACGGAATATTATCCAGTCTCAGAAAGGAGAGAACTCTGGCACACGCTACAACACGGACGGACCTTGAAGACATTCTGCTAAATCAGATGGATAATCTGGTGACAAAAGGACAAATATTGTATGACTCCATGTACACGAGGTACTTAGAATACTCAAATTTATAGAGGCAGAAAGTAGAATAGAGGTTACCAGAGGGTAGGGGTAGGGGAGACTGGGAGTTACTGCTTAATAGAAAGAGGGTTTCTCTTTGGGGTAATGAAAAGGTTTTGGAAATAGAGACTGGTGATGGCTTCAAAAGATTGTAAATGTAATTAATGCCACTGAATCAGACACTTAAAAAAATAATTAAAATGGCAAATGTTGTGCTGTATATATTTTACCACACATACAAAAATGTATTTTTAAAATAATAGTAATAAAGGAAAGGCTTACCTGGCTCCAATCAAGAACTGAACAGGAACCAGAAAAGGTGGGTTTTGTCCCCTGCCCAGGAGAGTGACCCAGACACAGCTCCTTGCGGGGGCACTGTGCTGTTCCACCCGCCTCACCCACCCCCAGGCTGCTCTCCGGCTAGTACAGCACGGACGGGGTACCTGGGGTCTGCGGTCTCTCTCTCCCTGGCCACCGGTACTGACACGTGCGGCCGTGGCACTGGAGGGAGAGCCGAGCAGACCCTCTATTCCCAACCATGATGCCAGTAATGGCACCTGGGCTTCTGGCTCCTGGCGGAGAAGCAGGTCCCGCGGGCAGACACGTTCCAATACTCCAGGTGGGCAGGACTGGAAATGAGCGAGAGGGACACGCCATCCTTTTCTGCTTCTGCCGTTCCCTGTCCTTCTCTCTCAGGTCTGGGTCTTGCAGGAAAAGAATGATGAGACCACGCCCTCGCTCTCTCCTGCCACTGAGAATCCTTCCTTCTGTAATGCCAGGCCTCCCGTGGCATCTCAGGGTTTGGAGGCAACCTCGGGGCTCGGATGGAGCTCATCACTGCGCCCAGACCCAGGGAAGAACATAAAAGATTCAGCCTTGACATTTTACAGAAGGAAACAGATTTCTGCACAGTCATGGTTGGGGGGAGAGAGAGAGAGAGAGAGAGAATCTCAATTCAGGCCCAGGATGAAAACGCTTTACGATCCCAGCACAGGCAGGCACGGGAGCAGCAGCCCCAACCCACTGGGAGACCTATGGATGGATGTGCTGGGACCTGTGACCATGACTGTGGGGTGTGGGGGACAGCAAACACCTGCTGTAGAGCTGGTGGGGCCTAGCGCTCCCCTCAGCACACGGTACCCCCTTCCGGTTCATCAGCTGTGCCACACTTTGGTGGAGAGGAGTGGGTTTGATTGGAGCACCAATGGATACTATTACCAATAGTAATTGCTTATTGAGATGTTCGTAGTCTCCCACTCCACTCTGAGAACTTCTAAATATGCGTAGAGAAGATCTTGGCGTTTCCACACCATAGCCCATCTCCGGTGACCACTTCTGCGCATATGGTCCCAACTTCCAAATGCCATCTTTTCTTTACAAAGAACACCAGGCAGTGGATCCTTCGAGCTCCCTTTTACAGGAAAGAAATTGAGGCTTACTGACGTTTGGTAACTTGTCTAAGTTCCTGCATCTGGTTCCCGTGCCCCAGCCAAGCCCTCACTCCCAGCATGCCAGCAAGGGTGCCCAAGGCAGGGGCTCGTCAGGGAAGCCTGAGACTGCAGAGGGTAAATCTTCATCCCCATACCCCGCCTTAAGCCCCTACCTCCACCCATATGCACCAGCTGAGCAAGAGAGTGGGTGAGAGAGAAGGGGGCGGAAAGCTCTCCCATGCCACAGAGTACCCACCACCAGGTGGCGCCCATTCCAGGAGGCTCGGGTTGGCTCAGTGGACAATGTAGGTTAAAGCAAGTTGCGTTCCGACCTCTGACCCAGGTCCTTCCAAGAACCGAGGTGTCCGCCTCCTGCCTTTCTGCAGAAGGCAGAAGCTGAATTAGGAAGTATCTCAGAGCCGCCAGGACTTGCGAGCTATTCGAGTAACACACACACACTTCCCCAGCTGTTAGCTGTGGGAAGACAGAGCGCTCTTCTCTCTAAAGCTGCCAGGAAGGTGGAGAGTTCTAAGAAACACTCTCTGTGGTCACTCAGGGCAGCAATCCAAGCTCCACGTTCCTTCAGCCCCCTGCGCTGTGAGATCCAGGCTCCCCCACTCTGCCTCCTCCTCCTTCCCCGTGGCCTGTGGGTGGATCTGGGCTGTGGGCCCAGTGAGTCAAGTACAAGACAGTTATTTCCGTGGGGCTCCGGCCTCTGGCCTCCCCTGTATACGGGAAGGGCAGCAGGGAGGGGACAGGGGGCTGCTCTTGTTATCGGAACCCCAGTGTTTTCCCTTGGGTCCGTCTGCTTATGCACCCTGGCCCCAAAGTGTGCAGGAGAAGGAGTGTGCAGCATAGAGAGAGAAAACAGTTTATTATTATTATTATTATTATTATTTGTATTTTTCTGAAGCTGGAAACAGGGAGAGACAGTCAGACAGACTCCCGCATGTGCCCGACCGGGATCCACCAGGCACGACCACCAGGGGCGACGCTCTGCCCACCAGGGGGCGATGCTCTGCCCCTCCGGGGCGTCGCTCTGGCAACCAGAGCCACTCTAGCGCCTGGGGCAGAGGCCAAGGAGCCATCCCCAGCGCCCGGGCCATCTTTGCTCCAATGGTGCCTTGGCTGCGGGAGGGGAAGAGAGAGGCAGAGAGGAGGGGGGGTGGAGAAGCAAATGGGCGCTTCTCCTATGTGCCCTGGCCGGGAATCGAACCCGGGTCCCCCGCACGCCAGGCCGACGCTCTACCACTGAGCCAACCGGCCAGGGCTGAGAGAGAAAACAGTTTAATCATGAGTTGGCCAATCCGGACACGAGGAGCTGATGCTAAAGACCCAACTCCCCGATGGCGTGCTTTATATAGGGCAATGTCACACACAGGACACCGTGTGTGGGGGGTGCAGGGTCCTGCTGGGACCCGACTGTTCAGAGGTGAGGTAAGGGTAATGAATCATTTCTTCAGTCTTGAAGACAGCTCTGAGGTCTGTTCTGGTGTCCCTTTGCTTGGTCGGTCTCATGGGTGGTCTTTCCATCTTAGGGCTCAGGAGCTGAAACCTAACTTAGGTCAAGATGTTACCTTTAGCCTGCCAGAGGTCCGACCTCGTGACCATTAGTCAGGTCTTGGCTACTGTCTTCTGCTGCCGCGGGGGGTTGCTGGCTATCAGGGGAAAGTCTAGGTCTCTGAGGGGGATATGTATAAAGAGAGATGATTTCTAGAAGTAGGATTTAAAACTTAATCAAAGTCACTCCCCATTCTCTGAGGTGGTTCCAGCCCCGACAGAAAGAAGGGCAGGTCTGGCACTAGTGTCTCCAGGAAACACAAAATGACTATCCAGGAGCCACAGGGATCCCCGTACACCTGCCATCAAAGTTCTGACTCCAGACGGCGGTGTTCAGCGAAATGGGTCTGGCTTGTGTTTTTATTTAATAAGTGGTCCAAACCAACTCAAATTCCTGAGCACACCCACAGAGACTGCTGTTTTTTTGTTTGTTTGTTTGTTTGTTTTTTTATTATTCATTTTAGAGAGGAGAGGAAGAGACAGAGAGAGAGAGAGAGAGAGAGAGAGAGAGAGAGAGAGGAGAGACAGAGAGAGAGAAGGGGGGAGGAGCCGGAAGCATCAACTCCCATATGTGCCCTGACCAGACAGGCCCAGGGTTTCGAACCGGCGACCTCAGCATTTCCAGGTCGACGCTTTATCCACTGCGCCACCACAGGTCAGGCGAGCCTGCTATTTTTCAAATTTATTTTAACACTGAGAAATGTATCCCTGTCCATCCTAGGTCAGGGTCCCCAAGCAAACGCAGAGTGGGTTCTGTGTGCAAGTGAGTCATAAAGAATGCATGCTCAAGGAAGCCATGCCAGGGCAGCGCCATCTCAGACAAAGTCCCAGGGAAGGTGGCATTGACCTGATCCCACAGGGGGCTCTGCAGAATGCCCCCACCTCCCGCCCTCAGTGCGCCTACAAGACTGGCACGTTCTCACAACCCCAGGCTGCCTCAGAGGGATGGAAATTCTCAGGTAGCACGTCCCCCCAGGAGCCTGAGACTGGACTTCCAAAGAAGAGACAGGGGCTGGCTTTGGGAAGTGAGGGAGGGGAGACACACACACTGGTAAAAGGGGACCCGGGGGTCTGGGCAGAGCACTGTAGGTCAGAATAGTCAGCTGGAAAGAGAAGCTGAATTTCAATGGGACAAATCTTTATCCAATTCAGTTCATGCATTCCCACCCTAACCCTGGACAATTACAAAACAGGGTTATCACAGGTTGAGTTATAAAGTGAAAATTTCACAGAGTAAGTGTCATTTGGGGGCAAAGAGAAAGACTACAAAAAAATCAAATCGTGTCTGAGCAGTCAGAGTCAATAATTCCAGCAGTCCTTGATCCATTGTCTTGATCCCGGCTCGGCGGGGTGTAGGGGGAAGGAGGCGGAGGGTAGGGGGAAAAGGGGGGAGCAACCCAGCTCTCTGGGCTGAGGGAAGAAATGAACACAGCTGTAAGAAGGAGACGATTAAGATAGAATGTCTTAGCACTTTCGTAACTGCCTTTGTCTAAGTGCTGCTCAGCTCAGAAATCAGTGTCACTGTGGGCGTGTTCTGTCTCCATTTTAAGGAATTTAAAACACATGAGAAAATCTGACGCATTGGAGATTTGTAATCAAATGTTTAGGGAGGTTTCATTGATCACATTTCAATCAATAATTAAGCATCTGAGGAAATCAGATTTGTTAACTTCTTGTGTTTTTGATTTAGAGACAGTGAGTCCTATGAACATTTAGATTTGTTCATTTCTTAAAGATAACAAGCAAATGAACAAAGTGGTGGGTACTCATTTCCACAAACGAGAGGGCCTTGGACAGTAAAGAGTCTTGTCCACCTACAAGATGCGTAAGTGTTCAGTCATAGTAATACACACATACACACACGTATACATAGAAAAAAAGACAAGCAGGAAATTAGCCAAGATACTAACAGTGAATATGTATGGTTGGTGCAATCACAGGATGGTTTTTATCTCTTCTTGATATTGTTGTTACCCAACTTTTTTTTTTCTAAAATAAAGTCGTATTGTCATTATAATTAGAAAAAATGAAGTATGTTATAATAGGAGTCATGAGATTCCTATGAAGGTAGAATTTGCTCATCTGCCTCATTTTCCACTATAGGCAACACACACACACACACACACACACCTTATTTTTGCTGTTACAGTATCTCAGACTCCTCTGGTCTAAAATCATCCCCTTGGCCCTGGCCGGTTGGCTCAGCGGTAGAGCGTCGGCCTAGCGTGCGGAGGACCCGGGTTCGATTCCCGGCCAGGGCACACAGGAGAAGCGCCCATTTGCTTCTCCACCCCTCCACCGCGCTTTCCTCTCTGTCTCTCTCCTCCCCTCCCGCAGCCGAGGCTCCACTGGAGCAAAGATGGCCCGGGCGCTGGGGATGGCTCTGTGGCCTCTGCCTCAGGCGCTAGAGTGGCTCTGGTCGCAACATGGCGACGCCCAGGATGGGCAGAGCATCACCCCCTGGTGGGCAGAGCGTCGCCCCTGGTGGGCGTGCCGGGTGGATCCCGGTTGGGCGCATGCGGGAGTCTGTCTGACTGTCTCTCCCTGTTTCCAGCTTCAGAAAAATGAAAAAATAAAAAATAAATAAATAAAATCATCCCCTTTTGGGTAATGACTTTGCCTTTGGTTTCTCCATCACGTCATTTCAAGATGGCAGCTAGCTGCAGGGAAAGCTTACGTAGCTGGAGGTCTGGCCGCACAATTGTGCGCTGCCCGGCTGCCGTGGTCTCACCTGGCTCTCGCCGTGCTTCCTGACTCCCCGAGGTCTGCTGAGAAAGTCATTTGATCCCTGCTTTGGGAAGTCCATATCCTGCAGCTTTGGTCCCTTTGCCTTTTGCCATGGTGACATCCTAGTGAACTCCCCAGCTAGCAGCCCAGCTGCCTCTCAGGTCCCCTGTGGCACATGGGACTTCTGGACCTCCTCCATATCTCATGCTGGACCATTGTTACCTACCGGGGGCGTTACCTCTGGCCCAACCGCCAGGGCACCTGCCTCAGTCACGTCCACGCCGTGGCTTAGGCGCCATGTTGGATCCAGTGCCAGGCCCACCCACCGCCTCTGAAAGAGTGAAGTCTCCTCCGGCTACGCCCAGGGAAGTGGGGCACCAGCCCGGATGCTCTGGAGCCCTTAGAATTCCCAGGGTATTTCCATCCTCCTTACCCCTGGGGTTTGTGGGAGAGGCAGCCTGACCCCTGCCTGCCTTTTCTTGCCCTGTTTCTCAATCTTTCCCCAAATCTCAAAGTGATCGTTCTTCTTCCTGTGGGGTAGAAACTTCCTTTTTGTCATAGCTGCATTCTGCCCACCTCGATGACTCACTGAAGGATCACTCAACTTCTCTCAGCTTTGATTTTTAATTTTTTTTTTAGATTTTATTTACGCATTTTGAGAGGGAGAGGAGAGAGATAAGAAAGGGAGAGGAGCAGGAAGCATCAACTCCCATATGTGCCTTGGCCAGGCAAGCCCAGGGTTTTGAACCGGCGACTGACTGGTGGCTCCAACAACAGGCATTTATTCCTCATAGTTCTGGAGTGGGGGGTCCAAGATCAACGTGTCAGCAGGTGGGGTTTCCTCTGAGGCCTCTCTTCTCGGCTTGCAGACGGCCTCCCTCTTGGGGTGTCCTCACATGGTCTTCCCTCTGCACACACATGTCTGGTATCTTTGCATGTGTCCAACTTTCCTCTTCTTATAAGGACAGCGGGCAGACTGGCTTAGGTAATACCGCAACAGTCTCTTTTAAATTCAGTCATCACTTTGAAGGTCTGTCTTTAAGTACAGTCACATTTTTTTTTTTTTTTTCATTTTTCTGAAGCTGGAAACGGGGAGAGACAGTCAGACAGACTCCTGCATGCGCCTGACCGGGATCCACCCGGCACGCCCACCAGGGGCGACACTCTGCCCACCAGGGGGCGATGCTCTGCCCATCCTGGGCGTCGCCATATTGCGACCAGAGCCACTCTAGCGCCTGAGGCAGAGGCCACAGAGCCATCCCCAGCGCCCGGGCCATCTCTGCTCCAATGGAGCCTTGGCTGCGGGAGGGGAAGAGAGAGACAGAGAGGAAAGCGCGGCGGAGGGGTGGAGAAGCAAATGGGCGCTTCTCCTGTGTGCCCTGGCTGGGAATCGAACCCGGGTCCTCCGCACGCTAAGCCGACGCTCTACCGCTGAGCCAACCGGCCAGGGCCAAGTACAGTCACATTTTGAGATATTGGGGGTTAGCACTTCAACATAGCAATGGTGAGGGGACACTGTTCAGCTCATAACAGTGCCATTCTACTGCATGAGTAGCTTCTGGTTTCTAGCAATTACAAACAGGGCTACTAGAAACATCCTTATACTTTTTATTTTTTCCAAAACACACGCACCTGTTTTGGTTCACTGGATACCTGGGAGTGGCATTTCCAGGCCACATGGTCTGCATGAGTCCAGCTTGAGCAGATTCTGCTGGACAGTTTTGCAGTGTGGCCATCCCAGTGTACTCTCCCACCAGCAGTGTGAGGACAGTTATAATTGTTCCACATCCTCTCAGCACTTAGGACTGTCAGCCTCTTAACTTTAGCCATTCTGGTGGATATAAAGTGGTATTTCATTACAGCTTCATGTTGAGCCTTAAATGGACTGACCTGTGCCTCCCCCACTAACAATTCATGTGTTGAAGCCCCAACCCCCAGTGTGACTATATTTGGAGGCAGGGCCTGTAAGGAGGTAATTAAGTTCAAATGAGGTCATAAGGATGGGGCCTGAACACAATAGGATTAGTGTACTTATAAGAGACACCGAGAGCTAGTTCTCTGTGTGTCTCTCTCTTTCTCTTTCTCTCTCCCTCTCTCCCCACCCTCACGTGAGCACACAACAAGAAGCCAGGAAGAGATTCCTCGACACAAACATAATTTCCTGGCACCTTGATCTTGGACTTCCCAGCCTCAGAACCATGATAAATAGGTTTCTGTTGCTTAAGTCATTCAGACTCAGGTATTTCCTTATAGCAGCTCAATCTGACTGAGACAAGCCCTGTTTTGTACAGTTATTGGGCATTTGAGTATTTCCTTTGTAAAGTGCCAGCTCAAGGCATTTGCCCGTGTTCTACAAGAGCTGTCACTGTTACCTGTTGATGTGTATGAGTTCTCCACGTATTCTGAATCTTCTGTTGGATATGTTTCTTACCAGTATCCTCTCTTAGCTTGTCATTTCTTTTCCACACTCTTAAGGGTATCTTTTGATGATCAGGGATTAATTTTTGTATTGTCCAATTTATTAAAGGTTTCTTTTACACTTTGTGCTTTTAAGTGTTATATTTGAATTGTTTCCTATTCCAGAGACTGTTCATTTTAAAGAAAATTTTAAGTAAGAAGAAATGAAAGTAAGAAAACCATTTAAAGAATTTTAAGCAACATTTTAAAGTGCATCGGAGTTGTAATATGAAATTTTCAACTCCACAGCATAAATTTTTGATGTAATTAGATTCCGAAAGTGAAGTTAACTGGGCAGACACTTTTAAAAAATTAATCGTAGACTATCTGTGTTGGAAGAGGCTTAAAAGTCTTGCCTTTCATTCGTTTGTTTCGGGTCAAGAAATATCCACCAAGTACCACTCTGTGCCAAGCTCTCTGGGGGAACGAGGAGTGTGAAAGGAGGGAGAAGTGACCGTGTTCACAGAGCTGGGGACATTTCACTCCTGGGAGAAGGAATGGGTGATCTGTGGGATGTGGTCATCAGGGTGTGGTATGTGGTAAGGGTTTGGAATCTGCCTTACAAAACTTTCAACAAAACCTCCTGACCTCCCTTTCCACACCTGTGACTGCAACAGGTGAGCAGCTGGGAAATCTGAGACCCTGGATCCAAGGACCAAGCCCAGGATGCTGAGCGGGCTGCAGCTCAGACTCAGTAGTACCACAATGCCCAGATCTGGTCTTTGGGGAGGAGCGGATTTTTAGGCACAGGGAGAAGGCCCCCCTGCAGAGAAATCTGCCTGGAAAGCTCACACATGAAAAGGAAACACAGCAAATGCTGAATCCACCAGAGTGATCATTCCCTGCCCCTTATTAGAACCGTGCTTGGAATTTAAATGCCTTGCTTCTTGCAATAATATACACCTGGCAAAAGAAACAAGCTTGAGACTGATTGCAAAATAAAATTTAAAAATGCTCAGTGGCTAATTAAGAGGGAACAAGGAGAAAAAAGACTTGATTAAGCGCCAACGGGGTCCAAGGTCGTTCTAAACACCTTATTCCTATCCCACGTCTTATTTTATCATCACACAAAGGTAGGCTAGAGTAGTCCCTGTGTTACAGCTTCCATGAGCACACAGAAATTCGCAAAGGTTAAGTGACCTGCCCAAAGTCACACAGCTCGATGGCAACAGAGACAGAATTCACACTTCGGTATGAGTTCCACCTTCTCTGGCCAGAATCACCGCGAAGAAATAAAAGTGTGAGATAGGCCTGGGGCCTGGTTATTTCACTGTCACATAAAAAAGAACAAGTGTCCCAGGGAGGAGAGGCTAGCAGCTCAATGTGACTTCAGGGGACCCAGGGGATTCCTGAACAGGTCCTTCCTGGCCTGCCCTTCCTAACAGTCACACAAAAATACCCGTCTTTCTGCTGTTCTGCCTCCAATGGGTCCCATCTTGACCTTTCCTGTGAGCTCATTCTCCAGCCTTCTAAATAGGTTCTCTTTTCTCGGGATAAAATAATAATAATAATAACTTAAGGTTTTGATTCCAGGCCCGTTGCCTACGATGACCCTTAACTGGGCGTGTAACGATTGGCAATGATTCACTTACTGGAGATTTGGGATCGTCGGTACATGTCTAAGGGCTGGGAAAATACTCCCCGAATGCCTTTCCGGGTGTCCAAGCCCATTCATCTTCCTGGCGTCCTCCCCGTTCACCCAGCCCGGAGGGATTGGGTCCCCAGGGTGGGGGTTGGGGGTGCTCCGATGGAGGCGCGCAGGGACGTGTCAATCTGCCAGCCCTTGCAGATGCCCCGCCAGCCGCCCCGAGCTGCCCTGCGCCTTCACCGGTGCTCGCGGGTCTCCGCACTCTCTCCACTCCGGGAACTGCTAGTTCAGCGCCTTTCCGGGAAAGGACCGCCCAGCGAGAAAGCTGGGGAGTCGGACAGGTTTCCACCTGAGGCCCCGCCTATTAAACAGAGTTCAGGAGGCGAGGAGCCACGTGACTGAGGAGCTGGGCCGAGGGACGAGCGGAGAGCCAAGCCGGAGAACAGTGGCGGATGCTGACCGGAGGAAGGCTCGGAGGAATCACTGCAGCCTGAATGGCACAGGGCCGGTGGCCGCGTTTTTCAAAGATGGATGCACTGACGCCTCCCACCCCGTCCCATTCCCCCCCCCCCCCCCCCGTGTTCTTAGAACCTTGCCACGCCCCTATGACATTATGTGGTCTTTTGTGACTATTCCAGGTAAAAGTGTGTCTGTGAAGTGAGGCCGTGTTGGGACTTTCAAGGTTAGGCCACAAAAGGTGTCCCACATGCCGGCTTACCTTGCTCTTATCCTCACTTGTGAAACGTTCAGCCTCCCTGGAAGCTTTTTCACTGTCCTGAGGCCACCAGGCTCTGAGGAAGCCTCAACAAGGCCACAAGGAGAGGCCACCCATAGGCCCTGACACCACGTGGAGTGACAGAGGTGCCCGCTGCTTCCCCCCGGCTGCTGATTGCCAGCCACTGCCCAACGCCAACCACAGAACAGGCTAGAGCCGCCAGCGCCCCCAGGAACCTTCCCCAAACCCCTCACTTACAGACAGCGTGGGAGATTACAAAAGCGTTACTGTTTCAAGGCACTGCGTTGTCAAGTGATTTATCACTCAGTCTGGCCAAATTTATATTAGGAGAGGAAGTGGGGAGTTGAAGTCACTGCAAATCATCTGAGAAAAGAAACCTGTGTGCCTATCTTTCCTGGACATTTCATTCAATTAAATAAATAGAATCCTCACCAACCTAGGGCTTCGAAATGACGCCTTCTTTCCTTATCACCGCCAGATAGATGGTGAGGGCCCAAGCACCAGCCGCTCAACCACTGGCTGTCGGCAATCCTGTAGTTCAAGCTGCTACTTCTAGGATTCCCACAGGGGTGTCCTCTTGGACCTGCTAATGTCCTGCAATTTCTACCCTTCCTTCCCCACTTCCTGCCCCAGCTTGGGCTCCTCCTGGCCAGGATCATGGTCCACAAGGCCATCTGATGGGGCCTTCCCACTGCCACTGCTCAGAATCTGACAGCAGGGTACGGACCAAGGGTAGACAGATGGTCAGTTCTGGGGCACAGGCAAAGACCAGCCCCGCCCCCATCCCCCTACACACACACACACACACACACAGCACCCCACTGTGCTCCCAGGACCCTAAAGCAATCTCAAAAACTCTCACCTGAGCAGCTTTGATCTCTAATCTTTTTCTCTATCATGGTTCAAAGAACTGGGGCCATAGCATCCCTCCCTTCTCCTCCAGCCTGTCCCCCAAATGAAACTCATCCCTCCCCACTGGTTACAGATTTCAAGCTCCCATGTATCCAGAGATGCTGGGTGGGAGTGGAGTGTTTCTGCACAGCGAGGCCCTGCACAGCCCACCCAAACTGCTCTCTTAACTGGAATCAGCTCAGCCAACGGCCCCATCACCACAGCCTACATCCGACCTTTGAGGAGCCAGAAATTGAGAAAAGGACTATTTCAATTGCATTTCAGTGAAATGAGAGCGAGGGAGTGGAGACATAAAACCTGCTGGCAATAAAGTACTTTCAGTTATGGGAATCTTCCCTGGTGGGTGTTGTGGGGCCAACATTGCACGTTTTGTTCTAGACCTGACCAGACCAGTGCTATTATGGGAATATATAATAACAGAGTTATTTGGAAACTACTTTGATTTTTTTTAATGCATTTAAAATATGCCGTGCAGGCAGAGATGACTTTACACCGTAGACTGGAAATCGGCTAAGAGTTGGTGGGTTGATCAAGGTCACATGATGCGCTGGGTGTATTAGTACCAAGGCGGTTCCATCGGGGCACTGGGGGTCTGCAAGGACAACTGTGGTGGGGCTGACCGTCTTGATAACCGCGCAGAGCAGGAGCTGAGCTGACACCTGCAGCTGGATCCCTGCTTAGAGTGTCTAGACAAGAGACTCTTGCTTGAGACCTTGTGAAAATTAAAACAAAGACATGGTGAGAAAAGAAATGAAAAGCAAATAGCTTTAAAGAGTCTGAGAGGAGGAAAGAAATGTTGGGCGTGAGAGCACGTGGTTGGAGAAAGATCTGGAATGGACACGTGGCATGGGAACGGCCGTGATCACAGACGGCAAAGGACAGCTCACCGGGGACGCTCCGGGTGAGAAGCAGCAAATCCACCACGGCTCACGCTCGTTTTCCCCAGCCCCTTCCTGCCAGGAGGTTTGTCAGGAAACAACCAGAACGTCCTCACCTAAGAGCAGCACCCCAGCAGCCGAGAGATCTGTCTGCCCAACATCTCTGACCTCCCCTCCAGGGACATGACTCTCTTCTTTGGCTGGGGCTTCGATGTGTGGAAGGGAGAAAGGGGCTGTGTGGCAGACAGACTTTTGGGGTCGCAAGGGAAATAACCAATCAGCTGGCTTCACGGAAAGTATTTTCCTACAAGGAAGTAGGACTAACGTGCGAACAGGAGATCTGGTGTCAGAAATGACTGTGGGGACCTATCCTTCCCTCCACAACCTCGTCTCCTTCGCTTGGAGGTTTTCTCCGCCGTGTGTTTTCTCAACAGACGCAGAGTAGCACATTCTATGAGCGAGGCCCTGTCCCAAGGGCTTTAAATAATATCAAGTCGTGGAGCCTCCTAACAACTCTCCATGGCAGGTTCTCATCTCCCAGTTCTGAATGAGAAAATGGGCACAGAAAGGTTAAGTTACTGGGCCAAGGACACACAGCTAGAGGGTGGTGGAGCCAGGACTCCAAGCCAGCCAGGTCTATCGAAGCTCCTGCTCATGCCCGCTGTGCTCTGCTGCTTCCTGGTCGGTCCAGCGGCAGCCACAGTCCAGTCATGTCTTCCCAGCAGTCACAGCTGTTAGTCGTGCCTATCCTAGCTGTCAAATACGGTTAGAAAAGGTCAGTGAATGGGGAGAAGAGAGGAGGGCAGGCCCGGATTAAGTCCCCCGTTCATAAAGAGGGCAGGCCTAGCAGCAATCCCTCATACGGTGGAAGTGGTCCGTCCAGGGTCGGTGTAAACAGGGCCAGAAGATACAGGGAGCTGCGTGACCGTGTGGTGCAGCCCCGCCAGCCCCCGTCACTGCTGCACTGATGCCTGTCCCTCAGCTCACCCGTTTGGGCCCATGAGGGGTCCCCATGAAGGAAGAGGAAAGCCCTGAGCTCCATGCATTTGTGAGCTAGCTCTGAGTGTGGGTGCCGGAAGAAAAGCCACTGTCTCACTGCCGCCGGTGCAGGGGTGCAAGACAGCCCGCAAAGGGCGTTTCCCGATGGGCGGGGCTTTGAGCTGCCCGCACCCAGTCCTCCGCTCTGTGTGGAAAGACATGACCTGATACAAGAATATACACAGATGCATGAGCAGCGATGAGTGGCTTAGCTGGTTAATGAAGGCCAGGGAGGAGGAGTAAGGTTAGAACATCAGGGAGCAAGAGGTGCCAGGAAGGGGCACAGGTGGACCTATGGGCATGGGCACAAATTGTGAGGACTTCCGTGCCACCTGTTAATGCCCATCAGAGAAGAGGCACTAAATAATCAAGTGAACAGGATGACTCCACCAGTAGATGTCAGTGTGTCTCGGTCCCCAGCCCTCCGTGTTTGGACATGGGGCTCAGGAAGGCAGTAGCCATGTGGTAGAGATGGGATCTACCTGTGGGTTGATGGCAGGGGCTTCCGCTTACCAAGGCTCAGCTAGGTCTGGTCGCTACCAAGGGTCCTACCTGCCAGCAGCTGGCACTAATTCTCACATCCCAAAATGATATGTTCCCTCAAAGGAGAGCAAGCAGCCACCGAGAGAGGTGTTAATTACTCTAGAGAGGGCAGTGACCCCGCCTGTCCAGGATGAACACATATTCCAGGGTCGCGTGTCCCTGGCCTGCCAAGTTCAGCAGGCACCACAGCTACGTGTGTCCTTGTCCCTTGCACATGTCTGTTCCCAGAGCCCAGGAAGGTTCAAGCACGGTCCAAGGGATTGTTCTCGGGGTGTAAGGGAGAGGAGACAGGTTCCAGAAGATCTTAACGATGACTCAGGACTCTTGAGAGTCAAACTCTGGCACAGGGTTTGGACAGTGTTTAGCCTTTCCTGGGACTTAGGCCAAGACCATATCAACAGAGTCAGTAGAGTATTGTCAACTCTTGAGAGGTGGGGCAGATGTTCACCTGGCTTCTCTGGCTATTTCAAGCCCAAACATTTCATGGGCAGGAATTATTCCAGTACCCACGTCAATGCTGTATTTCAACTCCCTGGAGAACACCTGGTCTTTCTGCAGCAAGCAATTAAAAAAGGACTTGTTAGACAGATTTCAATGAGATGTTAAGAAATAAAAGCACTCAGTGCACACTTGTGCGCACACACACATACGATGCTTATTGTCAAAGTATAAAAACACCTGGAAAATAGTGACATTAAGTTTGGGGTAGTGGGCACCTCTGGGCAGGAAGGGGGAGAAAGGTGTCCATCGGCTACTTCTCATTTCTGAAATAAAATACCCCCTGGAACAAATGCAGCACTACATTAACTTCTGTGAAATCTGAGCAGTTGGCATGTACCTTTCTGTGTGTTTGAAATACGTCATCATTGAAAATCAGTCTTTTCAAAGAAACACCTTAACTTTAGACTAAAGGAGGCTTTCCTAGTGGATGGCAGAACAAGCCCCTTACTGAGATGGCTTTCTATGTACGACAGACGTGGGGGGCTTGTCCACGGCACCAGAGCCGTCTTTCTTTAATGCATATCTGACCTCATTAATTCCCTGCTTAAAGGCCTTCCATGGCTTCCCCCCCATTGTCCTCAGGATAAGTTGATATGCTTTGGGCCTGGTAAATGCAGCTCTCCATGATGGCCTCCTGATCTCAGGCATGTCACCAGTCACCTCTCTCCTCCTGCACTGTATGCTCCCTGAAGGAGCTCCCTACACATCCCTTGGCTTCCCCTGAGACTTGCCTATGGACCATCTGTCTCACAGTCACTGCTCAAGCCTGTCTCTTCATCTTTCAGCACGGACATCACCTCCTCCAGGAAGTCTTCCCAGATGCTACCCAGCATCCATTCACCCTTCCTCCAAAGACAGCTCCCAATACCCACTAGAGAACCATGCATGCCCCTGGTTCCAGAGCATCTGTGGGAGCAAGGCTGAGGCCCTACTCCAGGGCTGCAGCGTGGGTGTGAGCACCACACTTCCTGGACCACCATGACGGCCTCATGGTGCATACAATGCAGCTTGAGGCAGCCTTGGCTGAGCCAGAAACAGCCGTCAGACTTGAAGCTGAAAGATGTGAGAGGCTGTTGACCCTTCTCATGAATCCGGAGAGAGTGCATGCAAGAAGTTAGCAAATATGAAGGGAAGAGAAAAACCGAAAAACAGGTCCTGGTGGCCCCCAAGCCCTTATGAAAGTGCACTGAAGGGGCTGACCCCTGAAGCTTCGTGTCATGTAAGCCAGTTACTCCCAGCAGCCCTGCTCGCACCGACCTTTCTGTGAACCATTTTACTTGGGTTTTCTGCCATTTGACCAAAAAGGGTTGGCCAGATACGCCCGCCCGGCCTGCCTCCCCAAAGACAATGGTTCCCCGGGCTCCTTCTGCGCACCTGCTTCCCTGGAACCGACACCTGTCTTTGTCCCCCTAAGTCAAATGAAATGTGGCTCTAAGTCCCTTAACCTGGAGGGTATGCCACATCCTTCATTTCCACACCGACGGGTTCTACCCAAATTCCAGGGTGTGTGCAGGGCCAGAAAGGTGGAGGGGGACCGGTCTTGGTACCTGGGGGCTCCAGCGTCACTGCGGCTCCTTCTGTCAGAGCCTCTTTCTCCCCCTCCGACCTGGGATGCTCACCACAGCGATGTCCCCTCGGGAGCCCTGCTGCCTGGGCACCCTCACCAAGCGCGAGGCCAGCCCCTGGTCGCCCTGCAGCCTGAGCCCCTCCCCCAGCCAAGGCTGCCCCCCTGTCCTCCTCCAGCTTCCAGGGGTCCTTCCCTGCCCTCGGGGCTCCTCCCCATCCAGTCCCCTTAAATGGAGAGAGGTTGCTATCAGCATCCATTCACCCAACTGTCTGTGTGAGTGACAGACACAGACGGTTGTTGGTTTGTTGGTCTGTGGGGTGTGAAATTCACATAACAAAAATAACCATTTAAAAATGAACAACTCAGGCCTGACCTATGGTGGCACAGTGGATAAAGTGACGACTTGGGCCTGACCTGTGGTGGCGCAGTGGATAAAGCGTCGACCTGGAAATGCTGAGGTTGCCGGTTCAAAACCCTGGGCTTGCCTGGTCAAGGCACATATGGGAGTTGATGCTTCCAGCTCCTCCCCCCTTCTCTCTCTGTCTCTCTCTCCTCTCTCTCTCCCTCTCTCTCTCCTCTCTAAAAATGAATAAATAAATAAAAAATTAAAAAAAAAGTGACGACTTGGGAACACTGAGATTTCTGGTTCAAAACCCTGCACTTGTCTGGTCAAGGCACATGTGGGAGTTGATGCTTCCTGCTCCTCCCCCCTTTCTCTCTCTCTCATTCTCTCTAAAATGAATAATAAATAAATAAATTAATTAAAAAATTAACAACTCAGTGGCATTTAGTACATTCACAACGCGAGTGATCACCACCTGCATCCAGTTCCAAAACTTCGTCTCCATCCCCAATAAAATCTGAGCCCACTGAGCGGTCCCTTTGGACACTCCTGTCACACAGCCCTGGCAACCACCAATCTGCTTTCTGTCTGTGGACCCGCCTGGTCCGGATAGCTCGCCAGGTGGAATCGTACAACATGTGGTCTTTTGCAAGTGGCTTCTTA
This sequence comes from Saccopteryx bilineata, assembly GCF_036850765.1. NCBI lineage: Eukaryota > Metazoa > Chordata > Mammalia > Chiroptera > Emballonuridae > Saccopteryx > Saccopteryx bilineata. Next base: position 9,649,596 of record NC_089499.1, read on the forward strand.
CATTGAGCCTCATGTTTCTGAGGCTCGTTCACACGTAGCATGTATCAGTTCTTCACTCCTTTTTATGCGAGTAATGTTCCATTGCATGGCCGGCCCCACTGCTGTCCACTGATGGATAACAGACGGGATTTGGGGATTTGGTTTGGCCAAAAACTGTTCGTATAATTTTTTTTTGTATTTTTCTGAAGCTGGAAACGGGGAGAGACAGTCAGACAGACTCCCGCATGCACCCGATTGGGATCCACCCGGCACGCCCGCTCTGCCCACCAGGGGGCGATGCTCTGCCCCTCCATGGCGTCACTCTGCCGCGACCAGAGCCACTCTAGCGCCTGGGGCAGAGGCCAAGGAGCCATCCCCAGTGCCCGGGCCATCTTTACTCCACTGGAGCCTTGGCTGCGGGAGGGGAAGAGAGAGACAGAGAGGAAGGGGGGGGTGGAGAAGCAAATGGGCGCCTCTCCTATGTGCCCTGACCGGGAATCGAACCCGGGTCCCCCGCACGCCAGGCCGACGCTCTACCGCTGAGCCAACCGGCCAGGGCCTTGTTTGTATAATTTTTTAGTGAACTACTAACATTTACCTGTGCTGTGATTTTATCTGCATGTCCAGGTACTCTTCAAAATCAGATCTTACAACTGGGACCCATCCGATGCCCAGGACTGCCCCAGGGGTGCCGACCAGCCCTCTCCCAGCCCTTCCCTGCCAGCTCCCCTTCTTCCTGGCTCTCATCACAGTTGCCTGCCTGACCCGGTGGGCATCCCACATCCCTAGCCTGACCCTTAGAGCACAAACTTAGGCCTCTGGGGAGAGGGCAAAGGGGAAAGGGTTTTTTCTTTCTTTTCTCCTTACAAGAACAAGACGTGAGTCTTCATGGAAGATCACCCAGCCTTGAGGCCACCAAAGCCGCCTGCTGCTGGGGGCCCCAGACAAGTCACTAACTTCTCTTCCCCAAGACAGGGGCTCTGGGAAGGCAGGGACTGTGCTGGCGGGGCCTGCCCGGGGTCAGCAGTCTGACTGTCCCTCATCTATTCTGCCAACTGTGTCTGTCCGTACACCCACCAGACTCTGGCCGCCCGGCAGCTCCCGCAGAAAGACCCCAGCCACTCTCTGCAGGTCGTGACTTCTGCAGGTCTTGCTCGTGTTAGAGAAATTAACTAGGAAGGTCACTTCATGAGTGGAGACCCTGCTCACCCCACTCCTCCCTCCCTTGGGAGCCTCTCCCTCCCCACTGCTTCCCACTAGCCTCCCTCCCCACTCCAGCACCTCATTCGTTCCCTCAGCAAAAGTGCCTTTTCTCCCTTGCTGGTGGCTGAGAAAGTAAGGATATGCCCTGGGGGCTCTCTCCCCTGCTGCAGGCCCCGAATAAGCCCCTTCACATTTCCTCTGTCTCCCCATCCCCCAGACACGGGCCACAAGAGCCACACTCAGCAGCCCCCTGGGCTTCGGGCTAATGAGCGCCTTCCCAGCCACCGCTTTGACACGGAGCAGTAATTACAGCCTGAGAGTTCTCTCGCAGAGGCTCTCTCCGCTCAGTTCACTTTTTAAATAAGAACAGGAAATTGTCTGCCCTCAGGGCTGGAGTGGTGTCTGGGAAATGCCGACATAGTCAAATTAGGGGTCCTTTAATTCGAACATGTTCGGAAACGGTACCTTTTGAAGAGTGGCTTGTGCAGCTATTACTAAATTCCCCACAATGCACATAGCAGGACCTCAAATGGCTCTTTGTTCTCCCCACCCCACCACCACCTCCCAGAATAAAATCCCAAGATCCTGATCTTCATTTTCCTGCCAGGTAGAGGGAGCTACTCACAGCGGGAGCTCCAGTACCTGGGACCAGGTGGACGCACACCCGTGTCCCCTGCATCCTCGGGACAGACGTGGGAGACAGAGTTTCCCTGTGCTGCTGGAGGACGTGAAGCCCCAGGTGGCCAGTGACTTACTCAGTGTCTCCCAGCAACACAGACCAGAACCATGTCCCATCCTTTCACCTCAGGGCCAACGTCCCGGGCTTGGTTTCGTCAGCGGGACCTCCTGGCCACCTTTGGTTTGGCCGTGAAAATCCATTTGTCTTTCATCACTTTTGTCTCACTCAGAAGCCCAGGGTTTGGGGAGTGCCACTTTCTGTTTTGGCAGGTGAATCCCCACCTGAGACCCCCCTGGAAGGTGAGCCGGATGCTCCTGTTCAGAACTGAGCCCCGCTTCCCCAGCCCTAACCCCTCGGCTCTGGTGCCCGCTGAAGAGAAAAAGGGCATGTCCATCGGGCTGGGGCAACACTGGCTCTGGAACTTCCCTAATGAAGAGCAGGCGTCCGGACGTCACACAGATGCTCTTGGCTCCTGGGCAGGTGGGGTCACTCTGGCCCTGCACCAGCCGGTTAACACATTCTAGGGGTGACCAGGGGTCAGCAGCCCAGCGCTGAGTACATGGGAGGTGACAGGACAGAGCCTCTATCTATGCCCAGCAAGATTCCAGCAGCACATCCAACCTTCACCCTGTCTGGGAGGAGGAGCTGATGCCACACACACAAGAGGGAAGACCCTGGGACTCAGGGCCCCTCCACTCCTGCCCACGTACCCCATTCCACAGATGGAGCCGCAATAACCTGCCCCACGCACCCATTGTACAGACGGAGCCTCAGTAACCAGCCCCACACACCCATTGTACAGACGGAGCCTCAGTAACCAGCCCCACACACCCATTGTACAGACGGAGCCTCAGTAACCAGCCCCACGCACCCATTGTACAGACGGAGCCTCAGTAACCAGCCCCACGCACCCATTGTACAGACGGAGCCTCAGTAACCAGCCCCACACACCCATTGTACAGACGGAGCCGCGGTAACCGGCCCCACGCACCCATTGTACAGACGGAGCCGCGGTAACCGGCCCCACGCACCCATTGTACAGACGGAGCCGCGGTAACCGGCCCCACGCACCCATTGTACAGACGGAGCCGCGGTAACCGGCCCCACGCACCCATTGTACAGACGGAGCCGCGGTAACCTGCCCCACGCACCCATTGTACAGACGGAGCCGCGGTAACCGGCCCCACGCACCCATTGCACAGACGGAGCCGCGGTAACCGGCCCCACGCACCCATTCCACAGACGGAGCCGCGGTAACCTGCCCCACGCACCCATTGTACAGACGGAGCCCCGGTAACCTGCCCCACGCACCCATTGCACAGACGGAGCCGCGGTAACCTGCCCCACGCACCCATTGCACAGACGGAGCAGCGGTAACCTGCCCCACGCACCCATTGTACAGACGGAGCCGCGGTAACCGGCCCCACGCACCCATTGCACAGACGGAGCAGCGGTAACCTGCCCCACGCACCCATTGTACAGACGGAGCCGCGGTAACCTGCCCCACGCACCCATTCCACAGACGGAGCCGCGGTAACCGGCCCCACGCACCCATTGTACAGACGGAGCCGCGGTAACCTGCCCCACGCACCCATTCCACAGACGGAGCAGCGGTAACCTGCCCCACGCACCCATTGTACAGACGGAGCCGCGGTAACCTGCCCCACGCACCCATTCCACAGACGGAGCCGCGGTAACCTGCCCCACGCACTCATTGTACAGACGGAGCTGCGGTAACCTGCCCCACGCACCCATTGTACAGACGGAGGTGCAGTAACCTGCCCCACGCACCCATTGTACAGACGGAGCCACAGTAACCTGCCCCACGCACCCATTCCACAGATGGAGCTGCAGTAACCGGCCCCACATCACCTAGCTAGGGCTGAAGAGCCGGTGCTGGAAGCACCCGGGAAAACAGGAGGAAAGAAGTCAGCTTCCTTCAGCCTTAGGGCAGATCCAAAAATAAGAACCGGTACCCTGCATGTCCAGGATGGCAGATATCCTGATAGCGCCAATTCCAGCCCCGAATGCAGGGCTACACTTTGTAGGTCCTCAAACGGTTGGCATGAAAGAGGCCTTGAACCCTTGTGGCTGGGACTCCTGTTCTCACAGGCTTCACATTAAGCTCCATTGTCTTTTTTTTCCCCCAGAATCTCCAGCCCCCAGGGGGCAGACCTCCACCCTACCAGAATCTGAGACATGGATGAGTCAGGACATTCCTTCCGGCCAACTCACCCTGCCTGGGATCAGAAACAGCCAACACCCATTCCAAACACACCTCTTACACCCTCCAATGCCACCCTCACACTCATCACCCAGTTCGGCCTTTAAGTGTGGCAGCGGCTTGCTATTCCGCGGAGGCCCACACCCTCTCTGCAGCTTTTCCCTCCACGTCAGCCCTCCCACTGGAGCACAGAACTGATTATCTGGGCCCCTGGGAAGGTGGGAAGCACCTCCAGTTCTGGGGAGCCAGGGAAATGATGACTGGTTTCTATTCTGCATATTTTCTGGAAGGACTGGAGGCTGCTGTTTATAATAAGAAACCAAGAGACAGTCCACTATTAGGGCCAGGAATGAAACAAGAGTAACAATATAGCCTTGGCCGGGTAGCTCATTTGGTTAGAGCACTGACCCCATATACCAAGGCTGAGGGTTCAATCCCCAGTCAGGGCACATATAAGAATCAACCAATGAATGCATGGATGGGTGGAAGAACAAATTTATATTTTTCTCCCCTCCTCACTTTTCTTTCTCTAAAATCAATAAAAATAAATAAAGAGTAACAATGTAATGTAACAATGTAGTAAAGTCCATGTATGTTTGCTTGGCAGGGGGTAGAAATTTCTTGCATCAAAACTCATGATTTAGAAGCCCTGGCCGGTTGGCTCAGTGGTAGAGCGTTGGCCTGGTGTGCAGGAGTCCCGGGTTCAATTCCCGGCCAGGGCACACAGGAGAAGCGCCCATCTGCTTCTCTACCCCTCCCCCTCTCCTTCCTCTCTGTATCTCTCTTCCCCTCCCACAGCCAAGGCTCCATTGGAGCAAAGATGGCCCGGGCGCTGGGGATGGCTTCATGGCCTCTGCCTCAGGCGCTAGAGTGGCTCTGGTTGCAACAGAGCAACGCCCCAGATGGGCAGAGCATCGCCCCCTGGTGGGCGTGCCGGGTGGATTCCGGTCGGGCGCATGAAGGAGTCTGTCTGACTGCCTCCCCGTTTCCAGCTTCAGAAAAATACAAAACAAAAAAACAAACAAAAAAACCCCAAAAACTCATAATTTAGAAAAAGCACTGTAAATTATACAAAAAAAATTTTCTGAGCCTCCTAGCAGGCAAGGGGAAAAATGATTTATGCTGCTCTTAGTATAAATAAAGTATACCATATCTTCTCAGAGAACCAAGCTTTTAGCAAATTTTTCTAACCCAGATAGAGGCATCACACACACAAAAATAAATAAATAAAATAAAAAAGTATGGAGGGGAAGGAAGGAAAGCAAACAGACTTATTCCTAGCTGGGATGCCTTGATCACTCAACTTTCTTAATTATCACCTGGAGAGAACGTTGAATAAGCTTGGGCAGTAGCATCTACGGAAAGTTTTACAAAATACGCAGAATTATTTTCCCAGTGCCAGTTGCAAAGTCAATGGTGGAAGCTTCCAAAAATGCTAAACGAGGACCCCCAACCTTAGACCTATCGAACTGGAAGTTCTGGAGGGAGAGACCCAGGAATCTGCCTTTTCCCTTGGATCCCAATGAAATTCTCAGGCACCCTCAAATGGGAGAACAGAATAAAAACTTTCTGACCCTTGGAAACTGCACTCCAAATTGAACCCGGGGAGAGTAGTACCCTTTCCCCCACTCCTGTGGCTTTGAGCAGCAGAAGGCCCCCCTCCCAGGACCATGCCAGCTGTCAGGAGACAAGATGTTTGCGGGTCAAGTCTGCCCGCCTCACACTCCCCACCTGCCGTCCTGCCCACTGTGGGACTCTGGTCCTCTGAGAAGTTGATGCCAAGAAGGGATTATATAGGCAAAGATGTTTTTAGAGAAAGCCCGTGTGCAACAGGAACCAGAGAGCCGAGGAGTCTGACCCCAAGGAGTGTCACCAGATTTAGCAGATAGTCCGCATGCCCAGGTCAAACATGAATTGAAGATAAATAAATAATTTTTTAATATAAGCATGTACCGTACAATATTTGGGACATAACATCTTCTAAGAAGTATTTGTTGTTTATCTGAAATTCACACTTACCTGGATATCCTGTGTTTTATCTGGTAACCCTAATTCCTAGTGAAGGAGAAAGGTAGGTTGAATGGGAGCACCCTACCTGCTGTGCTGTCTAAGGGAAGTTCAGCAAAGCCATTGGGAAATCCTGGAGCCAAAGGGAGGGAACATCCAAGGAGACCCCCAATCTTCCATAAATGGGTCGGACTTAGCACCCCTTCTGTGTTCGGTACTAATGGATCCGTAGGGAACACTGTGACCTCAGCACAAATGAGGGAATGGAGTCAAGGTCCCCGAGCTGGGGCCCTTGGGCCATTAGGCTCCCTTCGTTGCAGGTCCCAAGGTGCCCACTCAGCCACCACACCCCCACAGAGAGCCCAGAGCAGCAGCTGCTGTGGGACACGGCATCCAGCTGCAGCTCAACCTTCTAGAAATGAGGTCAAGAAAAAGCATCGCTGCCCCAGTTCCCTGCCCCAGGCCCCACCTCACAGGTACACCAGCAAGAGAAAAGGGGGTGATGAAACCCAATGCTTCTGATCAAAGACTGTGTGTGCGCTGAGTGGATCAGCCTTCGTCAGGGCTCTGCTCTTCCAGTGGATGGGATCGTCAGGGCAGGGACACCTTGCCCCGGCCCTGCAAAGGCTTCTTCCTCCCAGCATCGCTCGGAGGGTGTGGCCACACTGAGCCCCTTTCCCACAAAGGTGAAATCACAGGTCTCAGAGCATCACCTCTGTCTCTGGGAAAGTGGAACCGAGATGCCTAGAGAAACAGAGAGGAAATCTGGCGGGCAGACTGGCAGTGTTTCAGACCTGGGGAAGGGTGGGTGCAGCAACAAGTGGGAGAGAGCCCCCTGTCCCCGGATGGCAGAATAACATAGCAAGGCCTTAACCAGTCGGGGAGTCAAGAGCATCCCTCCCCAAGCATACCTGCAAGGTGGGGGAACAGCTATAGAGCACTGTGGTGGTTTTAAAACACATCCCTAATTTCTTTGATATTTCTCCCTTCAAAGGTATTTCCCCCTTTCTCTTGAGTGTGGGGGTACTTAGTGACTTCCTCCTAACAAAACGATGTGGCAGAAGTGATGTTGTGAAACCCAAGACTGGGACATGAAAGGCACCCTGGCTTCCTCCTTGCTTTCTGCCCTGGATGGCTTGCCGTGGTGGGACCAGCTGCCACATCACAGAGGCACTCGAGCAGCGAGCAGTGCCGTGAAAAGCCCAGTGGCAAGGAACTGGGGCCACCAGTTGCCAGCAGTGGGAGTGAGCTTGCTTGGTATTGGATCCTCCGGCCCCAGTTGAGCCTTCAGACGAACTGCAGCCCAGGCCGGCAGCTTGAGAATAGCCTCACAAGAGACCTTGAGCCAAAACCACCCAGCTGAGCTGCTCCCGTTAATGTAGGGCAGCCTGGGGCACCACTACACAGACCCAGTCGTTGGAGGACAGACCAACTCACCTCTAGATGACACACAGCCGAGCACCGTCTCTGGCACGTCCGAAATCGCCCTAAGCGGCCAGACGTTTACTCTGTGTTTTCAGATGGAATCAGTCAGCTGTGAACTGGGTTCACGCAGAGAGCTGCAGACACAGACACGCAGCCTAGGCAGGGGCAATGGAGGAAGGCCTCATGCAGTGAAGGCATTCAGGCCACGCCTCGGAGGGTGAGGTAGAGAATCTCAGGAGCAAAGAGCAGCACAGGTAGATCATAGACATGGGAGCCAGAAGGGGGCTCAGAGCCCTCTGGTCAATCCCAGCCCCCTTGGTTAAGGATTGGCAGCTCGGAGCCCAGAACCCACGTCTCCAGGGTCCTGTTCTGGGTGCATCTCCTCTGCCTGGATGCTGCCCTCAGCCTGGGCACCTTCAACTACCATCTCTCTCCAACCGAAATGGTCTGTTGGCTGATTTTCTAACTGTGTGCTCCACACTCCCCGCCTCTCCGTTCTCCACCTGGACCCCTGCAGGGCCCGCGATTTCATTTCACCTGCTCACTCCTGATCCGCACCTGAGTTAATCACTCAGACATCACAGAGGTCACCAGGCCCTCGCTGATGACCACTTCCCTCGAGTCCCACCGCCAACCTCGGGTCTGGGCCGCCAGCCTTCCCTGTGTGACAGTGGCTTAGGGGACAGGTGGTTTAGAACCAACTTCCCAGGGGAACAACTAGTTGTTATACATCTTCAAGTTATAAAAGCAAGGTAAGCACGTTACAGGAAATGTTAGGAAATCAAGACAAAAACTTGCCCACGGCCCCGCAGTGAAGGCATTCACTCCCTACCAGCTCCTTCTCATCTTCTCGGTGTGTTTTTTTTAAAACCTGTTAGAGCCCTACTTCACATTTCCTTGTGATCCCTGAGCTTCCCATTGGCGGCTTTTGTCATAACTTCCTATCTGCACAAAGGCATCGCCGCATGGAGCAACATTTTCTGGGATTTTACTCCAGGGTTGGACATTCCGGTGGTTTCCAGCCCACCCTGCAGTCAACTTCTTCCTGCCTAGAGCTTTTTCCAAAAGCAGAATGACTTCCTGGGGACAGATTCCTGGAAGAAGAAGGCCTGGAGCAGAAGTTGCAGGTCTCTTCGTGAAGCCAGAGAGACCGCCCTTGTCAACTGATCATGGTGACTTTTTTTTATTTTGAATTGGTTGTTGTAGTTGATCACTGTCATTGTGATGAAAGGATTAGAGAATCGATGTAGAAAATCTGGAAAAGCTGAAAGAAGGGAGTAAACATCACCCATATTTCACCCACCTAAGGACAATCACTATCAGCCACACGCTGGTACATTCCTTCCTCGTATTTATTTTCCTTTATGTAAGTTTTAGGGTGTTTTGCTTGCTTCGGTGTATGTGTAAATTAACATAATTTGATGATACTCTAAGTAAATTGGAGATCACAATTTTCCTTGAGCATTACAGCTAAGCATTTCCCACTTTATTGCAAACTCCATAAATACCGAGTTTAAGAAATGTACAATTTCCCACTGGGTAAACCTAGGGTCATTTCCTTGCCCACTATTCCATTTGAGGACACTTAAACTGATACCGAATTTTTGCTTTTAAAAACATTTGCCATGAATAAAATTGCAAGTTATGACTTCAAAAGCAATTTGTAAATTGGTTAAATAGAAAAAGCGTGGAAACTCCTATTAGAAGAGTCGACTAATTGGTTTTAATTGTGGAAAAGATTCATTTAAAAAACTCTCTTAGACCCACGAATGGGACTTAAATAACCAACGCTGTTTTTCTGTCCTGTTTCACTTTTTGACAATCAAAGAATATGGATTGGGAGTCAGCGCCCCCGTTTTGCTGATGGCCTTGCCTCTCACTGTGTGACCTTGGGCGAGTCACAGGGCCCCGATGAACTGAGTGAACTAGATGGGGCCGTCCCGGGCAGCGCAGGCTCCCTGGCAGGTCCCCTGCCCGCACCTTGGTAAGCAGTGCCATCATCCAGCGTCCCTCAGTCAGCACGTCCGTGTTACCATCTGCTTCCTGCCCCTCCTGAGCCACGGGGCAGTGTGGGGACACAGTTCTCCAGTCCCTGGGCTGGTGGCAGTGCCCTGGAGCAGGGACTGCATTCCATGGACAAGCCTTTAAAAGCGATTGATGTACAGGCATGGAGAGATAACCAAAGGTCTTGTTCCGCTGCAGGAGAAACAAAACCAAAGAAGCCCAGGCGACAGCATGCTGTTACCACTTGTGTAAAAGTAAAACAGAAAGCCAGATACACACAACACAATAAAAAAGAGAGAGAGAGAGAGAGAGACACTCAGGCCTTGAAAAAGCAGCAAAGGACTACACAGTCACAAAAAGTGTGGATGCTTGTGGCTCCCCAGATAATTGCTTCATTTAATAATTAAAACTATCCATTAAGATAATCATGGGTAAGAGTTGGCTTGCTGAAGAAGTTGCCTGGTAAAGAACACAGGCGTGGCTGGGCTGAAATAACCAGTTTCCCCCAAACGCTCCCTGGGCCCCAGGCTGACCTGTGGCCGAGAGCCCCACCCGGCCCCATCACCCCTCACTAGGTCCAGTCCCGTCCACACACCCCGAGGAGGGACAGAAAGGGTGTGGGGGGGGATGAGGGGAGAAGACGTGAGAAAAAGAGAGAAACATGAGCCATCTTTGGAACAACCGGCCAGATTGTGGTGAAGTCTAGATGGTTTTTCCTTTAGGACAAGTCTTCTAAAGCTGCAGCTGCCTCTGTCAATGTCTTTCTGTCTCAGCAGCTCAGAACGGTGAGAGGTGGTCCTGCCTGGGGTGGGGCCTGCGGCCTCGGGACTCAGAGGGTCCTGCCCGGATCAGTCCGCCCACTGAGCGGCCGCTCCAGCAGCTGCCGAGGCTCCGCAGCCGCCTCCCGTTGCACACGCTCAGGCCTGAGCAGTCAGCACTTCCGGTGTCTCTTTCTTATCCGTCAGGATTAACCTTTGGCGACAGGGAAATCAGATTGGGCAGAACACGTGGGGAAAAGGACTACGAAGCAGACATCCTGAATTATAAGAAGAGGAGGTAGAAACTGTGGGGACATGGCGCGGACAAGGTCCGGCCCAAGGCAACACGACAGACAGGAGGAGACCCTGGAAGATGACCAGCCTCCCGGTGCCTGAATGTCACCACCTTTGAATCTTCTGGCACCATCTCAGCAGGCTCCTCCATGGGGTGCTGGGCTGGCTGGAGGCCTTTCTGCTTTCTCCTGCCCTGCTTTCTCCTCCCCGCCCTCCGGCTGGGGTCAGCGGTTCCCAGTAGCAAGCCAAGGCCTGCCCGGCCACAGGCCACAGTTCGCTATGGCAGATTTCTCTTCTGACTTCCTACCTCCTGCTTCCTGCCGTCGTTAGAGACTACTCTAGCCAGAGTCTCCATGTCTTTTCTATTCCTGAAACGATGTCTCGGGAAACAATATAAAAATGTTGTCTTTCCAATAATAGCTAATGCTTTAGTGTGCTCACCAGATGTGGGAAATGTTCCATCTGATCATCACAACAGCCTAATCAGGTAGCTACAGTCCTTTATCCCCAGCTTATTAGGTGAAGAAATGAGGAAACAGGCACAGAGAGGTTAAGTGACTTGCCCAAGATCACACAGCAGGCTAGATTTGAAGCCAGGGAATCTGGGAGTGTGTGTCCTTTATCTCGTTACTGACAGAGCTGGTCAGAGGACTCAGCTTAGATTTGTGGCCAAGGGGTTCATTAATAAATACATCACTCTTAAATTAGACTGTCCTAGTCCATCGGTCAGGGCTGGCCATGCTTGAAGAGGGTGGGGCGTGGACCCAGGAGCATGTCTCACAGAGGAGCACAGACACCTGCACCCCAGAGAGGAAGGCCACAGCCCAGCATGGAGCATGGGGCCACACCCCAAGTGGGTGAGGGCTGAGGGTTGTCCCAGCGCGGAGGGAGGGGTTCACTCCTGCGTGCGTGTGAGAATATGTGAGCACTGTGCTGCGGTCTGAGGGGAAGTCGCCCAGATAAATAAAACACAGCCAGACACTCTGTCCTTTATCCATTCTAAAATGCATGTTTTAAAAGCTTTAAATGTCTCCGAATTGGGGGGGGGGAGGGGCGTCTCTCCTGGTCATTGCCTACCAGTAGCAGTCCTGGCATGATGGTCGGGCAATCCATGCTCACACTGGCCATACCTGTTCCTATTGTGTGAGCTTCGGTTGGATGATCTGCATGGTTGTCTGGTCCTACACATACAGATGGGGTTTACCATATAAAATATCCCCCAAAAGTTACACTATGATTTGGTACAGAAACAGGAAGTTGGCACAGGCACAGAAAGGCACGGAAATAGGGCAGCAAGACAAAAATTTTAACTGTAGAGCAGCAAGTACTTCTCCTTAGAGAAATGATGCAATTCCGTATCTCTTGGCAAAGCTATATACCCAAGTGCTATGGGACTTCAGAAAGGACGGAGGAGAAGTAGAATTAGACGAAGCCGTTTGTCACTGAGAAGTGTGCAGGAGAGCGAGCCACACACCCAGCCACACAAGGGAGGTAGAGGAAACTGCTGGCCCCCGGGATAGGTGAAGGAAACACCCAAGTCACTAAACAGAAGCCCCCAATGGGACAGGCGCCCCTGCTCCCAAGGCTGCCGGAAGCACGCCAGACATCCACCTGTCAGAGGAGTCCCGCTGACTTTGACTGGACTTCTAGCAAAAGACGATCTAACAGAGGAAAGAATAAAACTGAGTTTGGTGAAAAAGGACGAGGCTAACATGACCTTGGCATTCTCCAGCTTGCCTCAAAATTATACTGACCTCAATGTAGAAGTTCCAAGTGGTAAGGGAAGCAATGTGCTTCTTTCTTTCCTTCCTCCTTCCTTTCTGTTTCCCTTCCTTTCTTCCTTCCTTCCTTCCTTCCTTCCTCTCTCCTTCCCTCCCTCCCTCCCTCCCTCCCTCCCTTCCTTCCTTTCTTCCTCCCTTCCTTTCCTGTACATAAAATGATGGTGTGTCTTACCATGCTGGTATCATTGATTGGCTGAAATCCACTATCTATAATGACCCATCTTCATTAGGAACTATTTTGATAAGGTAAATCCTGAGGAATTTAAAGGTGTTGGAACTGAGGCAACACAATGGGTGTCAAAGCTGCTATGGTCACAAAAAGGAGACAGTTGCTGCCTCCTGGCAGAAGTTCACCACCCTACCCTGCAGTGGTCCCGCTGGAGAAAATCAGCCATGAGTTATTAGATCAGCCTCCAGACTCAACTACAAGTATATAGGAACCATCGAGAGCAAAGAAACATGTTAAGTCACAACCAGACTCTGAGAAACATTGCAGGACAAGTGCCCTGGTTTCTTCAACAAATAAGTATTGAGAAAAAAAATAAGAGAGATGCAGTAAAGTCTAGAGTTTAATTAATAGTCGAATGCCAGCATTAATTTCTTAGTTTTGGACAATGTATCATTGTATGTAAGGTGTTAGCATTATAGCAACCTGGGTGAAGAGTACTGTACATGGTGTTTCTCATACCATCTTGGCAACTTTTCCACAAATATAAAATTATTCCAAAATAAACAGTAGATTTTATTTAAAAAGGCATATCAACAAATTGCAGTACATGAGCCATGTTTTGTTTTGTTTTGTTTATTCATTTTTAGAGAGGAGAGAAAGGAGAGACAGAGAGAGAGAAGAGGGGAGGAGCAGGAAACATCAACTCCCATATGTGCCTTGACCAGGCAAGCCCAGGGTTTCGAACCGGCGACCTCAGCATTTCCAGGTTGATGCTTTATCCACTGCGCCACCACAGGTCAGGCATGAGCTATGTTTTGATTTTGATTTAAACAACTAAACTATTAAAAATGTTACTGATGAGACAGTTAGAAAGTTGCGCACTGCATAGATAGTTGATGTGATTAAGGCATCATAACACATTCAGTTGTAGGTGTGATAATGGTGTCGTTACCATAGGACCCAGCAATCCCACTTCTGGGTGAATACACAAAAGAATTGGAAGCAGGAACTTGAACAGATATTCGCACACTCATGTTCGTAGCAGAATTATTCACAATAGGTAAACGGTGAAACAATCCAAATGCCCACTGATGGATGAACAGATAAACAAAATGCGGTGTATTCATACAAGGGAATATTACTCGGAAGGAAATTCTGACGCATGCTACAACACGGATGAACCTTGAAGACATTGTGCTGAGCGAAACAAGCCAGACACAAAAAGACAAATATTGTATGACTCCATAGTATGTGGTACCTATTTAGGCAAATTCATAGAGACAGAAAGTAGAAGGGTGGTTGCTAGGGGCTGGGGGAGGGGAAGATGGGGAGTTGTTTAGTGGGGACAGAGTTTCCTTTGGGGAAAATGAAAAAGTTCTAGAGACGGATGGTGGTAATGGCTGCACAGCAATGTGGACGAGCTTAATGCCACTGAACCCGTACACTTGAGAATGGTCAGAATGACCCATTGTAGGGTATGTTTATTTTGCCACACAAAAAAATAAGACTTCCAGTCTTTTAGGGAAACCTACTAAAACATTCTGAAGATGAAATGATATGCTCTCTGAAATTTGTTTCAGATAATACAGGAAGTGGGAACAGTGGATGGTGGGGAGAGGACTGGGCAGAGGTTTTCTACTTGGGGGTCCATGGTCCTATTTTTCTCTACTTTTGTGTATGTTTAAAGTTTTACATAAGACAAGAAATCCCAGTGACAAAGGAGATGAGGCCAGTCCCAGTTTCCCCACTGCTCCTCACTCAAGCAAACGGGTACACTGGCCAGGCCAGCAAAGCCACGGTGCCCATCGCTGCACGGCAGGTGCCGCAGCAGAGGGAGGGGGTCAGAGCTAACGTGTGGATGGGACAGAGCGGAGGTCTGCCCGGAGGAGTGCATTTGAGCCACCCAAGGATATGGGGTCTTCACCCATTAAGTGACTGTGGTGGGGGAGGGAACACCAGGCAAAAGCAGAGACCGATGCTTCCATGTTGCTTGGTTAACCCTGTCTTTGCCAGGCCGAGCTACCCCGAAATCTCTGACGGGCCTGATCAGCCCAGTCCCAGCCCCAGCCCCAGCCCCAGTCCCTCCCAGCTCCGGAACCAGTCCTAGGCAGGAGGGAAGTTTCAGAGCCTCAACCCATAACCCTTCCCCCCCTCTTCCTTCTGAAGCCTTCCCCCTGTCACCAGACCTGGTGTTCAAAGGTGGAGACGTTGGCCAGTCTGGGGAGGAACGTTTCAGCAGAGCTCTGGGGTGGGGGCCAAGCTGCGAAGGGCCGAGTGGCAGCCCGGGGGGTGGAAGGAGGGGAGCACGGGGACTCCCGCTGGCCACCCAGGTGTACTGGCAGAGCTGGACCAGCACTTCTTAGGAAGGAGAGCTTATGGGCTCCCAGGTGGCCACCTGGCTTCCGCTCTGAAAGTCACGTGCAGTGTGACCTGTCTCGTCCCTTCTCTGCGACTCCATCCAGCGGGAGGTGGCACTCGGATGAGTTCCAAGACCTCCAGCCCAATGGCTGTATGAGTCCGTTCCCTCTCCAGGAGGAGAAGAGCCCTGATTAAGACTGTTTTCCTCCCAAACTCCACGTGAAAACAGAAGAGAAAGAAGCAAGGCTGGCAGGCAGGCAGGCAGGGGCCTGACGTGGGCATGGATCATATCCGAGGGTGGTGCTCTCGGGGAAGGGCAGGGCCTGGCCCCTGCACCCTGCGGGCGAGTGACTTACACACGTCCCCAGCTCCACTTTTCCCCCACTGGCCCCCTGACCTTTGACCTTGACTTCCTAGGTGGCACGATTTGGGGAAGTGAAGGAGTTTGGTTGCCCGGTCTACACATAACTTTGGCCGGATGCTCGCTGCCTTCTGGAGACTTCCCGAGTCCTGCAGAACCACATTCACTCAGCCCCCACCCACAGCTGCCCCTCGGGACATTTCTACCGTGTCTTACTTATCCTCGGACTGAAATTGCACCACGTGGTTGCCCGTGGGGCAAAGTAAGTCATCCACAGGAACACCTACCTCTCTCAGCCCCAGACCACACCAGCTCCTCCATTTCTAGGTTCCCAAAGGGGCCTCTCTCCCCACACCACGACGGAGTCCCTTCCTCCCTCAGTGAGGAGCTGGCATTGCCCAGACGGGCAGGGCTGTTCAGGCACCAAAAGGATCTCCACTGTGTTTGACTTGTCTAACTGCCTGGCAAGCCAAGTCTCAGAGAGGCTGCCTGATTCAGACAGATGTTCCTCCCACCCTCTGTTCAAGCCAGATGACACCCAGGCCCACCAGACACTGGCCAATCTCCTCATCTCAAGAGCCTCGTGGCCAATCCCACGAGGCCAGGGTGGCTGCCAGACACCTGGCCTAAGTCACAACGACCTCATAATGGGAGCCAGGGGCCCCACCCTTTTCTAAATGAACTGTGTGTGCATTCTTTCTCTCGGGGTCCCTCATTTCAAGGGGCGCCCCAGGCTCAGCCAGCCGAGTTGGCTGGGCAATCCACGCGTTCATCGGCTAGTGAACCCAGTCAGGGCTCAGCTATGTGTTGACCGCTGGCTGTGCACCCAGCGCAGTTTTCAGCATCCAGAACATCAAGATGAGTGAAGCAGAGACAACGTCCCGCCTAGGGAGCTGACACTTCCATGCTGAATGAGACTGTGAAGAAGTTTGTCTCCAGTCTTCTCTTTCTAGAGCTCTTCCCTCCAAGGCTTCCACCCCTCCCAACCCAAAACCCACTCTTTCATGCCAACCCCCTTGGCAAAGGCCATCTCAGCCAACTCTGTTGTGCATTTGCTGTGTGCTAAACGCGTCACGCAGATTATCTCATTGATCTTTCCAACACCCTATGGAGGATGCCCGGCATAGCCTCGGTTTATGGTCGAGGAAACTGAGGCACATCGAGGTGAATGAGTTACCCAAGCCGGTGAGTTGTAGAGCCTGTATTCGAACCCAGGACACCTGGCGGCAGGCTCGGTAGTTGCTGAGCCATCACACCTCACCAGCTCACTGAGGTCAGGTTCCTGTTTGCAGTGCATCACCTGGGTCTGCTGTCCCGCCAACATCCCACAGCACCCAAACCAATCCCCTACGCTTGCCTTAATGAGGTTCAAGTGACTGGAAGCCCAAAGCACAGAAGCTTCAAAAAGCAAAGCTTCTGTCTCTCGTGTAGCAATCCAGGCAGGTGTCAGGACTGGCGTGTCACCTCCCGGAGCAGGCTCCTGGTCTCTGGTTGCTCAGCTGCGTGAGGCACAGGCGCATTGGAGAGCACAGGTCTGCGGACGTGCATGGTGTGTGCGTCTCTGCCTAACACCTTGATTATTTCAGGATCTCATCAACAAAAGTAACGGCTTCGTTCGCTTTTCCTCTCTCCGTCTGTTCACTCGGGAGGGATCCCCCACCACGATCCCCGGCCACACACGCCACACACTTGACTCAGTCTAGACTCCGGGCACTCTAAGACAGTGCACATCACCCGGGAAGATCCTTGCTTCTCCCTTGGGCTGGGTCTTGTGCTTCCTATGTCCAGAGGCAGGCCCACCATGAAGCTAAGAAAGCTCCAGTGTCACTCTACAGCCCCTTCCAAGGGCATGTGCTCACCCGGTCGGTGCTCCTTGTAAAATTTTCAAAGACACATATTTGAATTGCAAAAAAACTTCTCCCTTCCCCCCACCTTCCCCCCAACATGCTCCCTCATGCAATGCAGCACGGAGTAGCTGTGGGCATTTTGGGATCAGCTGCAGGGAAGCTGAATTGGGGATACATTTAATTGGGGTTCGGTGGGATATATTTACGCAATTTGTAGTCACTTTCCTTTGCAGTTAAGTCATTGCTTGTCCTGATGTTGAAGTAGTGGCTTCCAGGAATACTTCTCTCAACCACTGGCCTGACTCACGCAAGACCAGAGGTGGTATCACATTATGAACCGGCCGTGCAGGGCCTAACACCAGAACCATGTAGGCAGCAGGGGAGGAGGAATCAAGTTTGACATGGGTAGAGCCA
The DNA here is from genome assembly GCF_036850765.1 of Saccopteryx bilineata. NCBI lineage: Eukaryota > Metazoa > Chordata > Mammalia > Chiroptera > Emballonuridae > Saccopteryx > Saccopteryx bilineata. The sequence goes on from NC_089499.1 coordinate 9,667,099, forward strand.
GTTTGTGGAAAATTCTCCCAATGATAGAAACTAAAGTGTTAAGCAGACCATTCAGTTTTCTATAAAGGCTTATAATGCACGAGCCTTATCAAAAACAAGGGGGTTTGTTTTTTTGGTGGAGGGGTCAGGAATAAATGGATAATGCAGCATGTAAAATTATAAATGTACCATACTATTTTGTTCCTTACATTTCATAGGAGTCACACTCATAGAATTTGTAAGAATTCCTGCATTTGTAGGCACAACACTACAATGTTTCTAGGAACAATGAACATTTCTGTGTGTGAGTTCATATGTGTTATGCCTCTAAATAAATCAGGACTGCATCTTAGTTTATCCGATGCATCTTCTCATGATGAAGTCTGGCAGTTCCAGAAAAAAACAACACCTGCATCAGCGAGGGAAAATGACCTGAAGAACTGAATGCTATCGACCTGTACCACTGCATTATAGTAAAGATAATAAGTTATTTTTCTGAATTTTGTGACGTCTGTGATATTTTCCAATTTTTTTCAAAGTTGTAATTTGTTGGGATTTCTTTCTTCATTCTAAATAAACCTTAAAAACCATTCTTCACACCTGGTTTTCTATTTGTAACTCTGTATTCTTTTCCTTCAGTTCAGCCTCATCAACCTGTAGCCACTCCTCTCTGTGTTTCATACATTCCTGTTTTAATGGAACACATGCTCCAATGCTGTTAATATCTTCCTGAGAAAAGGTGTGTGAGTTTGTTGTTTGAGGTGTTTTTCCTTGTTTTTTGTTTGTTTGTTTTGATTCTTGTTTTAGATCTTGGGTGTCTAAAAGTGCCCTTTTTCTATACCCTCCCACTCACTTGGTAGATTGGCTGTGTTTTATATTGGAAAACAGTGGTGTTCTGAACACCAGGGAAAGGGGCTGGGGTACAGAACACCTGCTTAGCATTAGGAAAACAGACAAAAGTTTGCCTCCACTCTCCTGGCCAACATCAACATTTTCAAAGGGTGTCAGATTTTCTTGAGATTTCTTTCTCTTGAATGAATTTGCCCTCAATTCCATGGGAGAACCAAGTGCTTCCTTACTTTTTTCACCCTCCTCCTTCCCTCTGGGACTCCATTTCCCCATCGATCTGCCTGATGGAGAACGTGGACTAGAAGGTACACCCTGGGGCCCTCCAGCTCACAACTCAGTCCCTGTCATAGGTAGAGGCCAGGAGGGGTCATGTCCCCATCTAGACATCTCTGCCTCCTTCGCTGACTGGGAGCTCCCTGTTCGCAGATGTTTGCTCTACTCTTGTCACTGAGGACACAGAGAAGGAAGGGAACGAAGCTCCTAAGAGATGATTTCTCACCCTTGTTCACAACGAGAGTAGGAGCAGCCTGGGGAGGCTCAGCTCCACCAAGAATTAAACAGAAGTTGGGACTGAACGGTAGGCGGATGCTTTGCACATCTGGTTCATGTCCCAGCCCTTCCAGGTTGTTCCGGATGATCCTGACCCAGCCTCTGGCTGCCCCGGGGCACAGGCAGGTCTCAGAGGGCCCATGGAGTCATGTGGGCTAAACCCCAGAGTCCATAAAGCACCCATTGCCTCTCCCTGTGGCCCTGTGGCCTTGAACTTGGTGTGTGGCCTACAGGATGGAAGGAGAAACCACAGAGGCCAGAGACAGAGGCACATCTGCAGCTGGGAGGAGGGAGAGGAAAAAGTGCCATTCATTTTCTCAGCCCAGCAATTGGCCTGAATGCCGCCTGCCTGTACCACACACACTACTCCACTCATAACTGAGAAAGGTGCCCCTGTGGACCCGCTGAGGTTTCTTCTCTTGGCCGTTTCCAGCCTTGTGCATTTGTTCGTTCATTCTTCAAAAATTTAACAAAGCAAGTCCATTTGTAGAAAACCCACCCTGTGCTGTCAAATCCTGCCTCTAGCTTACTCACTGGCCCAGAGACCTTGGGCGGGTTGTAATGCAGCCAGTCTGTTCCCCCTGTAATGTAGAAGGGTTGCTGTGAGCGTTAGAAATACTGCCGGGAAGTCCAGGGAGTAGGTGGCCGGCTCGCAGCAGGGGCACCGGCTTTCATGGCCAGTGCACCTCCGCCCAAGTCAGGTAGCAGAGGAGAGAGCACGGAGGAGGAAGCCAGGGCTGGGTGACCCACTAATATTCCCGTTTAAAATGGGGAACACAGTGGCCTTCTCCTCCGGAAAGCACGCCAAGCGTGACCACCATGCCTTCTGCTTCTCTCTTTTTTTTTTTTTTTTAAACAGAGGGGAGAGAGAGAAAGGGGAAGAGAGTAGGAAGCATCAACTCATAGTAGTTTGCTCTCCGTATGTGCCTTGACCGGGCAAGCCTAGGGATTCGAACTGGAGACCTCAGTGTTCCAGGTCAATGCTTTATCCACTGCGCCACCACAGCGACCGCCATGCCTTAGACGAAATGATCTGATCACCCTCAGCCTTGAGAGGGAGGACTAGACCGGGAAGGTGGCCACAAGTCCCAGCATCTGGGCGGGCAGAGGCAGGTGCTGAAGCAGGAAGGGGAGGAGGGGAGAAGGGAGGGGACAAGTCCGGCCAGCTCGAGCTCCCGCGGCGCAGGGCGGAACCTGGGCGGGCCCGCTGCGCGCAGGTGAGAGAACCGAGGAGGAGCGCCCCGCTGCCGGTGCCAGGCTCCGGCGCCCGCGGCTGCCGCCCCGAACCAGGGGCCACAGTCGCTTTCCTCTTCGAGGCCGAGGCGCCCGGCAGCCATGGCCGGCCTGAACTGCGGGATCACACTCACTCTGCTGGGGGTCCTGCTGCTGGGAGCCGCGCACCTGCCGGGAGGAGTGGGTGAGTGCCGGGCTGCGAGTGCGCGCGCCGCAGAGTGGCCGCGGTGGCCGGCAAGTGGGCGTCAGCCGGGGAAGGGACAGAGAGGCGCGGGGCCGGAGGATACAGAGTTGGGGCGGGAGCAGAGCAGTCGGGGTGCACAGACGGCGCGGGGTCCCCGAGACCGCTCGATTCCGGGGCGCGCTGCCTGGGGGCACGGCGGCCGTGCCCTCCAAGATTCCGAGCGACCTCGCCCTGGGCGCCAGCCGCGGCACGTGGGAGTGTCCCCGCGCTGGGAGCCCAGCGATCGGGGCAGCAGCCCGGCGCGGATCGGGAAAGGAAAAAGCGCCTGGAAGCCGAGCGCGGGTACCTGCCCGTGGTGGCGCGCCACGCGCTCTGGGGCTGTTTACCTGGATTATCGGGGGCTCCCGCATGGGGAGGGAACTTCTCTCTGGCCCCTTTCTACCTCCTCTCCTGGGTCAGGGAGAGGTGCAAGGAAACAGGGGCTGGGTGTTGGGATAACCCACCGGATCGCCTTGTCCCGTTTCCGCACGCTTCACGCTCGCTCGCTGAAGTTCAGGACCAGGAATAGAAAATGAAAGCGCCAGGGAGAAAACCGCGGAGGCTACCACGCCTCCCGTCCCCGGCTCCCCGCACCGGGCGTAGTGGACTTTGACCACAGAAGGGGGTCGGCAGAATCCGGCGCCCCCGCTGTGTGCGTGAATTTCGAGTCTTTCCGGTTGGGGGAGGGACAACCAGATCCGAGCTGCCGGTGCCTGCGAGGAGGTGTCCCGCGGACGCTGGAACTGTTGAAACAGTCAACCTGGTTTCTTGTAAGAACTTGATTTGAGGCCTTTCCTGAGCCTAGCACAAGTTTTGTGTTTTGTAAAGAGCTGTCCAGGAAGCGATTTGGGGTCTTTGATTACTCTTTGCTGAACCTAAGAGGGTGTTAGTATTTGGCACGTAAGTAAATCAGGGCAAATTATATTCAGGAATAAAACTGAGCCAGCGAAGAGAACATGGGCGTTTCGGTAACAGCTGTCATTATAAATCCGAGACTGGAAAACTTCCTGGTTCCTTTTCTGCCCAGGAGCTAGAACATTTTAAGACATAGTTTTAAAAAAATATTGTGAACATAATTATCGTAATTCAAGACTGAGTTTTCAAGATTTCCTTTGAAGAAAAAAACCAGTTTAAAAATAAAAGAACAATTTTAATGTATGAATGCCTCCTTAATATACTGATTACAAAGCAAAAATAAATAAATAAAAATAAGAAAAGAGTAGTTTAGCGAATGAAAATGTGTGTGAATGTATGTGTGAGAAAAATGTGTGCACAGCCCACTTGGGAGCTGAATTAAAATTCTGGGAATTGTCTGAGATGTTTCCGGTTGTCCGTGATAACAGTTGAGAAGTCATCCAGTAAGAAGAATACGGTTTAATCAAGGCATTACTAATGACAAGAACAACAGCTGGTCCTGAACTGGCTTCTGTTGCCATCTGATTTCTCCCCGTGGCCCCGGGAGGCTGCCGCCTGGGCTCCCAGAGCTTGGGTGTAGTCCTCTTCCCAGTAAGTTCTCTACTGTGGGAACTGTGCCCCATGGTTTGGTGTGTAAATACAAGGAAGCCTAGGAACTCCCATTTCATGTTCTTAAATCCTTTCTCTGGTCTCAGAAACCGGCCCTGTGAGGCCACATTGCAGGCGGAACTGAGGGCCATGCCTTCGTGGTTGGCATAGTCACCTAGTACATCTGCTTTGCCTCAAGTCTCGGGTTTGGTCTCACCCATGGGGGCCTTTGAGAAGTTACTGGAGTCTGTCCTGAAAGGAAAGAGAAAGACAGAGAGAGCCGTGGCACTCTTAACAAAGACTCGGCAGAGGGACAATGAAGTTGGCCTCACTGTGTAGCTGCAGAGTAAAGGGAAATTTGCTTCTTGGTGTGGTGCGTTTGTGTGAGTTTGGTATTCCCACCCGCTCCCCCACTTCCAAGAGTGAAGGGCTGGTTTAGCTGCAGTTATGGCCTTGTTACAACCTCAGCTTAGTGGCTTTCCAAGAACCACTTAGATACCAGGGTCTGGGTCAGTGACCCCATTCTTGCCGCCATTGTTTCTTGCCAGAAGTGTGAGCAGATCTCCAATGATGTGTGCCCTCACCCTGGGCGTGTGCTTGTCACTCTTCACGTGCAAATGAGCTGTGCAAATGAGGAGCTGCCAGCTAGTGTCTGGAATGTGTAGCTGGGAGGACTGATGAGTCCCCCCTCCCCTGTACCCCCACAGGTTTGCATGACTTAGAGTCAGATGCTGCAGTATCACCTGTGATGACTGTACCCTGCCCCACCCCCTAAAACTCATTGGTGTGTGTGTGTGTGTATTTTTCTGAAGTGAGAATAGGAGAGGCAGTCAGACAGACTCCCACATGCACCTGACCGGGATCCACCCGGTATGCCCACCAGGGGGCGATGCTCTGCCGCCCATCTGGGCCGTTGCTCTGCTGCAACTGGAGCCATTCTAGCACCTGAGTTGGAGGCCATGGAGCCATCTTCAGCGCCTGGGCCAACTTTGCTCCAATGGAGCCTTGGCTGCGGGAGGGGAAGAGAGAGGTAGAGAGAAAGGAGAAGGGGAAGGGTGGAGAAGCAGATGGGCGCTTCTCCTGTGTGCCCTGACCAGGAATCAAACCCGGGACTTCCACATGCCAGGCCAACGCTCTACCACTGAGCCAACCGGCCAGGGCCTACCCCAAAACTCTTCAAGAGGTTCTGCCAGGCTTCAATGCAGAGGGAGTTGAAAACAATATTTTAACTGTTTTAGGTAATATATAGTTATTTTATAAACATTGGCAATAAATATAACCTCTGTGAGCAAATCACTCTGGTCATATTGGTGCACAGTCTGTGTGTGTTTGTGTGTTTGTGGGGGGAGTGTGTGTGTTTAAAAATCAAATATGGGACCATCCCATTATATGGCTCTAACCATTCCCTTTCTGTTGTACATTTAGGTTGCTTTTCATTTTTCCTACAAGGGATAGAACACGTCCAACAATAGAGGACTGCTTGCATCAATTCTGATAGGTCTGTTCAGTGAAAAGGCATTAAAAATTATGTAGCACAGATTCTGTAAAGACAAGACACGTTGTTACCTTTGTGTCAAGGTCATAATATAGCATAAGTTGGATTATCCCATTTTGATATGTCAAGAATGTGTTCTTGTGGTTATACTGTTCTGCACATTCTTGACTATTTTGTTTGGCTGAAATTCTGAAAACAGAATTGCTGAGATGAAGAGAGCCCTGGCCTGGCAGCTTGGTTGGTTAGAGCATCCTCTTGAAGTGTAGAGGTTGCCGGTTCAATCCCCGATCAGGGCACATGCAGGAATAGATCTCTCTCTCTCTCTCTCTCTCTCTCTCTCTCTCTATATATATATATATATATATATATATATATTTTTTTTTTTTTTTTTTTTTTTAAAGACTAGAAAAAAATAAAAGTGTCAGGGCTTCGGGTGCCTGTTTCCGTGCTGCCCCGTGGGGAGCTATCCTGTCGTCCTGGTGCACATTGGCACCAGCAGCGTGTGAATGCGTTTCCCACGATCTTCAGGCCGTCACCATTGTTTCTCCAGCATCTATGAAAGAAGCATTTCCCTTCCCTTAGTTCAGCGAGCAAGGTCTGAACAATGTTAGTGGACACTCAAGTACCTTAGGAGTGGCTCACAGTCCAGCCTCACCTACAACTGTGCTCAGCAGTGCTGACCGGGCTTGGATGTAGGGAGGGGGGAGGGGAAGTGTGCAGAGCGTGCTGGTCAGAAAGATCGGTGACTGAGGTCAAGGTGGGTGGCGCAGTGAGGGATGACAAGACCCCCAATAGAGAAGACCCATAGCTAAAGCGCTGGGGGATTAAGAAAAGTTCACACCCTTTAATTCTCATTCTAAATTATAAAAATTATCCCACAATCAAGTTATTTCAAACCACTTCCTACAACTTTGTAATTAGCCCATCCCCTTCTCTTAGGCAGCTGGTGACATTCCAGCCAGCCAGGCAAGGAGAGCCAAGACTCCCCCTCACCTCACCTCGATGCAGCCTTGGGTTTGCAGTCAGTACACCAGTGTTTTAAAATAATTGTCATAGCTACTACTTGTCATAGCTGACACAGCGAACATCTACTCTGTGACAGGTGCTTTTCTGAGCATTTTACAGAAGACATCACTTCCAGATCGCCAAACCGCTTACACTGCCTTACAGGGTTCTTCCCAGTCACTTTCCGTGAGCTGACTTATAGAACCCCCGTTGTTAGACTCTCAGGACACCTCCACTTCATCCTGACACTCTACCTGTTGTATTTGCGATGTTAGTCGCACTTCTTCACATCATTTTGTTTAAAATGTTGCGTTGTGTTTGGAGACATAAATATATCCTTCCTAAATAGATGTTGGCCAAAAATAACTTTGGAGCATGAAACATCAGGTCTACAATTACTGAATAATAAAGGCTAAGCTGTTTTCTCCTGAGAAAAAGTAAATTGGGAAGGTGACCTTGCGTAGACCTGGTAGTCATTAAGCTCTCTGTCCTCAAGCGAGTACTCTTAGGAACCTTCCTGCATGGAGAGGCACAGAGAGGCTGAGGTCACCTGCCCAGGGCTACCCAGCTGGTAGGTAGTGTAGTTGAGGTGGCAGCCCAGGGAGTCTGACACCAGTGCCCCTGCCCCTTTGCACAGTGGGACTCCTGAAAACAGTGCTTGCTAGCCTTAGAGGCCGTGTCTGCACTCAGGACATTTTTATTTTTTTAAATCAACATTTACTGAGTGCTGTGTTCAAATTTGTTCTAGGGATGTGTATATGTTTCAAATTTTAAAAGACAGTTTTAAAACTGTATTTAGAAAAAGAATTACCTGTACACAGTAACAAAAATTCAAATAGTACAAAATGGTGCAAGGATAAAAGTGTATCCCCTGCGACCTCTGACCCCAGACCTCCTCCCAGAAGGAGCCATGGTTTCTTCCGAGCTATCTACACATGTAGATGTTTATGAATACCTTCTTTTTTTTTGTTTTGTTTATTATTGTGTTGTAAATTTTCCATTGATTTGAGAGGTAGAGAGAGAGAGAATGAAAGGAAGGTAGAGGGGAATGGAGGGGACATAGAAAGAAAAGCATCAAATCGTTGTTCCACTTAATTGTTCCATTTAGTTGTGGACTGGTACATGATGCCCTGATTAGAGATTGACTTATGACCTTGGTGCATTGGGACAATGCTTTGTCCACTGTGCCACCCGCTAGAGCCAATACCTCCTTTCTTTATACCAACAGTAGTATAAATATACTATATATTATGTGCCCCTTCTGTTTGTTTGTTTTTTCATTTAGCAATCCATCTTGGTGCTCATTCCATATGAGAACATATGGAGCTGCCACATTCTTTTTGATAGCTGCGTAATAGTCTTTCTTGTGGGAATACCAAGTCCTATTTAAGCAGCTCCTTACTGATGGGTTGTTTGCAGTCCATTGTTACCATAAACAGAGCCTCAGTGACCATCCTTGCCATTGACTTTGTTGGGCATATGGACGAGTTTTAGTGTAAATGAAATTCTTGGAAGAGGAATTATCAGGTCAAAGGGTTCATACAGAAAGTTCCAAAGACTAAATGGAGGACAGTGAGTAACGGGTGAAGCACCTTGCCCAGGGGCACAGCTAGTGCGTGCTGGTGCTGTCTGTGAGTCTGGGCAGCCTCGACTCCGAGTGCCGGCTCTTAACCACCCCACTCTGTGGTTTGCTGCTTCCTGTATTCTTTCTTGTTGAAACTAACCATAGGTGAGGGAAACATTTTGAATTTCCTTTCAAATGTTTACTTTTGGTTAAGTGATCAGAATGCCATGAGCGCTGTATCAAGAAGACTGAAGACAGGCGTGGGCTTTGGTAGCTTCTCATGTTTACATTGATGAGTAATTAGTTCTTACTGACTTTTTACATTGATGAGTCTAATGGTTAGGGCGTAACACACTTTAAGCTGCTGTAACACACTAACCCAAATGTGTGTGATGACTCAAACACAATAGATGTTTACATCTTACAGTAGATCGCAAACGGGGGATCTCCTCCAAGCAGGGATCTGGGCTCCTCCACTTTCTGGCTTCACCATCTTCGACATGTGGTTTCCATGGCCACCCACATCCCATTCGTTCCGTGTTCATGTCTGCCTCACCCCAGGACCCGAGGTCTTCGCTGCACAGAACGTGCCTGTGTTCTGTAGGGACTCTGCTGGCCCCTGGCATGCAGTAGGGAGTGGCCAAGTAGACAGACCCAAAAGCGAAGACGACAGCCCAACTTAAACACCACAGAGCCTTTGGATGTGGAAAGTTGATGAAACCTGGCCTTGTGTGATATCACACAACACTTGGAGCCATGAAGAAGCTTCTGCAACACTTGACAATTGTGTGGTCCAGCTGGGGCTGGGCTGTGATGCTGTATGTCCAGGCACGTGCCGGGTTCATCCAAACAGATCCCTTGTCTTCTGTTACTGATCTGGTGGCAGGGACTTCATGGTATTTCAGACAAGGATGTTTGGCTAAAGCCATGTATAATCTGAGAACAACTCAGAAACATTTGGTGAGGGGTCCTCACCTCCACCCCCACCTCCGCTGATAAGTCCCATGGAGTTGCGCCTTGAAGCATCTGTGAGGCACCGACCCAGCGCCTCTCAGTCCCTGCTGGCTTCTGGATTCTTGCTCACCGCTGCAGTTCTTCGTTCCTCAAACCACGTATCCCAGCAGGCTCAGACTCCTGGCTAGAAACCGGTGGTGGAAGAGGGGCAGAGATCTCCCTGGGATGACAGTTACCTTCTAGCTCTACAAATGAGGCTCTTCAAAACCTCATTCTGACAAGCTTTTGAGTTGGACGAAGCTTGGTTCAAATCCTGGCTTCACCACTTATTCACTCGTCACATGGGCAAGTTACTTAGCCTTCCTAAGAATCAGTGTCCTTAGTTACCAAATTAGGACGGCAGCACCTGTTAGTGGCATGGAGGTCCGAGTGAAATAAGGTCTGTAACTCACTCAACATGGCGTCTGGCCTGGGACAGAGCCCTTGGCTAACAAGGGTTGTTACTACTTTGATGATTTGCGTGCAGCCCAAGAAGAACACTGAGATTTTCAACAGCGGACAACCTGGACCGACCTGCCAGGCCAGAGTCTGTGTGACCAGCTGGCCTTGAGAGCCAGTCAGCTTGTTCTTAGGTTTCTTCTGCTACGCGTGGAGCTTCAGTTACTATCCCAAAGCAGTCGATTTGGGGCATGGATGAAGACATCTGGGGGGGGAGTTTCTAGAAGTAAAGCTGCTAGATTAATAACTGCAAGAAATTTTCTCAGTTATTACAGGCGTCCCCAAACTGCGGCCCCCTGAGGCCATTTATCCAGCCCCCATTGCACTTCTGGAAGGGGGCACCTCTTTCATTGGTGGTCAGTGAGAGGACCACTGTATTTGGCAGCCCTCCAATGGTCTGAGGGACAGTGAACTGGCCCCCTGTGTAAAAAGTTTGGAGACCCCTGGTAGAATAAGCTTTTTAAAATTGTTTGCAAGCCTAACCAGGCGGTGGCGCAGTGGATAGAGTGTCGGGCTGGGATGCGGAAGGACCCAGGTTCCAGATCTTGAGGTCGCCAGCTTGAGCGCGGGCTCATCTAGCTTGAGCAAAAAGCTCACCAGCTTGGACCCAAGGTCGCTGGCTCAAGCAAGGGGTTACTCGGTCTGCTGAAGGCCCGCGGTCAGGGCACATGTGAGAAAGCAATTAATGAACAACTAAGGTGTCGCAAAGCGCAACGAAAAACTAATGATTGATGCTTCTCATTTCTTCATTCCTGTCTGTCCCTGTCTATCCCTCTCTCTGACTCTCTCTCTGTCTCTGTTAAAAAAAAATTGTTTGCCAGTCTACCTTATGCACCTGAAACTAATATAATGTTGTATGTCGGCTGTTAGTGAAAAACAGAAGTTGTTTGTGAATGAGCTACACACACACACACACTTCCTGCTATCAAGAAACTGACCAGACCAGTTTTATATAACTTGCATGCATGTCCAATTCTGTGTAGGAAATAATTTAAAGATGCCCCAGTGGGCTTCTGAGAAGGATCACAGCTCTGCTGTGAGCAGAGGTCATAAACCAACACAGGGCTGCCAAGTGCCAGGCTGGGGAGCCGGGGCCGGGTCTTCCGTGGAGCCTGGCAGGGACCGGCCTTTAATCCCCCGCTGACTAAAGGTGGAGAAAGATGGCCAAACTGGCCTGGAAGCTGCTGACTGTCTGATCAGGCACTTCAGCCTTGGGCTAAATCTGTCAGGAGAGAGTTCTCAACAAGTCAGAACACGGAAGACATTTTTCAAATGGTAAACAGTGCTGGGGTCATCCTGCAGAAGCCCGCCACAAGCCAGTGAGCCCTGGAAATAACACCTTCCAGCCCCCGTGGTTGGTCGCTGCCATTGGGAAGGCAACCTGAGCTCCAGCCAGGAACCCTGGGCATGGGAGGGTGTGTCTCACTGGCACTTTGAAACTCCAGATAAGCATCTTTTGCTCCTTGCCCTCCCTGGCGGCCTGGCGTGTGTGTGTGTGTGTGTGTGTGTGTGTGTGTGTGTGTGTGTGTGTGTGTGTGAACAACCTGAACATTGTTAGAAGCCTGGGTCAATCCACCCTGTGGTACGTGGGATAATACGTGGCCATTTGGAAGAATGAGGTAGCATCTTGGTGCTCTGGGATGGTTGATTTTATTAACATAACACCTAGAACCACCCTCTGATGTAACAGATTCCATAATGGCCCTCCTCATTGACATGACACCTCCTGGGGGCTGTCCTGGTCCCACGAGATGAGGAAAGCTTGTGTCTGTGTGCCCCAAAGATTTCCTGGAGTATCCAGCCTTTCTTTTTTTTTATTTTTTATTTTTTATTTTATTTCTCTGAAGCTGGAAATGGAGAGAGACAGTCAGACAGACTCCCGCATGCGCCCGACCGGGATCCACCCGGCACGCCCACCAGGGGGCGACGCTCTGCCCCTCTGGGGCGTCACTCTGTCATGACCAGAGCCACTCTAGTGCCTGGGGCAGAGGCCAAGGAGCCATCCTCAGCGCCTGGGCCATCTTTGCTCCAATGGAGCCTCGGCTGCGGGAGGGGAAGAGAGAGACAGAGAGGAAGGAGAGGGGGAAGGGTGGAGAAGCAGATGGGCGCTTCTCCTGTGTGCCCTGGCCGGGAATTGAACCCAGGACTTTTGCACGCCAGGCCGACGCTCTACCACTGCCAGCCTTTCTTTGCTGAACTGTTTTTCCCGGGTTGCCTCGGTGGACAGAGGAATCACTTTATTGACCTGACCTGAGGTCATTGAGAGAACTTCATTCAAAGACTTATTATTCTCCATGTCACATTGTGTGGGTTGAGACCTCTCCCTCCCTTTAAGATTGCTGGAAACAACAATAATAACAAAAGATACTAATCCCTAGTCCGTGAAACAGGAGGTGTACCAGAAGGATAGATTAACTGTTGGCTGCCCTGGCTCCTGGGATGGTGACACACCCACACTCCCCAATCATGTCCCCCTAAGTCAGGGGTAGTCAACCTTTTTATACCTACCGCCCACTTTTGTATCTCTGTTAGTAGTAAAATTTTCTAACCACCCACTGGTTCCACAGTAATGGTGATTTATAAAGTAGGGAAGTAACTTTACTTTATAAAATTTATAAAGCAGAGTTACAGCAAGTTAAAGCATATAATAATAATTACTTACCAAGTACTTTATGTCGGATTTTCGCTAAATAAATAAATCTTTATAAAACAACTTACTATAGTTAAATCTATCTTTTTATTTATACTTTGGTTGCTCCGCTACCACCCACCATGAAAGCTGGAATGCCCACTAGTGGGCGGTAGGGACCAGGTTCACTACCACTGCCCTAAGTGATCAAGAGGTTGGGTCTTCGCAGTGAAGAAACAAGTAGACTTAAGCACCAGCTCCCCAAAAACCAGTTTCACCCCCTTCTCTGCAGCCACTTTGTGAAGGCTGTGATCCCGGGGTGTCTGTACCCAGGCAAAGGGCAGCATGGGTATTCAGAGTGGGTGTTAGGAAGAGGAAACAGCACACTTCTCTGTGTTGGAGGTGTCAAATGCTACTCGCTGATACGAGTCTCCTCCACATCTGGCCCTCCGTAGCCAGGGCTGGGGTGAATACTTGGGCCCAGGCTGCCCAGCAGCCTGTGACCTTGAGGTTGGACATCTCGGAATAGCAGCAGATGTGTGGGCTTTGGAGTCAGGCAGTCCTGGGTCTGAATCTCAGCTGTGAATTTGAACAATTCACCTGAAGAAAATTAACATATAGAAAGTACTCAGCATGTGGCAGATGCTGAACAAATGGATGCTGGTCAGTTATTGCCACCGCTCCTACTAGATGTCTCCTCCCTCCAACCTTGAACCTGGACCAGCCCCTCTGTGGCCTAACACTTCTGCATTCTTTGGGTTTTGAGGCGAGGCTTCCACTGGGTCTCTCCCTGATCTCTGGCCCTCGTCTGAGCTGCCCACAGGTCTAGGTGAGGTGGCCAGCCGTGAGCTCTCTCAGCCAAGAGTCCTCTTCTCCCTAACCTACTCACCCAGCTCCCTCCCTGTCACATTCTAGTATCCGACACTAACGTTTTATAGTAAATACAATGTTAGAACTCCTCGTGCATGTTTACTGCCATAAAAGCCACCCACTTGGCACAACCCGCCCGTAACGGTAACTCAGCTCAGAGGGGCGGCGGGGGCGCCAGGCAGGACCTCAGACTTGTCCAAACACCTTTCCCCGCGTGGCTTCGCAGGTCCTGACTGGTTCCCCATCTGGTTACAAGTTCTGGAGGACTTTCCTATTGCTGCGTCCCAAGTTGTTACCGAGTTAGTGACTTACAACACCCATTAATTAGCTCACGGTTCTGTAGGTCAAAAGTCCAGCGACGGCACCAGTGGGTTCTCTGCTCAGTCTCCCAAGGCTCAAACCAACATGCCGGCCAGGCTGCCTTCTTATCTAGAGCTTGGAGTCCCCCCGCCTGAGCTCACACGGTTGTAGCAGAACTCGGTTCCGTGCGGTTGGAAGTCCGAGGCCCTCCGTTCCTTGCTGGCTGACAGTAAGGGTTGCTCTTGGCAATTGGAGGGCCCTCGTGTTCCTTGCCCCGTGGCCCTTTCCGTCTTCAGAATCAGCTGCAGCGAATCCTCCTCATGTCGAACCCCTTTCGCACGTTTTGAATCTCTTCAGGCAAAGCCCAGTCTCTCCTTTAAGGACTCAACTGATCCAGCCCATCAGGATAAAGGCAGCAGGGCCACACAAGTGGTATCCATCATAGTCACAGTCCCTCCCACACTCCAGGGGATGGCAGTCCATAAGATGTGGGTCACTGGGGCCACCTACCTACCTACCACAGGGTTCAGAGGCTCGGCGACTCTGTCCCATCAGTGGGGATGATAATGGTGGTGGCCCGTCCTCTGTGCGTTACACACATGGTCTAGTGTCAATACCTGCAGAAGCCCCACACAGCTCATGTATTTGGCCAGATGTTACAGAGGAGGCACCTGTGGTCTAGATAAGGTGGCGTGCCCAGGGTGGCCCAGCGAAGGACTGAAGCTACGTGCTCATGAAGCAGGGAGTGTCACTCACCTCGGGCTGAGTGACGGGGATCGATACTCAAGGGGTCCCAGAACAGGTCTCTGTCTCAGTAGAACCTTCTCTCCTGTCCTCCGCCCCCCCCCCTCCCATGAGTGGACTGTCTAAGCTGCTGCTGAACTCAAATCCAAGGCGGATGTTTTAATGATGAACATTTTCCTGCCACCTCCTGACCTTGGACTCTCTCACATTATCCTTTGAGAGATGATGAATAATTAGGAAGGGACTGGCTGGTGGAAGCTTCTGGAAGAGCTCGTTTTAAACTGAACTTATATTTAGTTTAGCCAGCTCATGGCTTATGTTCAGACAAGTAAGAAAGTTTTCTTCTACATTGTTCTTGATCACCAAAGAATGCGGTCCTGTCAGAACGTCCCTCTGTAGCTGAGCTCGCCTGTCCCCAAGCCAAACCCATTGTTCAGCCTGTGGCCAAGGACGGAAAGTAAAGGTCTCTGGGTGCTAACAGCCAGCGGGCTGCGACACTTGGACCACAGCGTCACTTTTCGGAGACATGCTCCTTATTATTTTTCACCGCCTTTTGCCATCTTTTTTGAGTTTTCTAGTTATTGACATCAGTTTTGGTTTAAGGAGAACGTCTTCCCTCTTCTTGCCAAGCGATTATTATATTGTGAATTGGAGAGGGTGTAGTTTAGCTTAATGTTTGGCTGTTATGTAAATCAACAAGTAGCAATTAATTCTCAAGTTTAAGAGCGAAGCACACCTACATTATGCTACATGAAATAAGCCAGACACAAAAGGACAAATACAGAATGATTCCACTTATACGAGGCTCCTAGAGTAATCCGGTTCACGGGGGCGGAAAGGGGAACAGTGGTGGCCAGGGGCTGGGGGGGCTGGGCTGGGGGGCGGGCAGTTAGTCGTGGGGACAGCTTCGATTTGGGAAGTGGACAAAGTTCTGGAGATGAATGGTGGTGACGGCCGCACAGCATTGTGAATGTGCTCAACGGACCGCACGTAAATGGTTACCATGGCAAAGGTGACATATGTATACTTTATCACAATTAAAAAATAAAACGAAAAAGTTTGTAGGGCTTATTCAGGAGTCATAGAAAGATGAGTTCTCCTCCTCTATTAATTTATGTTTTTACCCTCCCTTCTTCGCCTCGTTGTACACAAACATGAAGCACACCTTACGGTTCCAGGGCTTGCTTTGTAAATGTGCTAATGTGTCTGGCTCTAACCCTGTTCTTAGAGGCAGTCTTGACACAGCCAGCCCCTTGGACATGAGCTCCTGCCCCAGCATCGGGGTTCAGACCACGGGTAAGGTCCATGTACTTAATCAGGAGCCAACAGGCTTTTTCCTCCGTCTTCAGAGCTGAGCAAACAACGGTTTGTTGTAGCAAGAACCACAAGACTCTGCCAGAGCCTCATTCTGAAGGGCAAAGACTTCGAATGGTTTGTCAGGAGACGCCATGCCCAGCACTGCGCAGGCGCAGAGACCCACTCGGTGGGTTTGGCGCCTACCCGGAGGGACTTTCTCATCAGAGAAAGTTTCAAATAGTTAGCAATAATTTTTCTGAGTTTTAAAATTTGTTTCGGCTTGACCTGTGGTGGTACAGTGGATCAAGTGTCGACCTGGAACGCTGAGGTCGCCAGTTCAAAACCCTGGGCTTACTCAGTCAAGGCACATATGGGAGTACACCTTGATAAATTTTACATATGTTAAGACATATATATGTGCATCTATATACACAAGTATATTTGTGTGTATCATTCTAGTGCCCCAGAAGTCTTCCTCTTACCCCTCCCTAGTGAATACCTGGCCCCAGAGGTTCACTCATACCAGCGTAGATTGGTTGTATCTTGAACTTGATATAAATGGAATTATACAACAGGTAATCTTTTCTTATTTAACTATCTCCCTGCTTTTTATCAGAAGTCCTTGAGCAACTATTTAATCTCTGATGTCAAGGTGAGACCATTAAACCCCAGCACTCTAGAGAACACTAAAGAAATTAGAAATGCAGTAACTGCTAACCGTTAGCAGGTGGGAAAGGAGAAACACGGCCCACCGTTCTGCGCATGTCCCCAGGCGGACAGACAGGCGGGTTTCCTCATCTGCCCTTCATTCTTCCCCGTCGGTCCCTGTGATCGTCAGTGACTTCAAGGTCTGACAAAATGAATCTTTTTAACATTTCAGTAAATGGTCATGTGATTTAAATTAGCCCTGTGGCATTTTAGCGTATATCATCGTAAATTATTTACAGTGGCCAAAAACTGATTTACATTTGTTTAACTCTGCAATGCCCACCTTTCCGGTCTGCCATCACACAGCTTTCATTACCTCTGTGGCCCTCTTTGAAACCATCCCTCCAACCAGCGCCGTTCGATTCAATGTGGGGTTAAAGTCCGTGTCTTGGGTTGGCCACAGTCCCAGAGGGATTTAGACATACCGTATGTTAACACATTATACAAGCAGATGTGTCCATTTGCTGCAGACTGTGGTCCAGCCTCGTTGTGGGTCTCTAACATGACGTGTGTCTGTGATTACAGGAGGGAAGAGACAACAGGAGGGTTTGGGTGGTTCTCAGCAAACCCTTCACCGCTTCAGGAAAATAATTCACAGCACAAACCCTGCAGACAGTTGATTACCAATGTGCCCTGTGAGGGATTGTTCTGTTACTTCTGTTACATTTGAAAGTAAAGAACTTGCATCACTGCATATAAATTTCATTTCTAAATAGTTTGGGGATTAAGAGTAGGGAGTGACTGGGTGGACGTAACAGTCCCCTGTTCTAACAAGTCAGACTGACTAGGAGTTTCTTTTATTTAACATTGCTCTTTGAACTTTGTGTTACTTATTGTCCTCTGTGATTGCTCTAAGAGCTATGGAGGTAATAGAATGTTTTAAAAAAAACTCTGGGTCTACCCAACTAAAGGAGGAGGAAATTCGGTAGATGGGAATTTGAGGAACTTTCCAAAACTTAGGTCAGATTTCTCCCGAGTCTCATGGACGGTGGTCGGGAGAAGCGCGCCCCACGGGCCGGGGTTTCTGCAGGATGCTTTTCTGCCAGGACCTGGCGCTAACCCATTCCGCCCAGTGCTTTGTTCCTGAATCGCGGCTACTTTTCTTTTGTCACCAACTCAACCACCTGCCTCCCGTGGCCACACCTCCCTCCCTCCCCAGCAAACGTGCCAGTTTCTCTTTCTCGCTGCCAAAAATCTACACAAAAGAAGAACCACACTCCAAACATTTCAAGTTATTTTGAAATGGTTTGTATCGATGCAGTGAGCCTGGTTAACCATTCCAGACAAACATCTGTCCCTTTCAATATCCTGCAGATCTCCCCCGAGAGCCAGCCGCTCGGAAACGTTTCATTCCGTCTTGATTAACGTTGTTGGTGAGAACAAATCATTCCCTATCAAAAAAATTCCTGGCAGTGTGTGGAGTTTCTTGGGCAGGACCAGCTCTGCTGAATAGTCATTTATCAGGTGCTGGGCTCCCGGATCAGACTGTTTGGGGACAAAGCCTGGCCCTGCCTCTCAGTCATCAGTTAGGCCTAGACAAGTTACTTAGCCTCTGTGAGCCTCGGTGTCTTCATCTGTGAAAATCGGGATTCATATGAAGTATTAATGTCAATACCTATGGGGTTGTGGGGATTTATAAGTATTTATCAAATGCCTGCTCATAAGAAGCACTCGTTGACTGTTCATTAGAGTCGCTATGTAGGCAGGCCTGGTGTCTAGATTTCAAAGGCTCCTCACCCAAGAGAGAGCCATGAGTTCTCCCCCCCCCCCATCAACAAATATTTATTGAGTGATTACTATGTGACAAAAAGTAGTTGCAATGGAATAAAAAGTAATGGAGTGAAAAAATATGGAATGCTTCACGAATTTGTGTGTCATCCTTGCACGAGAGCCACGCTAATCTTCTTTGTATCGTTTCAATGTTAGTGTATGCACAGGACCCATGAGTCCTTTTTTTTTTTTTTTTTTTTACAGGGACAGAGAGAGGGATAGATAGGGACAGACAGACAGGAACAGAGAGAGATGAGAAGTATCAATCATCAGTTTTTTGTTGCGACACCTTTGTTCATTGATTGTTTTCTCATATGTGCCTTGACCACAGGCCTTCAGCAGACCGAGTAACCCCTTGCTCGAGCCAGAGACCTTGGGTCCAAGCTGGTGAGCTTTTGCTCAAACCAGATGAGCCCACGCTCAAGCTGGCGACCTCGGGATCTCGAACCTGGGTCCTCCGCATCCCAGTCCGACGCTCTATCCACTGTGCCACCACCTGGTCAGGCAGGACCCATGAGTTCTTAAAGCAGCAACCTGAGTTGTGGTTCTCTTTTATTTGGATGCAGGAAATGAAATATTTCCAGGTAGGCAGGTGTGCACTTCCATTTACCAATCTGGGAGTAGACCTGTGGATTTAGGGTGGCTAAACCAGCCGTCCCTCCCCTGCCTGCAGGCCTTGCTGTCCCGGGTTCACTGGATCGCTGAGACTCTGAGTTTGATGGTGTTAACAGCATCCCCTTCCCACAGCAGGTGCCCAAGCCCCGGTGTCAGCCAACCACTCCACGCACTTCTTCCCCTCCTGCTGGTTGATTTGACCAGCTTGACAGTTTCTAGGAAGGCAGCTCAGTGTAGTTCCCTGGGGAGTGGAGAGGACAGGGGTGCTGAGGTTGAAGAATATCCCAGCTGCCTCCTGAGCTCAGCAAATGGGAAGTGAAGTCACTCCGGAGAGCCTCAAAGAGGTGCTGAAGTCACATGAGTCGATACATCTAGTAGGGCCTTACAATGTAGCTGGGGAGGCGTGGGAAGTGTAAGGAGGCACCCAAACTTGCGCTACCCTGGCAGTGAGTGCCTCCTCAAAGTGTGCCCCAGGTGCCTCCTCAAAGTGTGCCCCTCGGTGCCTCCTCAAAGTGTGCCCCTTGGCACCTCCTCAAAGTGTGCCCCAGGTGCCTCCTCAAAGTGTGCCCCAGGTGCCTCCTCAAAGTGTGCTCCAGGTGCCTCCTCAAAGTGTGCCCCTCGGTGCCTCCTCAAAGTGTGCTCCAGGTGCCTCCTCAAAGTGTGCCCCTCGGTGCCTCCTCAAAGTGTGCCCCTCGGCACCTCACCGGCCTCACTGTCTTCCCGCCCTGCCAGCCAGGACTCCGGGCTCCGGACCGAGAGCCACGCTGCCGCCACACTCGCCCGCTTCACGCCCCGGAGTGGTGCCCGTCGCCAGCAGTGGTAGTGGTAATATGCTATCATTCACAGTATCAACAACAGTAACAGCTGACATTGATTGGTTCCTGCCGCTGTTCTAAGCACTTCATGGGTATTATTAACTACTATAGTCCTTACAACAGTTCCATTATTATTCCCATTTGCAGCTGAGGAAGTTTGGGCACAGAGAAGCTAAGGAATTTGCCCAAGGGGACACAGCTGGTATGTGGTAGAGCCGGGTAGCGTCCCCAAGGCAGTCATGTTCTAGAATCCAAGCTCTTAACCACTACACAGAGCTGCCAAGATATGCTGGTCCCACTGGGTGAAGTCCAACAACCACGTCCCTCCACAGCCTGGCCCCAGCCTCAGCCTCCGAGGAAGCCGTGTTCTTCATACCCCTGTGTCTTTTTGCATCTGGGGTTCCCTCCACGTGTCCTTCCTGCAGGCCGTCTCACAAACTCCTATTCATTTTCCAAGAACCATCTTAAGTCATGCCTCCTCTATGAAGCCTTCCTTGACCAACCCCCCCCCCCAGAGTGTTAATAGGACCCTCAGTGTCTTCAGAGAACCTTGACTTAACTTGCTGCCCTCAAGTTGCTCTCTACCGGGGTCTGGTGGGACAGACAGACAGGCAAGTGAACATTCCACTGATATTAATTCCAAGGTTGCTCCTGCAAGGGATCAAGGCAGGAGAAATCATGTAAACGGCGTGAATAGCCACGCCAGGTGGGTGTGCAGTGGAAGGGTGAATCACCGTCCCTTGTGCTGGTGTCACTTCCCTGGGCTCCCACAGTCTGACGATCCCTTGCTCACAGGGAACACCCACAGTCTACTTTATCTGGTGCTCAATCGGAGAAGCAGGGGTCTGCTCCACAGAGGAGTAAACCCAGCCACAGCTGGTGACCTTATTGAGTGGGAGAGGGAGGCTGGTCTTCAATGTGGCATCTTCCTAAGAGAACAGGGCTGTGTGTTGGCCAAAGTGATTTTCCCTTACGGGCTTTCTTTGGAACCTGACTCCCATGCAGGCTGTGACGAATCAGCCAGGCTGATTCATGATTATGCAGCTTGGCACCTGCATCTGTCTCCCTCAACATTCTGGGCACTCCTCCAGGGCACCGTTCGTCTTAATATATTAATATCTGCCGGCCTGTGCCCGCTCCCTGGCTGACAGCTGCTTGCTTCACCTCCGTTGGACAGAGAGTGAGACCCAAGCCTCCCAGGAAACCATGCCCAGATGTGAAGCAGCTGGTGCAGCCCCATCTAAGAAATTTTACATCACATCTGTCGGTCTTTTAAACTGTATTTAACAAATCTGAGAGCACATAGCTTCCCCGGCATCCATCCGATGGAGTCCCCTTCCTTGCAGGGAAGTGTAATGGCAGGGAGAAATAATAGGGTGTGTGTATAAGAGCCTGTGATAGAGGGATTAATGAATGGTGATTAATGAATGGTGGTGAAGATGATTGGAAATCTACCCCCCCCCCCAGAAAAGCAGCTGGTGAGGCAGAAGCTGGCAAACGTGCCCTAATAAGGAGAGGCTGGGAGGCAGGGGAGTGAAGGAACCGTGTGACTCACGGCGGCACTGGTGCTGAGTGTTCTGAGGGCTCCCGGGAGGGCGAGTTGAACTCCCTTCCAGCCGCTGAGACCTCAGAGTCACACCAAAATGTGGGGCTCTGCCTGGGTTTCTGTGAACCCCGGTATAATAGATCTTCCGAAATGATATAGCAACGAGCTACCAAGTTCCTGGGGAAACCAAAGAAAGAGAGGTTGAAGGAGGAAACCGCCCATCTGTTTCGTTTCAATGTCAGGACACCCATCAGGCTCTCAGATGTACGGATGTGCGGCCAGGGGCGGAGGGGGTGGGGGGGACACTGAGGTTGATTCCACAGTGTTGGGGTTTTCAATTAATCGTGGTGAGGGGGGAAGAGGGAGGATGTGCAGGCAAAACGTCATTCCCAAACCCCAAGCATTTGTGATCACGTGAATTATGAGTTAGAAGTTATTTCGCTCGAGCAGTGGGGATTTCTCTCTCTCTCTCTGCTCCTTTTATTACCGTGAAGTGCATGCCTCTGGAGTGGTGCGTCTGGTCGGGGTTGAGTAAGCGGAGTCCGGATTTCAAGTCTGCACACGGTGAATCCTTATCTTCTCTCTCCTGCCCTCCCCCTCTAATATCATACAATGATGTACTTATCACTGAAGATGAGGGGGACAGTTGAAAGTGACAGTCCTGTGTCCGATGAGTCTTTGTCTGTGACCCTAGGAAACAGCCTGTACTATAACTCGTCTTCTCCTGCTACACTGGTGGGTAAGACTTGGCTTTGGTGCACATGTCCTTAGTTTAGTGGAAGCCAGCCGGGGGTGACGCCACCCAGGAGCTGGGGTCTGGGGGACTGAAGAGCGATACAGACTATGGCTGGGCGGAACAGCATGCAAAGACCCACGGTAAGGTGTGAAAAGCACACCCGGCCTGAGTCATTTCACCCAGACAAGGCTTGATCTTCTTTGTTTGCAAAATGAGTTTGGGGGAAAATCTGGGTTATAAGTAGCAGATTGCATTAGTGATTCACCAAGGAAGGATGGGCATATTCAATAATGAGAGCTGGGACCTTTGGCTTTCCATACAGAAGAGAAAGGTGGGTCCCTACCAAGTATTGCCGATACAGATTTCCAGGTCCCATGGTGGGCTTATTAGGACTTAGAACTTCCTTATTTTTTAAAAAAAATCGATTGCTTGATTTTTTTTTTTTTTTTTACAGAAAGATAAGAAGGGACAGGGGGAGAAAGGGAGAGAGACATTGTTCCGTTGTTCCACTTATTCATGCATTCATTGGTTGATTCTTGTGTGTGCCCTGACCATGCCTTGAACCTACAATCTTGGCTATCGAGTCGACACTCCAACCGACTAAGCTGCCCGGCCAGGGCCTGGAACTACTTCATTTTTTAAACCCTCCACACACCATTTAGAAACTCCTAGTCTAGAATATTAACTCCCTGGGTGCAGAGACTTTGGCTGTTTTTGTCATTAAATCATTTGCACCGAGTGTGGCCCCGGCCATGAAATATATTATGAACCCAGAAAATGTTTGTTGAATGAATACATGATTTCAAAGATTCTTTTAAAAAAAAATTACAAAAAAGATTATACGTTTTTTCTTTGGCTGTCATTAATAACAGAATAGATTGTTATACACCTGAAATTATCGGAGGGGGGGGACTGACCGCCTGAACGCAGGAGACAAGAGCTGAGTGGGGAGGTGGTAGTAAGACCGGCCTTGTTCTTCTCAAAACCTAATTTAAAGATATTTGAGGCCCTGGCCGGTTGGCTCAGCGGTAGAGCGTCGGCCTAGCGTGCAGAGGACCCGGGTTCGATTCCCGGCCAGGGCACACAGGAGAAGCGCCCATTTGCTTCTTCACCCTTCCGCCGTGCTTTCCTCTCTGTCTCTCTCTTCCCCTCCCGCAGCCAAGGCTCCATTGGAGCAAAGATGGCCCGGGCACTGGGGATGGCTCTGTGGCCTCTGCCTCAGGCACTAGAGTGGCTCTGGTCGTGACATGGCGAGGCCCAGGATGGGCAGAGCATCGCCCCATGGTGGGCGTGCCGGGTGGATCCCAGTCGGGCACATGCGGGAGTCTGTCTGACTGTCTCTCCCTGTTTCCAGCTTCAGAAAAATGGGGGGGGGGAAAAAGATATTTGAACATATTACAGACACCTTGACAGAAGGTAGGCCCACTCAGAAACATTATTAAGGCATATTTTAAAACTGTGAGTCTGATTATTCTTTTTTTCATTTATTAAGTGCCTACTTTGTGTAGAAACACAATCTTTCTAACATGAGTTTTCTTTCCCCTCTTTTGTGTTTATTAAGATATAACTTACATGTAATAAACTTCACCAATTTTAAGTATACAGTCTGGCGAATTGCGGTGTTTGTGTACGAGGTAGAACCACCCCCTGGTCAGGATACAGAATGCTGGTCTTCTCTGCGGCGCCCCTTTTACTCCACCCCCCACCCCCACCTCCAGTCTCACACAACAGTGGATCCGCTTACTGTCTAACACGGAATTAAACTACTAATAATCATACTTGTAGAGTTGGGAATTTTTAAATAATGCTTTGGCCAAAGGGTGTAAAAGCAGAGGAGGGAGAAAGGATGGCGAGAAAGACATTCATAGCTTCGCGAGCTGGGCTGCAGGCCTCAGGCTGGGTGCAGCTTCACTGGGCACTGACTTAGTCCCAGGAGACCCAGGGTCGGAGGCCACAGGAGCGTGTGCTGAGCCTTCAGGGGCTGGAGCTCCAAGAATCTTGCACAGGCCTGACGTGTGGTGGCGCAGTGGAAACCCCGGGTTTGCCCGGTCAAGGCACACATGGGAGTTGATGCTTCCTGCTGCTCCCCCCTTTTCTTTTTCTCTCTTTCCTCTAAAATGAATAAACAAAATCTTAAAAAAAAAAAAAAAAAAAAAAAAGAATCTGTACAAATAACATGGTGGCAAGACATGTTTACGATGACAAAAAAAGGACACAGTGTGGCACCCACAGCTCAGGTAAGACTCTGACGGCTGGGTTTCTGAACATGAACCCGGACTCATTTTTAATCTGCTGTCTTAACCTCTGGACCTTCCAATCTATCTCATAAGAAATAGCTACGCTGCCTAGAGATGAAGCAGTCGAGTAAATAAACTTCTGCCTCAAGGATGCCTTCTCTCTTTGAGGGTATTAATTCAGAAGCTCAGGGTTCCTGGCTCCCACCTAGATGGATAAGCCCCAACTGCAGTACAGGCAGTGGTGCGTCTACAAGAAACAAAATGCAGCAAAGACGGGTACCTGCAGATTCCAGTTTTCTGTTGGGGCTGTTGGGAGGCTTGTAACCCCCGCTTCCCCGTGGGGACCGGGCACTGTCTAGTCCTATTCCTTTCCTATAGGAAGGAGTTCACATTCCAATCATGGAAGGTGAGCACAATGGACAAATATTATGGTACTCTGAGCCAGAGACTAGAGCAAGGGTGGACATACAGGAGGGACAGGATGACTGGGTGGGGGGGGGGGGAAGAGCACTTTAGGTGGCTGGTCAGGGGACAATGACCTTTGAGCTGAGACTGAAATGACCAAAAAAGGGCCCAGTCTTGCTAGGGAAAGCATTTTAGGAATCAGGACCAACATGTGCAAAGGCCCTGAGGTAGGAAAAGGGTTGGTGTGTTTAAGAAGGAAGGCAAAGGTGGCCAACTGCAATGACCAAGGCAGAGAGGAGTGTAAGCGGAGATTGGAGAGATGAGACGTCTTCCTCCACAAATACAAACCCAAGCCATCTTGGAAACAAAGTCACAGGGCCGCTGTGCTGGTGCCTTGGCACTCAGAGATGTGTCACTGCTGGGCGATCGCTGGCGATGCTTACAGTTGCAAAGTCACTTCTTACTTACTTGGGTCCTGGCCATATAGACTCTGAGCTGGCAGGAATGGAGAGTTATTCTAGTCCAACCACCTCACTTTACAAATGGAGGAACAGAGGCCCAAAGAGGGGAAAGTTCTGACCTGATAAACTAGGGGAGGTACTTGCAGTTCATTATCAAAGTTGAGAGTTCAATTTCCACGCTCGCTGGAGCAGAGTGTGTATGGTGGTGGGGGGAGAGGGTACAAGAAGAGATTGACAAAATTCCAAACGTTTGATCACACCCACGTGTGGCTGTTGGGCTCTGGGGACACAGGGCACAGTGTGAGAGGAGACGTGCATTCAGCTCTGGTGCTGGCTCAGAGTCCTGGCAAAATGATAGCACATGGCTGGTCAGCACCTGGAAGGAACTCAAATGTCACTCAGCAGGTGCATGGATAAATTAACCATGGTCTAGCCAGGCAGTGGAATACTACTCAGCAATAAAAAGGAACAAGCTGCTGGCCCTTGTAGTCACATGGATGAATCTCACCAACATGCTGAGCAAAGAAGCCAGGTACAAAAGAGAATTTTTCGTCGGATTCTGCTCATATAGAGGTCCAAGTCAGGCAAAAGTAATTGATAGTTTTCTGGGGTCCGGAGAGAAGCTGGACTTCACGGGGGTGCCACGGGAACTTTTGGGAGTGATGAAAATATTTTTATGTCTTGATTGTGGTGGTGGTCTCCTGTACATGTATTTGTCAGAACTCTTAAAATAAGTGGGCGGATTTTTCTTAATGTATGTAAATTACATCTCAATAAAGTTGATTAAAAACATAAATTTTTAAAAGGAGGTGGAAAGCCCAGCTGGACAAGAAAGAGACGCTTTTGGCTGGGTTGCTGGTTATTAGCTAAACGCTTACTGAGCACCTTCCACGTGCAGGTGCTGTAGCTGACCCTCTGTGGCTCCAGAACACGGTAGGACAGGCATCACCTTCAGCCCTGTAGATCTCTGTGGGCCCCTGGGTTGCTTCCAGGGGACACACCTACAGACGATCATCCCTTCATGTATTCTCCCAGGCCTCCGGCCACCCAGAGCCCCGCAGTCAGGACCCACGTCAGGGAAGCGGTGGTGGCTGACTACCCAGGAGAAAAGTGGCTCTTCCCTTTTAGTCCGGGAAGACTTAAGATCGCTAACGCAAAGGAAATGGAAAAGACAGTGGGCTTGTCCAGGAGTCAGGGCCCTGTCCTGACCGGAGTGCACACCTCTAAGAACCAAACCCCCGCCTGACCAGGTGGTGGCACAGTGGATACAGCGTCGGACTGGGATGCGGAGGACCCAGGTTCGAGACCCCGAGGTCACCAGCTTGAGCGCGGGCTCATCTGGTCTGAGCAAAAGCCCACCAGCTTGAACCCAAGGTCGGTGACTCCAGCAAGGGGGTTACTCGGTCTGCTGAAGGCCCATGGTCAAGGCACATATGAGAAAGCAATCAACGAACAACTAAGGTATTGCAATGTGCAATGAAAAACTAATGATTGATGCTTCTCATTTCTCTCCATTCCTGTCTGTCCCTGTCTCTCCCTCTCTCTGACTCACTCTCTGTCTCTATTTAAAAAAAAAAAAAAAAAGAACCAACCCCATCTCACTGGCTTGGTCTCGTGCATCTGATCATTTGGCTGAACCCCAGCCCGAGGTGTTTGCCTGAGTTTGCTCTAACTTTCCAAGTTTGTGGACATAATATGTTTGCATCTAATTTCTGTCAAAGTTTCCCTACCCTCCACTACGGGGTGAAGGCCCTGTAGGTCTGTACGGCGCCTATGAGGCACCCAGGGCAGGAGATAGCAGCTGTTTGCAGATAAACATGCCCTTGTACAAACAGACAGTTCCTGGGTGTGGACTCTGGTCTGCAGTCACACTAGAACAAATGCGGCAGTTTCTCTGCCTGCTAGTTAATTGCTATTTAATACAGGCAGGGTATCTGAAAACAGACAGCCCGAGGCATCGAGGATGTGGTACAGTGTTTTTAATTTTTAGAAAAATCAATAGGCCGAACAGGAGACACGTGTCCATTCCCAGCCCACAACGGCCAGTTCTTCCCCGTTGGTGAGGACGGCACTATCATTTTACATCATCCCCCTTCTTAGGCCAGGGGGCAAGGAACAAAGGTGTCAAAGACCTCAGTTATCCTGCTCACTCCACTTTTCCTTCTTCCTTCAGATGCTCTTGAGATTGGTCTGCCCCCTGGAAGCGGCATTACCGTTCTGATAAAGCCTAGGACCCCGCCTCTGCCAGGAAAGCCCTGTTATATCTTTCCTAGAGCGCATACAACCATGTTGCTCATTAAATCCGGAGAAAGAAAGAGCTTTGCCTTCAGCTGCCAGAATCCAGAGGATCACTTTGTCATTGAGATCCAGAAGAACATTGGTAAGTCGGCCCGCGCGGGCTGTGGGCGGCCAGCCTCTGACGCTGGGGAGCTGGGATCTGTTTGGAAACCCCGCACTGTTTTCAGCTCTATAACTCTTACATAGGTTTGGTGGTTCAACCTCCAAACAGCCCTAGGAGAAGATCACAAAGGAAGTGACTCGCCTGAGTCAAGTGGCACAGCCACTAAATAAGCAGCAGGAATGGAACCCAGGTTCTCGGGCTCCAGAGTCTCGGCTTGTGACCACTGAGCCACACTGTCTCCGAACAGAGCTGTAGATCTTCAGGTCTGCGATGCTCAGTCTAATGTGCTATAAACACCTGGCTGGTGACTGGCAGGAGCCAAGGGATGGGAGGGGGTGACAAAAGAAATAGGAAGCTAAGGCGACAAGGGGAGAGAAATGGGTCCACAAAGCACAAAGGAAGAGACATCAGCTCTGGAGGCGGAGGGAGCTGGGTTTGGGCATCAAGCTTCAGAGCGGCTGATAGTGAGACCTGGCCATGGGACCCCGTATACGTTACTTAACTCCTTTGTGACCTAGTTTCCTTGTCTATAAGATAAGAGTCATTGTACCAGCCACGAGGGTTGTTACGAGGATGAAATCAAATAATGGACTGAGAGTATATGATATCCAAGAATTTAATAAGCTGTAGATATTATTATTATTATTATTCAGAACTTGAGATTGTGGTAGGAGATTGACATAAGAAATAATCATCCAGCAGAATAGAAACCAAGCGTATAATTTCCCCATCGTTTTAAGGCGGGCATGCCAACCTGGCACGAAGGGAGGCAGTAAAAACCGGGAGAGAACACTGTGTGATCTAACCAAAGCATGCTCAGGAAAGTGTCTGACCTTTAACTGAAAATAAATGAATCATGGAGGAAGAAAAAGGATAAATTCAACCTTAGGAAGAAGGAATTCTGAAAAAATAAGAAGAGGAATGAAAGCCTTTTAAAAAGCAGTTTTAAAACTGCATTTGAGTCACCTCAATAGATTGCATTTAAAAAAAAAGTTAAAAAAAAAAAACAAAACAAAAACAACCTACATTTGATACCTCAAAGCAAGACCCAGGTTGCACTAAATACCAATTACGTAGACAAATCTCAGGCTAGTCTCCTACAAAAGAAAAATACAAAGATGCAGCACTGAAAGTAATAATGTTGATGTAAGGACATAGACAAAGGACATAGACTCCTACAATGATACTCTTCTATCATTGTAAGAGTAATTGTACAACAATACGGTTCTCAATGTGAAAATCCGAATGAGGTGATTTTCAGGAAAAACTTGATGGGCCAGATTGATGCATAAAAAGGTAGGAAACCCGAATAAAATAAATATAACAATGAAAGCGATTCTGAAAATGCCCAAGATGGAGGAGAGCAGGGTTTGGGTAAGTTAGAGATGGTTTCATAGAGGAGCCTATAAAACTTTAAGGAGCAGATCATTTCTATGACATTTAAACCATTCCAGAGGAGGGTTGGCACAGGCTTTCACTGTGGAAGGCCGGATAAGAAACGCCCCAGGCATGGTGGGCCAGATGGTCTCTGTCACAACAAGTCAGCCATGCTATCTCCACGCAGAATCAACCATAGGTAATATAGGTGAACAAACAGGCAGTGAATGTTCCAGGGAAACTTTATTTACAGTAACAGGTGTTTGGCTGAACTGACCTCACGAGCTGTGGTTTGCCGACTCCCATTCTGAGTACAGAAAGAGAAGTTTCATAGCTCATTTTATGAGGCTCTCACAACCCTGGTGTCAAAAATCTGCCAAAGCATTGGAAAAGAAAACCACAGACCAGCCTGTTAGGACTATACATGCAAAAGAAAAAAAAATCCTAGCTAAATATAGTACATATATCAAGTCCGGGAATGCATGAAAGGAATAAAGCAGGGAGGGTGCGCTCAAAACTCTAAGGGCGGTTCACCATCAGCACATCGGTTACTGTAATGCTTTGCACCATTAGGTGAGAGGAAAAATGATGTGTGCTCAGCTTAACAGATTACATGTTTTTTAAAAAATATTTTACATATTTTTAATGCAACATTCTTAGTAAACCAGAAATAGAAGGGTGTTTTCTTTCTTTTTTTTAATTTTATTTATTTATTTTACAGAGAGAGGAAGTGAGGGGGAGTGAGAAGTATCATCTAATAGTTGTTTTACTTTAGTTGTTCATTGCTTGCTTGTTGTATGTGCCTTGACCGGGCAAGCCCAGGGTTTCAAACCAGCAACTTCAGCGTTCCAGGTCGATGCCTTATCCACTGTGCCACCACAGGCCAGAAAGGGTGTTTTCTTAATCCAATAAAGTGTATCTACCAAAACCTGGTAGCAAATAACATATTCAGCAGTCCAACCGCAAAGCATTACCGGTAACACAGGGAAAAACTTAAGGGCTCCAGCCATGCACGCTATTGGCCACCATTATTCAAAAGTTCCGGTTAAATATGTAGGGATCTTTTTATATTATTATTCATTTTAGAGAGGAGAGGGAGAGACAACAGAGAGAGAGAGAGAGAGAGAGAGGAGAGACAGAGAGAGAGAAGGGGAGGAGGAGCTGGAAGCATCAACTCCCATATGTGCCTTGACCAGGCAAGCCCAGGGTTTTGAACCGGCAACCTCAGCATTTCCAGGTCAATGCTTTATCCACTGCGCCACCACCGGTCAGGCTGTAGGGATCTTAATAAATACATAGGATGTATGTATATATAGGAAGCAAAATATAAAATTTTACTGAAGGACAAAAGAGAAGACATAAATAAATGGAGAGCTGCATACTGTGTTCCTTGATGAAAATCTCAGTGCTTTTTAAATGTCAATACTCCCCCAAATTAATTGAGCAGTTTAAGTCGATTACTGTTAACACCTCAGTGAAGCTCTCCAGGAGCTGAGGAGAATACTGATGCCCTTCAGAATTCAGTGGAGTGGTGTGTTGCTCGTAAAAGATGGAAGGAAATCTCTGTATCTGACATGGAAAGATAGTGTTGTGAAAACACCCACACATGCATGCGGGCACGCATAATCATACAGAGCCCAAAGTTTGGAGCGCTTAAACACCAAAATGTTAACCTTAGATTATTTCTGTAGTGGGTGGGGAGGGGAACAGGTGACATTCATGTTCTTCTTTCTGTTTCTCCATACTGTCATCTTTCTTCCAAGCATGCGTTACTGTATAATCAGTTCAACCAATAACATGACTGCCATCTTGGAAAAGGAGATCAGTTCATGTAAGGCTCTGTACTATGAAGTGAGAAAGAAGAAACTACATACGATCATCTCAACAGCCGATTGTCTCATAAATCAAGTGTTTGAATGCAGCAGACTCTCAGCCCTGGGCTGCAACACACAATTTACTATACTGCTCACAAAAATGAGGGGATATTTTATCATTTCATATTCATTTTAAAATATCCCCTCATTTTTGTGAGCAGTATATATAGTCAAAACCCATGCTCACGAGTTTTAAAAATGATACGAAGATATTAATTTCTAAAATAATAAATCTATTCAAATGCTATAGAGATGTTTACCTGACACCTGTGTATTCTCATTGACCAATGTCACCCCATTAAATTTAATTTCTAAACAAAAAAATGAAATACTAAATCTAGACTGTAGACTTCAGCCCAGTGTTCTTCCTGCCCCTCATTTATAAAAGCTGTCCTGAGTAAGCATTCTGAGAGCTGCAGTCTGATGTCTCTGTGGGTACCCTTTCTTGAAGAGTGCCATTAAAGTTCATGGAAGTGGACGTCTGTGCTGGGGGCACATGAGTTGTGAGTCACTTCTGAAATGATCCTTCTCCGTCCACTACAT
Source organism: Saccopteryx bilineata (assembly GCF_036850765.1). Taxonomy (NCBI): domain Eukaryota; kingdom Metazoa; phylum Chordata; class Mammalia; order Chiroptera; family Emballonuridae; genus Saccopteryx; species Saccopteryx bilineata. The sequence goes on from NC_089499.1 coordinate 9,698,278, forward strand.
GGGAATCTTTTTAGTTATTGAGCATTTCAGCACTGGGCGGGGAACAGAAGATTGGAGGCATGGGCCCTGGCCGGTTTGCTCAGTGGTAGATCGTCGGCCTGGCGTGCAGGAGTCCCGGGTTCGATTCCCGGCCAGGGCACACAGGAGAAGCGCCCATCTGCTTCTCCACCCCTCCCCCTCTCCTTCCTCTCTGTCTCTCTCTTCCCCTCCCGCAGCCAAGGCTCCACTGGAGCAAAGTTGGTCCCAGGCTCTGAGGATGACTATAGCCTCTGCCTCAGGCACTAGGATGGCTCTGGTTGCAACAGAGCAACGCCCCAGATGGGCAGAGCATTGCCCCCTGGTGGGCATGCCGGGTGGATCCCGGTCGGGCACATGCGGGAGTCTGTCTGACTGCCTCCCCGTTTCCAACTTCAGAAAATAAAAAAAAAAAAAAAAAAAAAAAAAAAAAAAAGATTGGAGGCATGCCAGTCACTGTGACCACTCTTCCCTGCATGTCCATCCTCAAAACTGGAGCACTTACCAACAATTAAAAAGTGCTCGCACGACCTGACTCCCAGTGTCACATGGCTGTGCTGAGAAATGGAGCGCTAGCCATTTCTTGGTGTAGAATTAAACCGCCATCTCTCAGGTGGCTGAGGCATGTGTATTTCTTTCTTTTTTTTTTTTTTTTTTTGGCATGTGTATTTCTTAAAAGTCCTCCAGGTGAGTCTGGTGTGGAACCAGGGCTGAGAACCGCTGTCTTAACAAGGTTAAGTGATTCCATGAGAGCTCAAAACCAGCAGAAGCCACTCCGTGTGGCCCTGGGCACACGGGCGGTGTAGATGGAAAGTTATAGGCCAGCCTTTTTAAAAGAGGTGATTTGATCTAAACAAGGAAATTTGCAAGAGCTCCTAAAAATAGGTTCTGTCTTTACCGACACACAAAATCTAATTTTAGCCCTGTTCATCACCTTGTTAGCTAACCGTGTTTTATGGGTTAGGTGGCGCAGTGCGCTGGCAAGGACACGGGTTGAGCAAACACAGCCCGGGTTTCTGTCCCGGGGATTGTGTGCGCTGTAAGCGGCACGCTTATCCCCCGGGCTCCAGGACTGCTCTGCAAACAGGAGAGGTTTGGCGTGGAGGACCTCAGAGGTCCAGCTCTGAAATTCTCCTATAATTCCATTTCAAGTTGGCAGTACTTTCAAACACCTCGCTGGAGCAGCACTGAAGATTTGCTGATAGTGATTACAGTGACCAGAATGCATCTCACCTTTCAGAGTCCCCGTGCTCCAGACAACCAAAGCCTGACTGTTTTGTTGCCCGCATTCTGTTACTCTTTCCTCTGGTTTTCCTCTTATTCCTACCGACAGCAGCATTTCCCCCTTTGTTTTAAAAGTTTAGGAAACAAAGTACATCAAAGGATGTCATTAGTTGTTAGCCTTTTAAAAACCCAACATGAAAAAAAATAAAATAAATAAAATAAAATAAAAAAACCCAACATGGTGATAACACATGAGCTTTAAAGCCACAAGGCGGGTAGAAATCATGCCTCGGGGTTCTAGCCATTAAGGGGCTTGTGCGTGCTGAGTGTATTCAGTGTGTTCATGGGGAAACCAGTTTTAAAAGGTAGAGCTCCTCACCGCACCCTAAAAGTTGTGCAACTGTGGCTTGCAAAGCACAGGCTCCATTGCAAAGGGCCGACCTCTGATTTCTGGGAAGGCGTGTAGGCAGAGACATGCCGACTGGGCTCCACGTACTTAATCTGAAAACACAGGAGTGAGGAGGTGTCTTGGGTGTGGTTCCCTGGAAACAGAGCCTGAATGGAAAGTTTCGTTCAAGTCACTTGTCAAGAGAGGACTCTCGGAAGCACCTTAGGAAGAAGCGGGGGAAGGCAGGAGACAGCAAGGGGAGAAGGAAGCAGGGATGTGGTTTCAGCTGAAGAGTAGCCCCGGGCTGATGCTGGCCTGGGGGTGGGTGGCTTCACCAGGTTGAGGTCGGGTTTTGTCACTCCTGCGCTGAGCAGTGATTGGCTGTGGGCTGCGGCTCCCTGTTGGGATGGGCAGCGAACCCCCTCAGGTTTTTCCCGTCCCTCAAAGCAGCCCCAGCCAGGGCACTGTGCCAGAGAAGGGGGCATCTGTGCACCTCTGGCCATCAGCACTCGGGCACGTCCGGAGATGGGTGTGCCCATGTGGTAGCACTCCCAGAGGCTCTCTACTAAAGAGGTAAGGAGGAGCCTGACCTGTGGTGGCGCAGTGGATAAAGCGTCTACCTGGAAATGCTGAAATCGCCGGTTCAGGGCCCTGGGCTTGCCTGGTCAAGGCACATGTGGGAGTTGATGCTTCCAGCTCCTCCCCCCTTCTCTCTCTCTGTCTCTCTCTCCTCTCTCTCCCTCTGTTTCTCCTCTCTAATAATGAATAAATAAATAAATAAATAAATTAAAAAAAAAAAGAGGTAAGGAGGAGCAGTGACTGGCCTGGGAGCGTTTGTAACCAAGATTGTTTGGTGACTGTGTTTCAGACTGCATGTCAGGCCTGTGTCCTTTTGGGGAGGTGCAGCTGCAGCCCCCAATATCAGTGCTGCCCACCCTCAACCGAACTTATATCTGGGACGTCCAGGCTCACAAGAGCATCGGTCTGGAGCTGCAGTTCTCCATGCCTCGCCTGAGGCAGGTCGGGCCGGGGGACAGCTGCCCAGATGGGGTCACCCACTCCATCAGCGGCCGCATCGATGCCACCTCAGTCAGGATCGGGACCTTCTGCAGCAACGGCACTGTGTCCCGGATCAAGATGCAAGAGGGTGTCAAAATGGCCTTACACCTGCCGTGGTTCAACGACAGAAACGTCTCTGGCTTCAGCATCGCAAACCGGTCTTCCATAAAACGTGAGTATGTGACATCCTCCCGCTATTTGCTGAGGTCAAAAACATGCAAAATCACCACTGGGCCAGGTCAGAAAGGGTCAGGTGTTGGCAATTTCATGGGATTCGACTTGAATACCTGAAAGGGAGCTCCTGATCTTCTGTAAGCGACACGGGCCACTCACGTCTGGTGTGGAACCACCTTCTCTATTAACCCAGGTGGTGACTCTTTCTCTTTGTCCTTTGTACATGGGAGGTTTGTTTTCAAGAAACAAAGTGGGGTTGGCTCCGCAGACCTACCGTGATCACTCCGTTTCTCATTTCTTTGTCCCGTCTTCTCTCTATTTTACATTTTCTCTAATGGTGTCAGGGGTATGCTGGAGCTGGTCACACTGGCTCACAAGAGCTGACTGCTAAATGTGCGTGAAGTTTGTGAGCTGATGTCAAACAGAACCATTTGTAAAAATAAAATGATGTAAACTTACAAGTTTAGAAACAAAGGTCATAAACACTAAAAATTCACTGCCTCCTAATGATTTCGCTACATTTTCCTATTATCTATGCTCTTGAGGTTATTTATGCTCAAGAAATGTCGTGTGCTGCTGCCCGTTTCTTCCCAAGCCCACATTCAGTCATCCCACGTTGGTAGGTTGAAATCAGCTCTGGTGGGAGTGTTTACACCAAGGAAGTAGGCAGACCCTACACATTAGGACTTTTTCCCCCGCTGAGTCAGTTATTAAACATTGACTTGCGTACCACTGATGTCTCCTCCTCATACCATATCCAGAGCCGCGGCCCAGGACCTGAAAACCACCTTCCCCTCTCCTCAGCCGGCCGCCCATCAGCCGTGGACACCCAGGACAGGGTCTAATCCCCTTGTTTGGGTTCCCCTCCCAACAGGACTGTGCATCATCGAGTCTGTGTTTGAGGGTGAAGGCTCAGCAACCCTCATGTCTGCCAACTACCCAGGCGGCTTCCCCGAGGATGAGCTCATGACGTGGCAGTTCGTCGTCCCCGCGCACCTGCGGGCTAGCGTCTCCTTCCTCCAGTTCAATGTCTCCAACTGCGAGAAGAAGGAGGAGCGGGTGGAGTACTACATCCCGGGCTCCACCACCAACCCTGAGGTGTTTAAGCTGGCGGACAAGCAGCCCGGGAACATGGCCGGGAACTTCAACCTCTCTCTGCAGGGCTGTGACCAAGATGCCCAGAATCCAGGGATCCTCCGGCTGAAGTTTGAAGTTTTGGTCCAACGTCCACAAAATGAAAGCAGTAAGTGAGCCCACCCTTCCTTTCCCCTCCTCCTCCAGCACCTTTTTCCCTCCTGGGGTAGTCGGCTTGGGGTGAGGTTCCCTTCCTGTTTGTCACCTATGGGTTCTGGACCCTGGAAGAGTTTCAGGAAGTTCGTTGCTAGGCAGTGAGACAGGCTGATTGACGCATGCACGCCATGTCAATCCGTTTTAACACAATTAGAAGCAAATGCAAACTTACAGTCCGCGTCCTAACTTATTTTCAATGAAGGTGTTGGAAGGTTACCTTCCGGACCCATACAACATCAGGGTGGTTAACGCTTTCGCGGACCAGCACAGAATTCTGGTGGACCAATCCCAGTCCACAGGCCCGCAGTTGGAAAACACTGTAATCTAGATATCATGTCTTGATCCTACACTGGGAGTCGGGATGTAACCGCATCGTCAGCAGCGATAATGGTAACTAACACTCTTTTACTGGCAGAGCGTCCCACACACCTGTGTGTGCCAAGCCCTGCGCTACGAACACCACGTATCTGTCCCAGTTAGTCCTTATTACAACCCAGTAGGTGGAGCAGGAATTATCTTCATTTACTGATGAGGAACCAAAAGGTTCAGACAGGTTAGGCAACTAGGCTCACATCACACAGCACGTCAGAAGCAGAGCAAGCTCAGAGCCCAAAGCCTGTGCCATGGACCATACTGAACCCTGGGTAGGTTGATGAGAATGAGGTGTGCTTCATTCCACACACAATTACTAAGATGTATGAACCTAAAGAAGGAAGTCAGGGCGAGGAGTAGGGTGAGGCTAAGTGTTCAGGATACAACATTTAAGGAGGCGCCCACCATGAGGTATTCACTCTGCAGAGGCGTAAGAACAGGTCAGTCCCTGGGAGTGAGTGCCTCCTTAAAATTTGCTCCCTGGGTACCTGGCCTGCCTCAGGTGAGTCCTGGTCCTAAAGGTTGTGGTGTGGATTTTGAGATAATGTACAAATGAGCTCAAAATGGTTGTTCCTGGGACTCCTCTGTGAACTGGAATCCGTGAAGGAGCAGGCTGTGACAGGTGTCAGGACATTCCTGACACCGCTGAGGATGGTTCTGTCCAGAGGGCTGATTCTCAGCCTTGTTTTCCTGGTTTACTTTTAGGAAGTAGTCAGAGCCAGGCAGAAAAATTAAGTGGGAGCATGGAGTGGCGTGCTGTCTATTTTTATAGGGCAGAGAAACAGCTGACACGTGACCCTGTAGGGTTCAGTCGAGGTTCCGTTAGGAGTGCCCCCTGGGGCCTGACTCCACCCACATCTCGACCCCAAGATTCCTTCTAACTCACAATAACTGTGTAGAAGACGTAACTCTGTGTGTGTGTGTGTGTGTGTGTGTGTGTGTGTGTGTGTCTCCATGGACACGTGTTGGGATGCCACTGTCACTGTTTATCATCAGAGTGCTGGAACGGCCATGGGAGGGTTGGGAACAGAGTGGGCTGGAGTTTCAGAAGAACAGATTTGTCTGTCACCTCAGGGTGAAGCGCTGCTGATTAATGCTGGCTTCTAAAACTAATCACCTTGTTAAACATGCTGTCAGCTGCGTTGAGAAGGATACAGCTTTAGTTCTGAGGTGATAACTGCCGTGTGGAGGTGTTTGGCCGTGTCAAGGCCTTTGTGTAAAGTAGGGCTCACATTTTTTCAGATGATTGCATGAGCTTGGCCAGCAGGAATATCTTTGGGGATGAAATTAGGCTGCACTGGACTCAGTAAGAGCTCTGATTTCCGGACAGCTCCACCTGGGATCCTTTTAATCCTGACGTGGACCCGACATTTCAAGGGGTTGCCCAAGGCAGCCAGTACTGGGCACCCACACATTTGTCTGATCCCTTCCCTTAGTTATTTTTGATGCCTATTGTCAGAGAGATATTTAATTTTATTTTTATTTCTTTTGTGACAGAACAGAGAGAGGGATGGATAGGGACAGACAGACAGGAAGGGAGAGAGATGAGAAGGATCAATTCTTTGTTGTGAGTCCTTAGTTATTCATTGATTGTTTTCTCATATGTGCCTTAACTTTGGGGCTACAGCAGACCGAGTGACCCCTTGCTCAAGCCAGCAACCTTGGGCTTCAATTCAGTGACCTTTGAGCTCAAGCCAGCAACCATGGGGTCATTTCTATGATCCCAAACTCAAGCCAGCGACCTCAGCATTTCAAACCTGGGTCCTCTGCGTCCCAGTCTGACGCTCCATCCACTGCACCACTGCCTGGTCAGGCATCAGAAAGATATTTTAATCTTTATTTTTTGCTCTTATAACTTGCACTCACCCTACATTTATAAGGATCTTCTCTCTGTTTCTATTGTGGTGATCGCTTTGAGCTATCAGTCTGACTGTATTCTTTAACTAATGGGTGAGACCATTCTCCTGGTCCGGCCTATGGAGTAGTCCATTTTTTTTCTCACTTATTTGAAATATAATGTTTATCAGAGACTAAATTATAATATCTAAGGTTTCATCCTATGAGTCCTTCATTCCTACACTAATACCACACCGTTCTTAATTACCATTCATGGTTAGAGAATATTGATATCAGCGATGAAAAATCTCACTTGAGTGACTATTATGCAGTCATGAAGATTAATGAATATTTAAAAAGATTAGTGCGCATGAAAGCCATATGGTAAAATAAGTAAAACTGTATAAAGTAATAAAGTAAAAGCTGAGCATAACCTTTTATATTCACTATATACTTTTAAATAGGTAAAAATATGCATGCATGGGAACAAGAACTGAAATGAATCTGGAGAAATGAAAGCAGCTGAATAAGGGTGTTAGAACTGCTGTCCACTGTTTGTCAAGTTATGGTGACGCTGCCTTAATAATAAACAATGTTTCCAACCTTCCGCAGCCATGAGAGATTCTGTGCTCATCTCTGCTCCTTCAGCGGGTTGCTGCTGACATCTCTCACGCCTGTTTTCTGTGTGTGGTTCCAGCCATAACCTACGTGGTTGACTTGAGTCATGAGCGAGCCATGTTGCTCACCATCGAGCCGAGGCCAGTGAAGCTGGGCCGAAAGTTTGTCCCCGGCTGTTTTGTGTGTCTGGAGTCCCGGACCTGCGGCCCCAGGCTCACCCTGACACCCGGCTCCAAGCACAAGATCTCCTTCCTGTGTGATGACCTGACGCGCCTGTGGATGAACGTCGAGAAAACCATAAGTACGCCCCCCCCCCCGGGTTGGTGTGCTCCTCCCGGGCCGTGGGTGCCTCTCCCCATCCTCCCTTATTGGTTGCGTGGGTTGTAAACAGTATGACCAGAAACGTCCTCTGCGGTGCAAGGTGAGCAAGGGTAACCAGAAAGCCAACCAGGAGGGGAGAGGTGCCTCCTTTGGGACCAGCAGCAGCCTCAGTGGGAACGTGCATCCTTCAGAAGAGCAGCGAGTGGCCTGTGTCCACGCTCATGTCTACTCCGTCCACCCTCCAGTCTCTCTCTTGTGAAACCCGCTCTGAGCCATCGCCTTCCCCATCCTCGCCCCTCTGCACGTCCCCTGCGTCCATGCTCCCTGCCCACCTGTCTTCTCTCATGAGAGACTCCAAGTCTTGAGATCGAGAGCTTTGGTTTGTTTTATTTTTTATCCCTCGAGCCCCGGGCAGTGCTGGACATGTGGTAGTCACGTAACAAGTGCGTGATGAATGGGGGCAGCAAAAGCAACAGTCACGGCCCTGCAGGGCCCCCCTGGTCTCTGACACAGATGCTCCCAGAGTCCCACAGATACACGGTCCGGGGCCACCCCGTGAGGAAGTGGCAGAGCTGGAACGCGAGCTGAGAGTTCCCGGCTCCACTCCCTGCCGTGGCCACTGCACAGCACTGCCTCCCCACAGACGGGGACACTGGGCGACAGGCCAGGGTGGAGGAAGCCTGTGCCTTGCCCACGTGGCGCTTAGCATCTTAGATGCAGACACACAAAGAACCTGAGAGAGAGTAGAAGGGGTAAAGAGAGACAGAGGCATCGCTTTGTTGTCCCACTCATCTGTGCATTCATTGGTTGATTCTTGTGTGTGCCCTGCCCAGGAACTGAACCTGCCACCTCCGCATGCTGGGACGATGCTCTAACCAACTGAGCTACCTGGCCAGGGCCAGAAAGAGAGATTTTTAACCCTAAAGACTCACCAGAAGTTGGTCTGCCAGTTTAGGAAGAATAAGAGAGAGCAGGAGGGGAAGTGTAAGGCCAGGAGCCGCCATTGTGGCCATTCACATGCAGGTTCGCATTAGATTCGAACAGATGGTAATGACACAACGGAGCCACCAACTGGTGGGCCATTAGCTTTAATCCTAGCTTGCACCCGGCGGGCAAGTAAAACACACACTGGGCTCCAAGACCCACTCATTCAGTGCTCACAAAGCTACTGACTTATCCGAGTTTCCTAGAATCAAAGGTTTCTAGCTCACCAGACTTATTCACCTCTGTTCCCCATCTCCTTCTCTCTGCCAAAACTCTGCACAAACTGGCTTCTCACTCAGCACTCCACCATTTTGGCTGCTTCTCCTGGCCTCCTCCATGTGGCCTTTCACTGCTCTCCTCTCTAATGCTAATGTCAGGAACTGAAAGAGAGCAAGCTCCCGGTTGCCCCACTTTATATAGTGTAGATTTAAAACCTTTAATCCAATATACAAACAAGGAAGTCTCTGATACAAAGTCACTTATCTGAGGCACAATGAGATTCCTCAAGAGAGCTCACCATCCCACATCAAAAAGGGTGGGAAAGTCTTAGTCCCAAAACCAAGCCCCAGGCTACAAGGATCCTGCCTGCCCACAGCCCGCCCCCAACACACATTAACATCACCTGGGTGACGGGCTTCTACGTGGGCAGCGCCATCTTTAACAAAGTGAGCATAATATATTTTATCTGCCCAACAGGAAGCTAGAAAGGGAGCATCAAGGAGCCAGGGTGGAGGGCAGCGGAAGAGGAAAGACCGAAGGGAAAAGCCAGAAAACTGACGTGAGAGCTAAGAGGATGCTCTTCCCATTTCCTCCTGACCTGGGTACCACGACCCCTCTTTTCCAGGCTGCCTGGACCACTGGAATTGCCACAGGAGGTCCTACTACCTCCAGGTGCCAAGGGACATCCTCCAGCTGCCCGTGCAGCTGCATGACTTCTCCTGGAAGCTGCTGGTGCCCAAGGACAGGCTCAGCCTGGCACTGGTGCCGGCCCAGAAGCTGCAGCAGCACACGCAGGAGCGGATCTGCAACACCAGCTTCAGCTACCTGGTGGCCGGTGCCGGCCTGGGGCAGGACCTCTACTTCGGCTCCTTCTGCTCTGGGGGCGCCATCGAGAAGATCCAGGTGAAGCAGAACATCTCGGTGACCCTGCGCACCTTTGTCCCCAGCTTCCAGCAAGAAGTCTCCAGGCAGGGCCTGACCGTGTCCTTCATACCCTACTTCAAAGGTAAGGGTGTCTCTCACCCTCTTCCATCTCCGGACCCCTTAGTCTTTCTTGTTTGGGCATTCGTCTGACTCTGCCTTTGTGATAGTCTGAATCAATTTGCCACTTGAGGAGGAGAGATAGCTGAATGGGCTGGTTCTCGCACAAGAAATGTGCAAGGTCAGCCCTGGCTGGTTGGCTCAGCGGTAGAGCGTCGGCCTAGCGTGCGGAGGACCCGGGTTCGATTCCCGGCCAGGGCACACAGGAGAAGCGCCCATTTGCTTCTCCACCCCTCCGCCGCACCTTCCTCTCTGTCTCTCTCTTCCTCTCCCGCAGCCAAGGCTCCATTGGAGCAAAGATGGCCCGGGCACTGGGGATGGCTCCTTGGCCTCTGCCCCAGGCGCTAGAGTGGCTCTGGTCGCAACATGGCGACGCCCAGGATGGGCAGAGCATCGCCCCCTGGTGGGCAGAGCGTCGCCCCATGGTGGGCGTGCCGGGTGGATCCCGGTCGGGCGCATGCGGGAGTCTGTCTGACTGTCTCTCCCTGTTTCCAGCTTCAGAAAAATGCAAAAAAAAAAAGAAATGTGCAAGGTCGTGAGTTCTAATCCTGACTTCACCATTAACCTAGCGTAGAAAATTCCAAGAGTGAGAAATAAGACCTGGTGACAGTGGGAAGCAACAGTTGATGGCAGCAAAACAGATAATCAGATTCAAGTCTATTTTGGAAGCAGGGCGAGCATAAATTAGAACTAAGCACATTCTCCTGAATCCTGGATTCTTAAGGTGGTAACATAAAAGCCCTTAGGGAGACATTTTTATGACTCTGCCTTGAGAATCCACAGTGCAGTACAGAGAGCACCGGGAAGGCATGCTGGGAGAGAGAAGGATCTAGAACTTGAGGGTTCTGTTCTCCTGGGAGTCTACATCAGTCTTCAGTGTCCCAGGCAGGAAATGAGCTCTAAATCAGTCATAAAACTGAACTCTAGAATGCTGCATGACTGAATTTAAAAGTCACAGTCACCATTGCAAATTGCTCAGTATGAGGAGCCGTTGTAATATTGACCAAGGGTTTTATTTGCGGTTGACTTTTGTTCTCAGAAGCATCAGTGCAGGGAGAAGAGCCTTTAGCCCTAAGATTAAGCTCAATCTAGGTTCCCAGGCATCTCCAGGGTCACCAGAGAAACTCCTTCTGGGGAGTCTTTGAAAGTCAGACACCCTCATCAGTGCGGAATGTGGGAGGTTACCTCACCTGAAGGTAAGGAATAGATCAGCTGACATACCGCAGTCTCTTTCTGCTTTGCAATTCCAGAACTCTTCGTAGGACTGGCCGTTTTTTAAATCTCGAAAACAGAAATTGATATATACCCGCCCCACCGTGGGGCACAGATGCACATTAGCTATGCTGAGGGCACTTCTGAAAGGGAGCTGAAATAATCACCAGGGTGCCACACTGGCTTGTTCTTCTTTTGTTTGTTTTGTTTCGTTCTTTTTTTTGTTTGTTTTTCAAAAGACGTCAGCGCCTGATATCACTGAGTCTCTAATCCTGTGCTGACCAATACAATACAGTAGCCATTGGTCACATGTGGCAATTTGGATGTAAATTAATGGTAAAAAAAGAAAATTCAAAATTTAGTTCCTTCAACAGACATGTGTGGCCGTAGCTGCTGGATTAACTGTAGCTGCAGGTAAGAACACCTCCACCACCACAGAAAGCTGTCGGACAGCGCCGGGCGAGACCCTCTGTCATCACCGCCTCCACGACTTGTCCTCTCCGTTCTGATTGGGCTTCTCTTCCCTTTCCTGCAGAGGAGGCTATTTTCACAGTGACCCCGGATATGGAGAGCAAGGTCTACCTGAGGACCCCGAACTGGGAGCGGGGCCTGCCGTCCCTCACCTCGGTGTCCTGGAACGTCAGCGTGCCCGGCGACCGGGTGGCCTGCCTGACCTTCGTGAAGGAGCGGACCGGCCTGGCCTGCCAGACGGGGCGTGCGTTCATGATCGTCCAGGAGCAACGGAACAAGGTCGAGGATATCTTCAACCTGGAGGAGGCGCTCCCCAAGCCAAGCTCCCGCCACCACAACTTCTGGGTCAACGTCTCCAACTGCAGCCCTGTGAGTGGCAAGCAGCTAGACCTGCTCTTCCAGGTGTCACTTACCCCGAGGACCCTAGGTAAGGGCCTTCGCAGTCTGTCGGGGATGGTAATGGAGAGCAACTCGGTGGCTGAGGGGGAAGATGCCAGCCTGGGAGATGAGTCAGGAAATGTAGATTTGAGTCCGGGCTGCCCATGTCTCCATCAGCTCTGACATCAGTAGTGCTGCATAACAAAGCGCCCCAGGATTCAGTGGCTTAAAAGCAGCCATTATTATTGCTCACATGTTGGCTGGGCAATTCTGGTTGGAGCTGCGTTTATCAGGGCTCCTGAACTCATGCCCCTGTGGGCAGCTGCAGGTGGGCTAGGGGCACTCTCACGTGTCTGGGGTCCGGCCACCATCAGCCGGGATAACTGGGCTTCCTTGGCTCTCCTCCACGTGGTCTCTGATCCTCCAGCCTTGACCTGTTCTCGTGGCCCAGGCAGAGAGATACAAGAGAGGCCAGAGGAGGCACACAGGGTCTCTTGATGCCTTGGTTAGGAATTCATACACCATGTCTGCTGTGGCATTCTTTAGGCCAGCCCACATTCAAGAGGTGGACAAACAGACTCCACCTCTTGGTGGGAGGAGCTACAGGTTACGGTTCAAGGAGGAAAGAGAATTAGGGCATTCTCCTCCTCAGTCTACCACCTTCCTTTACTGTTACTCCCTCTCTGGCGCAGGGCAAGTCTTTTCACTCCTGAGCTTCCTCCCCTGTAGAGTCGATGATAACTGCCTCATCAAAATATCATTGGGCATGCAGCGTTGCTGATGAAAACGTGGGGACCTGGGAGGTGTGGCAGAGATTACATGATGATGGCATTTTATTTAGTTTGGAGAAGCATTGGACTCCGTGAAATGTTCTTGGTGGCAGGCTTCAGAGCCAAGAGAGGAGTTGGCCTTTCTTCCCAGAATTGCAGGGCCCACTGAGAGGTTCAGGCAAGGAAATGCCTGTGTGGGCCGGCAGTCAGGTGGGGCTGTGTTTGCCCTTTATTCCAAGACAGTCCCAGGGCATCTCGGGGTTGGAACCAGAAAGGATCATGGAGGCGCTTTTCCCTGGCCTCTCCCCTTCCTGATGGTCAGGGACATTGAGTGTCCACCCAAGGCCACTCAGCTGGTTAGCAGCAAGAGAGCTGATGGGAGCCAAAAGCCACACGATAAAGGCTCTCCGATGCGCTAAGGTTCGCTCCTGGGTGGTCCTCCTCTCTTACATTCATTTTCTGTCAATTATTTCTGTGCCTGTTTTCTCTTCATCTGACATTTTGTTTTCTTGTTGAACAAGCAAGAAGCCCTCGACCCCTGTTCGGTGCAGGGCTCCCGCTCTGACTTACTTTCTCTTTCCTTCATACATCTGCAGGGAGAGATCAGCATGAGTGACACACCCTTCTCCTAGCTCCTGCACTTCTGGCTCTGGGCTCTCCGCTTCCCCCGCCCCCTCTGCTCCCCGCTCCTCCGCCACAGGCTGTGGCGATTGGGGAACACGCCCAGTGTAGGCCAGGAGTAACGTTTGAGTAGAGCTGGTAGGTCCTCCGGCTTGTTTGAGTTATTTAATGGCTGGGACAGTAACCATTTTGTTTGCTCATAATTCCATGGGTCAGGGATTTGGAGGGGGCACAGCAGGGTGGCTCATCTCTGCTCTAAGCTATGTGGGCCCTCGGCCAGATGCCTTGACTGTGGGTGGTGGGGATGGCTCACCGGGAGACAGGCTTCTGGAGCCTTGATGCCCACTTTTGTCCTGGGTTCATTGGCTTGTTTTCCTCATGGAGCCTCCGCACAGCTGGCTTGGGCTTCCTCACAGCATGGTGGTCTCAGCATAGTCAGGCTTCTCACACGGTGGCCGGCTTCCCCTCAGACAGGGAGTGCAAGAAGCTGCCATGCCTCTCGCAGGTTAGGCCCAGAAGCAGCGCAGCCCGTGTTCAGGAGGAAGGAGGCTCCTGTGGTGTGAGGGCAGCAGGGGCGACCGGGAGGGAAGGAACGGGCGGCCGCCGTCTCTGGAGGCCATCCGCTCAAGTTCTTCACGGGCCTAACCCCACACGTCTGTCTCCTCGTCTCCCTCCCCCGTGTCTGCTCGCAGACCTGACTGTCATCCTCATCGCCGCGGTGGGAGGCGGCGTCTTGCTGCTGTTTGCCCTCGGACTCATCATTTGCTGTGTGAAGAAGAAGTAAGTGGAATTTCTCACACTGTCTTCAGCTACTCTGACGCCTCCTTAGATCACAGAGAGCTGCCGTTGATTGGGGACCTTTCTTCTGGTTTCTTACCGCCCCCAACCCCACAAAGATCAATGTTGAAGCATGTTGCCAGGTGTGAGTTATACTTGGAGGGCAGGGAGGGTAAAACCCCACACCTTGCAGGGGGAATAGGGAACAAAAATCCACGTGTGGTGACATTTTAGCCTGCAGCTTTTACGTAGCTGCCTCAGCAGAAGTCCCCTGTGAACCGTTTACCGTCTGCTCATTAGACTGTAAGCATCACAGGGCTGGTCTTGGAGGGACAGTGGCCTTGTGGGCCCCGCCAGACCAGGCCTCCAACCTGCTCCCTCCATCACCTTGTGGCAAATGATCACCCACGGCCCCAGCTTGTTTCCGCCGGGTTCTTAAACAAACTGTCTGTTTTATGCTCGTTTATTGGACTCGAGACAAGCCCCAAGAAAAGCCAGTTCTGTGGGCGAGAGGAAGGCAGACCCAGTGAATTGACTGTCTCTCCTTCCGCCCCCTCAGGATGACGGCTTCTGTTTTATGAAAAGAAAGGCTTGACCTTTTTAGACAGGGTACACGCTGCCACCAGATTTTATCAATTCTGCTCAGAGTTCTGATTAAAACCGTGAAGGAAGGGGGAAAGCTGTTTCCCCTAGCATGATTTGACCTTCCAAAAAGCCACACACACACACACACACACACACACACACACACACACTATTTTTTTAATTAACTGGGGCCATGAGCAAAAACTGAAACTCCTGATCGACCGACCAGGAGCCTGTCTAGAAATGTTCCTGCTGGTGGGGAAGGGCCCGCCACCAGGAAGACTCCGGGAGGGACCGCCTCTCTCTGAAATGGAGAGGGGACTTTTAACGAAGCATCCTTTCATTGTTTCTCTCCGGAAACTTTCTTACTTGGGGTGCATGGTCTGCCCCCCCCCCGCTCGATAAGAAGCAGAGCGTTAACGCTGGGTCCCAGCTTCCTCACCGGGAGGAAACTGGGCGAGAGGAGGGTCCGGCGCTTGCCTCCATCTCTGAGCCGCCCCGGTTCCGGCCTGAACATCACCACCCCTGGCCTTGTCTAGAATCTAGATGATCAGGGCTTCTACCCAAGCAAGAGGGGGATTGAGCATTCGCTATGGGAGAAGGAGTGAGAGTCGGAGAAGGTTGGCCCAGATGCAGCTGGGCTGAGACACCACCCCTTTCTGGTAGTAAAGGAGGGATCGTCAGATGTCGCCACCATTTAATACTGTGCCTCTATTGAATTGAATTCAAGGGTAGATAGCTTTAAAAGTATTCCTCTAAAGCATTCTCTACCCCCTGTTTTACCTTGACAACGAGAGACGGAAACCAGTCCCTTTTATATATTCACTGAGGACAATAGTCTCAGGTTCAAATGCTAAGCAATTTGCGGGATGTGGGGGACCCGGTCAGAACCCTGAAGGGTCTGAGTGCCAGCAGGGATGGCAGCGGTGCCCCTCGAAGATCCTTGTCTTCCTGACTTGTCTTTCTCCCTCTGTCTCGGCAGGAAAAAGAAGAACAAGGGGCCGGCCATAGGTATCTACAATGGCAACATCAATACCCAGATGCCGATGCAGCCAAAAAAGCTTCAGAACGGACAGAAAGACAATGACTGCCACGTGTACGCCGTCATCGATGACACCATGGTGTACGGGCATCTGCTGCAGGATTCCAACGGGTCCTTCGTCCAGTCCGAGGTGGACACCTACCGACCCTTCCAGGGCCCCACGGGGGACTGTCCTCCCACCCCACCCCTCACATGCTCTAGGGCCTCAACTGTCAAGTTGACCACAGAGGAGCCCCCGCCTGGCTTCAGCCCCGAGTCCGAGAGTGAGCCGTACACCTTCTCCCACCCCAGCAAGGGGGGTGGAAGCCATGGGAACACCGACATTCCCTTGCTGGGCGCCCACGAGCCAGCAGAGGCCGGGGAATAACTCGGACCCACCCCGAAGACTTTGCCATAAAGCAGGGCACGGAGACCCCCCGCAGAGTGCCCCTCAGAGACCCTAAAGAAGAGGAATTAGATGGCAGGAACAGTAGGAGGTTTTTCTGGACACACCCCGCTTCTGATTTCCAAGGGGACTCGTTCCAATGATGAGACGTTGAAAATGATGAATTCTGGTCTGGATACAAGCGTCACAGCTCACGTCGTTCTAAACTCTGGGTGGATCGTAAACCAGCCCATAATGAGAGAGACGTGCAAGCCACCCAGGACAAGTTTGCAGCAAGCCCAGGATTTGGATTTGGACTTCTTGAGGGAGGAGGGGACAGGCATCTTTCTGCCTACCACACCTCCCCGCCACTAAAGGAGAGACTACAAAACGATCCAGCCCGCAGGTGTGTTTTTTTTAGTCAACAGAATATTTTATAAGAATCGATTACTAACATTTAAAATGATCAAATGTTTACATAGTGATCTAGATCAGGAGATCTGGCTGCGCTGGGGCTCACATTCTCACCCAGCGACAACCCTCTGCATTGAGAAGCAGGGCCACCTTCAGCTGGGGCACCTGGTCTACCTGCCAGTTCACCACAGCGCCCACCGCTCCCCTGCTGCCTCCCACACTGAGGCTCAGTGCCTGTTGCTATTGCTCCGTTCCCCCACAGGGTTGCTTTTCTCATGAGGAAATGGAAACTTTGGGACCTCCATCTCCATCTCGTATCCAATGAGAAGACGGCCCTCGAGGCTGGTGCGTGTTTCAGGGAAGTGTTTTTGTACACGGTCCACACACACACACACACACACACACACACACACACCCATTTACTGTTCTTACCTGCCCGGCTTCTGTGGGTGTTTGCCCGTGTGGCCCCTGCTCTCACCTGGGAGGAGGCAGATTGGGTCATGGCTGGTCAGCACAGTGCCAGGTTCACCGTGGCTGTGGTAAAGGCCTGCTTTGAACAGGAGATGCCCTTCACTCCAGTGACTTCGCCTTGGAAACGCGACAGGGCTGCTGGGCTAGGTCACGAGCGGCTGCACCTCCGTGAGAAGGAGCTTTGCAGTCTCCTTATCGTGGTGTGTTCTGAGGCCTCTCAAACTCTTTCCAGAAGGAAGAGTCTGTGGGTTTGATTTTTTTAATTTTCATTATGCCCTCAGAAATGCCCTAGGCACCTTTCCCTTCTGGAAGGCTGGCTCCGGCCTGGCTGCCCCCGGCCCGCTGACCCGAGATGCTGACAACCCCCCCACCCCCGCCCTCGAAGGGCCGGAGCTAGGCTGTGGCTTTCTTCCCTCGGTGGAAACCGCACTGTCATTTAAAATCGCCGTTGGAGCCCTGGGCCTACGTTCTCTGCCTTCCCCAACCTCCTGGTCCTTCTGAGGTTCGCGGGGGGGTGGCCGCTCCGCCTTCCGCCCCAGCGTGTGGCTGGCCGTCCTTGGTGCGGCTGGCACCGCACACGTCACCTTTAATGCCAAACTGCAGGCACGCGTTCTGAAGACAGGCCTCCCGGAAGGTGCCAGCCCGACGTACTCACAGCTCTTCGAAGCCCAGGCCCCGCTTCCGTTCAAGGTCACTTGAGCCAGTCCGGACGCATTTGCTGAAGTCTGTGTGGGCAGCACCGTGGCCTCCTCCCGCGCCAGGCCGCCCCCATGCCCCTCGGCCACACCTGTGGAGGCCGCAGCTCACACAGGACCCGTCTCTAACGCTGCGGGCACCTTGCCTTTCGTGGGAGGGGGGCGTCTCAAGGAAGAGAGGAGGGGGAAAGCCAAGGTCCACGGGACGCAACCTCGGTTTGTGTGGATCTGCTGTGCTTAACTGGAAATAATTTATTTGTTGTAGATACTTTTTAGGTACCATTTTATTTCCTACACTTTTTTAAAATAAAGAAATGTACCGAAACCAAAATGGGTTGTCTAACTGCTCTGGCTACTTGTCCCGAGTTCAGCTGAGGCCCCGTTTCCCAGCGGTTCCCTGTGACAGGTGGCACAGCGCAGCAGATGCGGTCTCCTCGGTGCCGACAGGACAGGAAACTGGGGTTTGGGCTGCCGGTGGGCCACCCAGAGGCCAGAGCTTGTCCTGTTCTGTTCTTGTTGAGGCAACATGAGTCTCCTCTGTGTGGCCACTCCCAACACTGGACCCCCAGAGAGGCCCGGGGCCACCCTTAACACTGACTGCCGTTGAGCTCGAAGCCCAGTGCAGCCCAGTGCGGGCCACCAGCCAGCAGACAGAAGTAAAGGGAGGGTGGTGGGAGAGGGGAGCTCTGATGGGCCCCGCCATCCACCACGTGCTTGGAGAGGAGGAGCACAGATGTTGCTGTGTACCTAACCACCCCAACCTGAGTGACTTCAAAACAATCATGCCTGGCCTGTGTGGCGCAGTAGATAAAGCGTCGACCTGGAATGCTGAGGTCGCCGGTTCGAAACCCTGGGCTTGCCTGGTCAAGGCACATATGGGAGTTGATGCATTCAGCTCCTCCCCCTTCTCTCTCTCTGTCTCTCTCCTCTCTCTCCCTCTCTCTCTCTCTCTCCTCTCTAAAAATGAATAAATAAACTTTTTTTAAAAAGTGGATAGAGCCTGACCTGTGGTGGCGCAGTGGATGGAGCATCGACCTGGAAGTGCTGGGGTCGCCGGTTCGAAACCCTGGGCTTGTCTGGTCGGGGCACATGTGGGAGTTGATGCTTCCGGCTCCTCCCCCTTCTCTCTCTCTGTTTCTCTCTCTCCCTCTCTCTCTCCTCTCTGAAAATGAATAAATAAAAATTAAAAAAAAAAAAAAAAAGTGGATAGAGTGTGGACCCGGAATGCTGGGGTCACCGGCTTGAAGCCCCAGGCTTTGCTTTGCGGGGTCAAGGCACATATTACAAGTTGATGCTTCCCATTCCTCCCCCATTCCCTTCTCTCTCTCTCTCTCTCTCTCTCTCTTTCTCTCTCTCTCTCTCCACTCTCTAAAAATCAATAAATAAAAATCTAAAAATAAGAAGAACAATCATTAGTTTGCTCACAAATCTAATGTGAGCAGGGCATGGCAAACATGAGAGGTCTGATTCCTCGTCTCTGGACCACCCTGAGGGCTCTTTAGGGCTTCATCACAACACGGTAGCTGGGTTCCAAGAGGAGCGTTCCCGAGTCAGTAAGCCAGAGCTGCCGGTCTTCTGTCTGTGGGTGCGCCAGTCCGAGCCCGCCCAGATTTAAGGGGAGGAAGCACAGCCCCCACATCTCAGTGGGAGAGGGTCAAAGAATTTGCAGCCACCTTTACTACTCTACAGCGGGGCTGGGGAGATAGGAGCCCAGTGTCCGTGCCCTTAGCACTGACCATGTCCGCAGCTGGGCCACCTCCCACAAGATGACTGTCTCTCATCTTGGACCCCAAGCTGCAATCTGGGCTTCTGGCTTTTTATCTCTGCACACTGCTCCATGGGGTTGCCACTGAGTCCTCTCTGCTATGATGGTGACACCACAGATCCTAGCTGATACCTACCTGGACTCAGCCTCACTTTTTCACTGCCGGAGACTTCGCCACTCCTGTAGCCCCGTGTCCCCAACCTGATCACTATAGAAGTGAATTCATTCTCATCTCTTGCCCCAAATCACCTCCCTCTTTCATATGAGGTTATTTCCTGAATCTGCTCCTAATTAGCTCTGTTCCCTTGAGTTTGTTTTTTTGAGGAAACTCCATACTGTTTTCCACAGTGGCTGCACCAGTCTGCATTCCCACCAGCAGTGCAGGAGGGTTCCCTTTTCTCCACATCCTCGCCAGCACTTGTTTGTTGATTTATTGATGATAGATTTATTTGAACAAGTGTGAGGTGGTATCTTATTGTGGTTTTAATTTGCATTTCTCATGATTAGTGATGTTGAGCATCTTCTCATATGTTTATTAGCCATCTGCATGACCTCTTCGGAGAAGTGTCTACTCTGGTTCTTTCTTTTTTAAATATTACCAAAGGACCCTTCTGTACTCCTCATTTATCACCTGGTTCCAACACATAATTACTAGTTGATACTCTGAAAAGAGAACATTTATAATAAATAGGTCACAGGATAGACTGTAGGACGGTAGCTACTAGCTACATATGGCTGTTTAAGTTTCAATATTAAATTAATTTTAATCAAATTAAAATGTAATTAAATTGGGTGCTAACTAACACATGAAAACATACGGGGCTTTTTCAAATTCAGTGTGCATGACTGGAAATGGAAAACATGGAGTTCACACTTGATTGTGCATCTGGGAGTGCTTCGTGTGAATACTGTATATTGCACACTTTAGCATCTTATTTTTTTGCATTGAGCTTTTTTTTTTTTTTTTAGATTTTACTTATTCATATTTTAGAGAGAAAGAGAGAGAGAAAGGGGCAGAGAGGCAGGAATCATCAACTCCCATATGTGCCTTGGCCAGGCAAGCCCAGGGTTTTGAACCGGCGACCTCAGCATTTCCAGGTCGACGCTTTATCCACTGCGCCACCACAGGTCAGGCTGCATTGAGTTTCAATGAACTATTATTATTTAACCCCTCCCAACATGTAGTTTCTCAGTTGCATTAGTCACATGTTCAAGTGGTCAGAGCCACATGTGGCTGAGTGCCTACCGCACGGGGCAGCACAGAGGCCGGCCAGACATCTTATCATTGCAGGAAATCCTGCAGGACAGCACTAACACGCTGTGTGTCCATCTGTGTCCGAGTCTGAGTGTGTCACGCACATAACACACCACCTCCCATGTGTTGAATGTTACTGTGTGCCAAGAACTCTTCACAAGAGCTTATATGGCCAGCTTTTTGCTGAATCTTCCTATTTAATGTTTGGTCCTAATCTTACTTGACACAGCACTGAACATCATTCATCACTCTCCCCCTCAATAAATATTTCCTTCTCTTGGCCATGACGGCCTCAGACTTGCTGGTTTTCTTCCTTCCCTTCTGGCTCCTACTTCTCAGCCTCCTTTCACCGGATCTGCCTTGTCTCCTAATCTCTAAACATCAGCGGACCCCGTGGTCCAGGCTTCACACCCTTCTCTTTCTCTCTGTATGCATGGTGACCTCCTCCAGTCATGTGATGTTCAGTACCCTCTGTGGCCTGATGGCTCCCAAGCTGGACCTCTCCCTGAATTCCCACTGTGTATCCATCTTGCCTCAACATCTCCATTTGGCATCTAATGGGCATCTCAAACTCAAAGCATCCCAAACTGATCTCTTTCTGCTATTTTCCCTCAAAGTCTGCTCTCCCCTGCTGAGGGGAAGGGTAGAGGAAATGGGTTTGTCCCCAATCAGTTGACAGCAAATCTATCCTTCTAACTGCTCAGGCCAAAACCTTTGACCCCTCGGCCTGACCTGTGGTGGCGCAGTGGATAAAGCATCAACCTGTAAACGCTGAGGTCGCCGGTTCAAAACCCTGGGCTTGCCTGGTCAAGGCACATATGGGAGTTGATGCTTCCTGCTCCTCCCCCCTTCTCTCTTTCTCTCTCTCTATCTTCCGTTCCTATAATGAATAAATAAAATCTTTAAAAAAACATAAAGCTATTAAAAAACAAACAAAAAAAAAATTTGACCCCTCTTAACTAATGATTGAATAAAACCTGTGGCTCTTTTTCATTCTGACACAAGAACCGTCCTCTGAGCCCACTGTCACAGTAGTGAATGAGCCTGTCTCAGCAGGCTCCCTACAGACCGTAAGTTCCACGGAGAATGTCTCCTTGGCCGATTCCAGGTCACAGGGTCCACCCCTGGCTGTACTGAAACGGAGGGTCCTTATGACTTTGATTAAATTTAGCTTCAAATCCTAGTTCTAGAAATCTTCTTTCTCTCTCTCTCTCTCTCTGAGACCTAGCCTTTCCCCCAGTAACCAGAAACCCCCAAGGCAGCAGAAGACAGTAGTCCTGACCTAATTGATGGTCACAAGCTCGGACCCCTAGTAAACTAAAGATAACATCTTGATCTAGGTTATGTTTAAATTCCTGAGCCCTAAGGAGGAATAAGCTCATGTTTACTGTCCCATGAGAGCAGACAGAGGGACATCTGAACCAACCTCAGAGCTGTCCTCCAGACCTAAAGAAATGATTCATTACCCTCCTGATCGACCAGCTCCCAGCACGACCCCGAACCCCTAACCCAGGGTGCCTTATGACTCTGCCCGGTAACGTCTGTAACCTACACACCATGGAGGAGTTCGGACTTGTGAGCATTAGCTTCCCGTTCTCCTGGATGGCACCACTCATCAATAAAATAGCCAATGTTTGTCCACCGCAGTTCTGGGTGTTCCGTGTTCGGCTCTGCTGGTGCCGGGTGGACGAACTCGTCGGTGTGAGGACAGTGCCAGACGAGGTCATGGGAGGATCCAACCCCTCCAGCATCCAAAGTAGGAATCGGGCTCCAGGGAAATGCCCCAAAGAAAACCAGAGGGCCATTGGGAAATGAGCCTGGATATTAGACAACCCCAAATGACAAATGTCAGGCCTGCTGCAACCTAGTGCAAGACTGATTTGCAAAAGAGGATGCAGGGGCTCGCTTCCTAGTCCAGTTGTGTCACTGTCACTGTTTGCTGCTGCTCGAGAGGCCTCAGAGGACCACAGGGGAGGGGTCTGGTCTTTCCTGGACTCACTGTTGCGTGTGTGTGTGTGTGTGTGTCCCTGAAAAGCACTGCAGGAGCAAACCCGTGGAGTGGCCACAGGCCACTCACCCACCATATGTCAAGTTGATGGCGCAGACCTGTCAATTGGTGCACATGGGTATGTATATCAAATACATGGTTTTAGAAAGCATTTGTCTTGTCCCCAGACTGAAGAAGACCTCAGAATTGCTAAGAGTTGGCATGAAGTACCAGCTATGTGACCCAAGCAAGCCACCTAAGTACCCTGGGCCACAATCTTCTCACCTGTACAATGTGAACTCCACCACCTACGTAAGGTGATGGCGAGACCAGGGGAGATGATGTATACGACAATGTCTGGATTTAGGAGCCGCTTGCATGAGGCCTGCATTGGAGAGGAAACACATCGCCCATAGTGGCTCCGTCTTGGCTTGGTCTCATCTCCAGCCAGCTGGTTCTCTTCTCCTGGGAGTTGACAGTTGTCTAGCTGATTGTGCCAATTCGGAGACGCCATTCTCCTCATCCTCTCTAATCTCTCTTAGCTGTCAGCTCCAGCAAGCTGGCCTATTTGTGCAGCCCCGAAAAGAGATGTTCCCGGGAGAAGCATCACCGGGTGAGCCACGGGAGCTCGACAGCCAGGGGACAGGGAACCACAACCACAAGGTGTCCGTCTGGAACACCACTGCAGTGATCAAATATCTGGCTGCCCACATCTGAGACAGCCCTGGGCGTTTGGGCCTGCCTGGCCAGGGCACCCAGAGCAGAGATGGACCCCAAAGGAGACATCCTGGAGGAGGGTGCAGCGTTCTGAGTGCCGCGGCTTGAAACAGCCCTAGCCACCCTCCAGTCCTCCCTCCGTCCCCGCCCACTAAGGGACACGTTTCCCTCATGACAAGGTGCTACCAACAGCTCACCACTCCTTATCACTTCTTTTTTTTAATTTTTTTTTATTTATTCATTTTTTTAGAGAGGACAGGGAGAGACAGAGAGAGAGAGAGAGGAGAGAGACAGAGAGAGAAGGGGGGGAGGGGCAGGAAGCATCAACTCCCATATGTGCCTTGACCGGGCAAGCCCAGGGTTCGAACCGGCGACCTCAGCATTTCCAGGTTGATGCTTTATCCACTGCACCACCACAGGTCAGGCTCCTTATCACTTCTTGTCCAGCATCGGCCTACGTCTAAATAGCACCTAAGCATTGGAAGAGTTTAAAACAGAAGTTCGAGCAAAATCTTGTTAAATAGAAACTGTGAACAGTGTGTCTGCCTCCATGGAAGGGAATTACGACTAGGAAACTAAGCACTGTATATATACCCTTTTGTAACTCGAATTTGAACCTTGAGAATGTGTCTCTTACATTACACTAAGCTAAACAAAAATAAAACACTTCCTTTTTAAAACTTGTGAAAATTCAAGATGTTATCAGTGCAAAATCTGTGTGCCGGTGCTTCGAATGCCAACGTTCAAAACATCAGCACTTGGAATAAGGAAACTTGTATTGATTGAACAGGTGCCAACTGAGAAGATGGGTGACCCAATCCTCAAACTAATCTTTTAAAAGTAGAGTTCAGCCTTCTTTTATGTCAAGGGAAGGGGACATAGAAGGGGCAAGAGGGGGTTGACCGGTGCGGACACCTAGGGGCCAGCAGGGCGCTGAGGGGGACTGTGCTAGTTGATGTGAGTCCGATCACGGGTCCTGCAAACCTCTGATGAACAAAACCTAAAACCCAAGCCACAACCAGAACCCCTCGTGGAATGTCTGCACACAAGACTGAACAGAAGCTCTTAGCCTGAAGGCACTGGGAACAAAGCAGGCCCGAACACGACAGAATCAGAGGGAGAGACTGAGCATTCCACTCTGTTCCGGAGACTGTGTGGTTGTCTCAGAAACAGTGTTTTTGCTTTGTGCCACCCGCTTTCCGAGGATGAGGACCGTTCTCGGCAATCAGGCTATGGACGTGCCAGGAAATGTCGACAGCCCTCGATAGGGACACACAGCAGCTGTGAAGGGTCCCCGAAGGCACCCTGCAGAGGGACTTGAGTTCTTATCAACGTAGGACTCAGTCTCCTTGGAAAGAGTCTCCGGGTTGACAAATGATGAGAAAACAGAAAGGAACTGGCTAGCCTTGGCACTATGTACAGCAGGGGTCCCCAAACTTTTTACACAGGGGGCCAGTTCACTGTCCCTCAGACTGTTGGAGGGCCGGACTATAAAAAAAAACTATGAACAAATCCCTATGCACACTGCACATATCTTATTTTAAAGTAAAAAAACAAAACGGGAACAAATACAATATTTAAAATAAAGAACAAGTAAATTTAAATCAACAAACTGACCAGTACTTCAATGGGAACTATGCTCCTCTCACTGATCACCAATGAAAGAGGTGCCTCTTCCGGAAGTGCTGCGAGGGCCGGATAAATGGCCTCAGGGGGCCGCATGTGGCCCGCGGGCCGGGCCGTAGTTTGGGGACCCCTGATACAGTCACGTACAGAATGTGACCAAGGTGTCATCCAGGGCTTCTGCTCCAAGATGAGGTCCGTGCACGCTCACTTTCCCCTCCCCCCAACATCGCTATCCAGGAGAATCCTTCTCTTGCTGAACAATCTGAAATTCCTTGGGCGAAAAATATACCCGCAGGGTTTGTATGAGGTCAGGCATTGCTTGTTCAGTATCTCAAGCCCTGAAAGATGAATTACTTCTTAAAGGAAACATTGAACTTGTAGCAAATTCAGCTGGCTTTGATTCAGCAAACCACCACAGTTAAAAACGAAGATATCAGAAGAATCTGGATGGTATCTATGTTTCTGAAAAAGGGAACCGTTTTCAGCAGGCAGATGAACAAGATCTAAGCTGTGCGACTGCCGGAGCAGCGAGATGCCGGACGGTGGCTGACATATTTGTGAAATTTTAAAGATGCAATAAAATCCCCGTATTGATCTGGAGGTGGGAGGTGTTTCGGTCTTACTGGCCTCTACTGAGTCCAGCTTTTCAAAGGCTTTAAGCCTCTCTTCTCCCCACCCCACCCCAGTGGTGTGACTGGTTTGGCCAAATTCAACCCTCTCTAGTCAGAGATCCAGGTCGCTGCCGCCTAAGAGGCTGTTGGGCAAATGAGTTTGTAAATTTTGTATTATCTGAGTTTGTTCGCTTTAATTGTTAAAAAAAAATGGCCGGGGCAGCCATGTGTGTGCTAGCTAGCCCTCAGACCAGGGCAGTTGATTGCAAATTGTGGATGGCATTCCTGCTTGGGAGGGGCCGTTGTTTTGCTCATGTTTGCTGGAGGAGGGGAATTGAGGACCCAGCCAGTTTTGCAGGGAGAGCGGAGAGAATGCAGAGTGCTGAAGAAGAAGCCGGTTTTGCAGAAGAGGAGAAGATGTACAGATGGGGAACCAGAGGTGAAGGGCTTTGCGAGCTCTGTTGAGACTGGTGGGACCTTTGGTTCTGGAAGGAACCGGAGAAGAGTCTCCTGGTTGCGGAATGTGTCAGTAGCTTTGGGAGCCCTGAATGAGAGGAAAGTGTTTTCCCTGTGTGTTTGCTTGTCGGCCGGTGCGAAATGTTAATAAAGGAATGGCCCGCCAGTTTTTGGCTCCACTGTTTCTTTACCGTCTGTCCGAATCCAATGAGAACCTGTATGGCCATGACAGCGGTGGCCACTGGCCTTCCAGAGGCTACAGGCTGGAAAAGACTAGAAGGCATGGCAGCAGACACCGTCCCTGCTCGACCCCTACTGGAAACACTTGCACACCACTTCCGGGCACTCTCAGCTTCCTTCCTCCATCCGCTCCTCAAAACGTTGAGACTCCCAGGTCAAGATGTCCTCAAGGGGTTGACATCCAGGCCCGCGGAGAGGAGGTGGTGTTGAGCTCCTTCCACCTGGAAAGAAGAGGCCAGGCAGCAGCTGGTGAAGTGACCTCAAGCCCCATCACGGGTTCCTAAAGTTGCCCAGGACTTTCAGAGCTGACCCCTCAAAGATCCCAGCCGGAGGGACCAGCATCGGCTCAGACCTTAATCCTGGGGACGGGGGTTGTGAGGGCGCCCAGCTGCTCCTTGGAGCTCAGGGAGAAAAGCCTGCCACGTGGGAAGGGCTACTCAGAAAAATCACTTTGTGATTGTTGGGCAGGTAAAATGTATTATGCTCACTTTGTTAAAGATGACGCTGCCCACGTGGAGGCCGTTGCCCAGGTGATATTAATGTGTGTTGGGGGCTGGCTGTGGGCAGGCAGGATCCTTGTAGCCTGGGGCTTGGTTTTGGGATTAAGCCTTTCCCACCCTTTTTGATGTGGGGTGGTACAATCCCATCATGCCCCAGATAAGTGACTTTGTATTAGAGACTTCCCTATTTTGTATATTGGATTAAAGGTTATGAATCTACACTATAAAATGGGGGCAGAACAGGAGCTTGCTCTCTCTTGGTTCCTGAGATTAATATTAGAGGAGAGAGCAGAGAGGAGAGCAAAAAGAAGCCACGTGGAGGAGGCCAGGAGAAGCAGCCAAGATGGCGGAGTGTTGAGTGAGAAGCCAGTTAGTGCAGAGTTTGTGCAGGGAGAAAGAAGGAGATGGGGAACAGAGGTGAATAAAATCTGGTGAGCTAGAAACCTTTGATTCTAGGAAACTCGGATAAGTCAGTAGCTTTGTGAGCACTGAATGTGAGTGGGTTTTGGAGCCCAGTGTGTGTTTTTACTTGCCCGCCGGGTGCAAGCTAGGATTAAAGATAATAGCCCATCAGTTTTGGCTCCGTTATTTCTTTACCGACTGTCCAAATCCAATGCGAACCTGCATGAGACTGGCTGCTGTGATGGTGGCCTTGGCTTCTGGCTTTACAGTGATCATTATGTAATTCGAGGGGAAAATATATTTTTAGCCAAAATCCAGGTCCACAGCCCTGTGGGAGTGAGTGAAGGAGCTTCTCTTCTCTGCCTTCAACTTGATCTCAGCGGGGACTTTGGACCTGGGCAGGCTCACTGAGTCTCCGGATACCAGCAGGGGCCAATTCTGCTCTAATTCCTTTCTTTACACAAGACGCTCATTTCCTGGCTGCCCGCCCGCCACCCACAGCGCTGCCGAGTGTCTGCAGGCGGACAGTTTGCTATTGCTGGGTTAAGTCTCTTTCCCCACCTTCCACCTGGGGACCACCCTCTAACCCTCTACAAGGTTGCCACCCCACCACACCCACACCCCTGGGCCCTGCAGCCACCCAGGGCCAGCCTGCAGGCTAACTGTCATGGGACCTTCATCTCAATGACTGCCAACTAATTATACTTTATCTTTTGAGTTGCAAGACAAATAAATATTATTCAGGCAGTACTGTGCTTGTTTCTTACCAACCCAACAAATTCTAAAATTGAATTGGTCCTTATAACCACCCTGTGGGAACAACAGTACAGCGAGATGTATATCCTCCCTCCTTTAATTTAGATCATGAAACCCAAAGAATGTGTGATGGTGCCTAAGGCCCCGCAGCAGGACAGCAGCAGACAGGGGCCGACTGATGGGCCGACTCCAGCCTCCTGCTTCCTGGTCCGGAGCCCTTTCTGCCTGTCACTCCAGACTGTGTGTGTAAAACTTTGCAGGGGCCGCTGATCCTTTGCCCCGATGGGAGAGGCCCTCCCAGGCTTTCGGGCGGGCGGCGCCCTCCCGGGGCCTCTGTGTAGGGATTATTGTGACTCAGGATCAGGCCAGTTTCCCTTCTTCTGCTTAGATGTTTCTTCTATAAGGAAAATCACTAATGAGTCAAAAAGCTCAGTTTGAAGTTGCCAAATAAGAATGAATCAGTCTTTTGATTCTGAGAGCCCTGATTTCCCAGAAGCTAAAGAGCCCTGTGCGATGGTTCTTTCGTTTTCGTACAGAGATACTCAGAAAAATGATTCGCGTGGAGACCCACACGAGGGAGGCTGCCCAGCGGCCCGGCCCACGTCACAGATCTAAACCTAAACCAGTCTGCACTCACGGGAAACGCCTGGTTGTCGAGGGAACCTAACATCCCCCCCCCCCCGTCACAACCCCCCAGCTCAGTCTGGCTAGCTCGCCTTGCCCCAGAAAACAGGACGTGCTCATCATCTAAGGAAATCCTCAGCCTCGAAGCCAGCGTACCTTGTTTCCACGGTGCCACTTTCCACACTGTTGCCCAAGTCCCTTGCGACAAGTCCTCTACCGCTGGTGAGGCACTATACTCCCCCAATCCATAGCTTGTTGTCCCCTGAGAAAAGGACATCAAACTTGTCACCAAATTGTATTGTTTTTGTCATTTGATAACACAAAAAGGGGGGGGGGGTGCAAGAAATTAACTCATTCATCAGACTGTACTGAGACATCACCAACTCCGCCCCCCAGGCTCCTGAGGAAAAACCTGGGGAGAGAATTCATGCGACAACAGTGTCACCAGCTGCGACAGGCCACGAAAGAGGCATTGTCCTTTTAGTCTAATTGGTCTTGGTTCTTATTTTGCAGGAGTATGATCAAGCAGGTCAAGAAAAACGACCTAGCCCCGGCTGGATAGCTCGGTTGGTTAGAGCATTGTCCCCAAGAACAGAGGTTGCTGGTTCAATCCTCAGTCAGGGCACGTGCAGGAACGGATAGATGTTCCTGTCTCTCTAGCCCCTCACCCCACCTTCCTCTCTCTCTCACATCCACAAATTCAAAAAACATTAAAAAAGGAAGAAAAAGAAAAAAGGGTGGCTCAGTGGATAAAGTGTCAGCCTGGTGCACCAGAGGTCATGGGTTTGACCCCTGGGCAGGGTGCTTAGGAGAAGCACTCAACAAGCACTCAACTAAAATGGAACAATTAAACGAAAACAATAAGTTGATGCTTCTCTCTCTCTCTCTCTCTCTCTCTCTTAAATTAATGGAAAAAGAAAAAGGGAAAGTGATCCAAAACTTGGGAGTTAGGTAAAATGACAGACTGGATGACCTCAGAGCCTCCCAGAGCGTTGTTTAACAAGCTCACCTACAGGCCTTTTAGGCTTTAGGGAAACGAAACTTTTGACTTACTATCGTTGGGGACCTAGACTCATTTGTAGAAAATTGATTAAGTTGCAAATGATTTTGTCAGGTAGAGATGCAAATGAGCTTGGCCCAATAGAAAAGACATAGGATTTTATTGCCTTGGAGGACATCAGCCAGTTTTGTGTCTAGCTTTGCCATCTTATCCTACTGTCATTTTTTCCCACTGAGTGTACTTTTACCACAGTTTATGATCTTCAGAAAAATAAGTATTTCTTGTGGGCCAAGTGTTTTTCTAAAACAAGCTACCGCCTTCAAGAGAAAGAGAACAAAACGCATCTGAAGTGCCCAGCAATTCTGCTCCCCACTGTCGCCCACTCAGCTCCAGGGTTGGCTCCTCACACTGTTGCTAGGAAAAAAAAAAAAAATGGGACAGAAGAAGACATCATCGTTGGTGCTCAGCTGCAGGAGACACAGCAGGCACTTCCTCGTCCTGTTGGGGGACTGATCGCTTCCAAAGAAAGGATTAGAGGCAGGGGAGACAAACAGGACTGGCTCAGGGAAGGACTGGGGACACTGAGGAAGCAGAACGCCCCCATGTGGGGCATCCGCTAAAGGTCTAAACAGAGTCTCAGCTCCTCCTCCAGTAGCAGATGCTGAGTCCAGTGAAATCAGGAGGATGCTGGAGAAAGATGTCTCTACACTGAAGGCCCAGCCTGATGAGGACTGGCTACAAAAGGACATAAGGAGCCCTGGCTGGATAGCGCTGTTGGTTAGAGCTTTGTTCGGAAGTGCTGAGGTTGCTGGTTCAATCCCCAGTCAGGGAACATGCAGGAACGGATCGATGTACCTGTCTCCCTGTCTCTCTCCCTTCCTCTCTCTCTAAAACCAATTAACCAAAAAAAAGGACATGAAAAAACTTTCTGGGTCACAGTGGAGGTGGTAGGTCTACTGGGGACAAATGTTTGTCAAAGCTGATCAACTGTATACTTAACATGGATCCATTTTATTGTATGAAAATTACACCTCAATAAAACTGATTTAAGAAGAAAAAAATGCAAATCAGGATTTCCTGCATTTTTTTTTTAAAGTCTGTGACTCAGTGACTGATTTGCAGAGGCCAGACTTTGATCTCCTGCTATTTTTAGAGTTTCTATTTGAAATGCAAATACTGGCTTAAAAATTAATAACTCGAGATATCCAGTGGAGGTAGAAGCCTTTCCTTATATGATCACCTTAAAGAACAAAAAACTAAAAATAATGAAAGAAGAACACAGAGTCATAATTTGGTATTAGCTAACCAATGCCTTTCATTTAAGCTGGCAAAAAGCAAGGAGCTTTGAAAAGTTAGAATCACCAGCAATGTTGAATATTATCTAGTAGCTAACCCATTCATTTCACAGAGGAAGAAACTGAGGCCCAGCAAAAGGAAGGAAAACTGGGAACTGTGTTCTTCAGAGGTGATCCTTCAAGTCGACGGTTAGATATTCCCAGAAATCTTTCTCACCGCCCCTTGAAAGGCAACCCAGTGACATTCTTGCAAACAATCTCTTTGAGAAACACTGGCAATAGAAATACTTCCAATAATAAAGATAAAAATGGCTCATGCCTTTTTGAAAAAATGTCTAGTGTCAAATCACTCTGGTATATCCAGGATGATGTTGAATTTTCAATTATGTTTCCCATAAATAACACAGATAACAAGCTCCTTTAAAAAAGCCTTTGTCTTTGGTGTTCTTTTTTTTTAAAAAAAAACAACAATCTAATTTATTTTCTCCAGGCCAGGGACATTGATTTTTAAGATGAAAATTTATACTTCCTACTGATGCTGCAAGCATAGACTTCTTATACAAATAGATCAAGAGGTTTCTTTTTTTTAATTCATTATTTTAATTTTATTTATTGATTGTAGAGAGAAGAGAGAGAGAAAGCTGGGGCAAGGAACAGGAAGCATTTGCTTCTCATATGTGCCTTGACCGGGGTTTCAAACTGGCGACCTCAGCGTTCCAGGTTGATGCTATATTCACTGCGCCACCACCGGTCAGGAAAAGATGTTTCTATTTGTCTTCAGAACCTTGTCAAGGGTTGAACAATAATTGAACGTGGCGTCGCATCTGCTTTTCTTTTCTTTTTTGTTAGCAATGGAAAGCAAAGAGAGAAATCGACAGACAGAGACAGACAGGAAGGGAGAGAGATGAGAAGAATCAACTCGTAGTTGCAGCATTTCAGTTGTTTATTGATTGCTTTCTCATATGTGCCTTGACTGGGAAGTTCCAGCTGAGCCAGTGACCCCTTGCTCAAACCAGCGACCTTGGGCTCAAGTCAGAGACCTTGTGGTTCAAGCCAGTGACCATGGGGTCACGTCTATGATCCCACGCTCAAGCTGGTAACCCTGCGCGTAAGCTGGTGAACCTGCACTAAAGCCGGATGAGCCCGTGCTCAAGCCAGCAACCTCAGGGTTTTGAACCTGGGTCCTCAGTGTCCCAGACCAATATTCTATGCACTGTGCTACCACCTGATCAGGCATCACATCTGCTTTGGTCTGCATGAAGAATGTCAGTAGCACAGTAGCACTAAACTGTGTGGGTCTTATTCTGCTGGGTATCCAGTTCAGTTTAGTTATTTCAATTTGCTCTTGTTGAACACTTACTATGTGCAAGACACTGTGCTAAGTCTGAGTGGAGAAGCTGCCAGGGGAAGCGCTGTGAGGGCGGGTTCAGACATGGGGTGGGAGGGGTGATTACAGATCTTAGGAGGTAGCATCCATGTGTTCCTTCAACGAGCATGGCGTGCTTTCTTGAGCGGGTAAGACACTTCTAAACTAGAAGCAGCATGGACGTGGCACTGTGGCTGGAGGGGCAGTAATAAGATGTGATGAAGGCTCTTTGCCAGTTTTTATTCAGTTTCCCCAATTCTGAGCTTTTGCTTCTAGCCCTGTTCCCTAGGCAACAGGCTACATTGCAAGTTATTTAGCAAACAAGCTATATTAATCTATAAACTAATTAAAACACTTTGCAACGATTTTTCAGTATTATTCTTTAACTAATAACTTTCATTTTGGAGAAAGAGAAAATCACGCTCTCCATCACGCCTTCAGGAACGCTGAAGTCGAGAGCAGGCAGGTAGGTAGGTTATAGACTGTGCACCGTAAGAGACAAGCTCACCTCAACATTGACTCTGGATTCGAAACCTCTGTAGAGAAAACGACTGTTTCTTCAAAAATAGCGACCTAATATTACTAACCTGAAAGGGAGAAGAAACCCATATTGCAGCTGCCCAGGGATACAAAGAAGCAAATGGGTCAGTTGAGTTGGGTGACACTCTGAGGCATTCCTGGTCAATCTCATCACACCCAGGGTTTGGGGCGGAGAAGGCGGACACGTCTCTCTATGATGCTTTTGTTCATCTCAAGTTTCTGAACTGACGTTGTCCAGGTCCCTTTCCCAAGTTCTTTGAGGACCCAAGCGTCAGGAAGAGGGTTCTGGAGATCATGGTTGTGCCAGGATGAGCTTCTGCAGAACCTACCCTGTCCCTGTCCCCCGTGTGAACAGCACCCTGAGATGTCCAATTAGTGCCAACAAGAGGAAATGAGGAGGGAACCAATGAGCTCTGTCTCCGTGGTTGGTCATTCTTCCAGCAAAGTCCGGTGAAAGGGCTCCTACCACAGGGGACGATTAAATAAAGGACTGCTGGGTGCTCAGGGGACATCTCCCTCCCAGACATCTCCACTGGCTGCACCACCCCCAACTCCGACCCCACCCTGAAATGACAACAACAAAAATCCCATCCAAGGATGCTGGGTTACCTCAGCCCCCAATCCTTCCCGATCTTTCTAGTTTAAAAGGTAGGGCTCTTATCCTGGGGCTGTGAAGCCAGGGCCCAGAGGACTCACCCTGGCCCTTCCCTCCCCCTCCTTTCCCAGTAGAGAATGAGACGTCTTCAGGCACATTTTTAAACCACCGTCCCTTCTCGCTGTCTTGTCTCTGACTTCTAAACCGTGATTTTAAACTGTTTCAAACAAGAACCAGGGGGAGGACAACTGTCCAGAGGGAGAGACAGACCCTGGAGGCTTGGAGAAGGAGGCGGCCCCCAGGGACAAGGGCAAGGTGGGTGGGGGTTATGGGGGGGCGGAGGGAGTTGGGGGAGGGGCCCATCGGAGAGTCAGGGATCTACAGCAGCGGTTGGCACGGTTAGTCTCGCGAAGGTGGCCCGCGACCCTGTTGGCACTCAACAGACAAACAAGACCGGTGCTTGGCCAACCGTACTTGGCTGAGGACGCAGCGGTGAAGAGGGGCTGTGAGCCCGGCCGCGCCCGCCTCCCACGCAGGCCTCCGGGCTGCAGTGAAGAGCCTTGGACCTTCATCGGGGAGCAGAATAAACCCCATTAAAACCAGGTCTGAGGCCACTGATGTGAATGGAGAAACTGCCAGGACCCCAATCCGGCACGTAGGCGGATGGAGAACCATGAGACCGGACCGCGGGCTTGTCAAGCGAGTGTCTGGTTAATATTTTGCCAGTGAGAGTGAAATATTGTATATTTGTTCTTTCTGGCAACCTTTTCCTCGTTTTCCACTTTTCTTCCCTTTGGAGCATGTATTTCCCCGGCGGGGGCCCTAGTGAAAGCACACATCGGAAGCTGTTCACAGTCAGTGTGGTGGCACACGGCATGGCTGGGGGCCATCTGGCGAGGGGCACAGCACAGGCAGCCTCCCCGAGGCTCAAGCTGACCTGCCCAGGCAAGAAGTGGATGAGACCTTCTGGAACTGTTCGTTCTCCTGACCGCACTCTGTCCTCTTAAAAGTTGAGCTGTTAACCTTGGCCTCTGGAAGGTGATTTTCATCATCGGTCTATTTATTCTCCTGATGGGCCTGGGCATTCTAACTTGGGGGCAGCTCAGGGAACCCAAGGTGGAGCCTTGGGGTGAAAGCGGGACCTGGCACCTGCTCCGGGGTCTTTCCCTTCACTCACCTCTGACACGCAAGGGCACCTGAAGGGACCTTGCCCACCTGGGGCTCCTCTTTCCCAGGGTGGCTGCCCCCTTCCTGTCTGTCTTTTTTTTTTTTTTCCTTCTTTTCTTTAATGTTTATTTTATTGATTTTAGAGAGAGGAAGGGAGAGAGAGATAGGAACACCAATCTGTTCCTGTACATTCCCTGACTGGGGATCGAACCGGCAACCTCTGTGCTTCGGGATGATGCTCTAACCACCCAAGCCGTCCAGCCAGGGCTCTCCTGTCTTTCCTGACCTCTCCCTCAGCACTCGCCTGTTCGGTTTTGCTGGTCCCCCTACCATTTCCCCCCTCCCTAGTTCTCAGCGCCTCCTCACATCTCTTTGCCCTTAAAGAGCAAAGTGTACTTCAAGGGCAGGGAGCCCCATTGGGATACATGGGCTCCCCTTTCTCCCTATGTTCCCATTTCCAACTTTGTTTCCTTCTGATGTGTTGAGCTCTTCTCTCTCCCTGAAATGATCAGATTTTCATTCTCTCTGTTCATCTCATGTTCACTGAACCTCCTCCTGCCTTTCCCTCTGCCTGCTCATTCCTCCCACCCATGAGCAAATGGTTTTTGTTTTTGTTTTTTATTTAAGTGAGAAGAGGGGAGATAAAGAAACAGACTCCCGCATGTACCCCGACTGGTATCCAGTGGCAACCCCCATATGGAGGCCAATGCTCGAATCAACTGAGCTATACTTAGAGCCTGGGCCAACCCTAGAACCAATTGAGCCCCTTGCTGTGAGATGGGACAAGGGAGAGAAGGGAGAGAGAGAGGGGAAGAGAAACAGATGATTGCTTTCCATGTGTGCCCTGACCTGGGATTGAATCTGGAACTTCTGCATGCGGGGCCAGTACTCTATCCACTGAGCCAACTGGTCAGGGCCCCATGAGCAAGTGTTTTTGTATGCTGACCATTGTGCATGGCTCCTTCTCATCCTGGACTCAGTTAAAACTTCCTTTACAATCCTGTGAAGGTTAAATGTATTTCCACTTTGTATGGATTGTTCAAGGTCATAGAACAACTGGAGTTAGACCTGTAGTCAGGAGATTCGTCTATACCTCAGCCATGCATACTTGTCATTTACTTTCTTTTCCTTTCATAGGATGGAGCCAGAACCTTGGAGACAGCATTAGGAGGTGGAGTCAGAAGAAGCCGCCTATCTATGCTCTGTAGCCAAAGACCACCAGGAACAAGGCTGGAGTGATTGCTTTCTTATAATGAAGAAGATGCTATTACGTGCACTTATGAGGAACCTGGGGGCATCTCAGTGCAAGGTGTTTCAGGACTCGATAATAGAACTTGAGCTTGTATAAGAGGCTGTGGGGGGAATTTATAGGGAGCAGGGGTTTGCTCTGGATTGAATGCTCTCAGGGACCAGAGTCGATTCCACGATGGCATTTTCATATAGAAGGTGGTCAGATGAAGGCAGCAAAGCAAAAGCCGTGGTTGGTAAAGAGACAACCGTCGCTTGTCTTAGCTGGGGGTGGGTGGTGATTAATGTGGTGTGTACAGTAGCCTTGTTTTTGTCTGTGCTCAGACATGATTACAGAGGAGTCTCGTTTTGTCCACCCTTTTCTGATGTTGATGGGCGAGCGAGACTGGCATCTGTCCCATGGGAGAACGTTGCAGCGGGGCTGTGAGCGCCTGGCCAGTGTTGCCCTTTATTTCACTGCAAAAGCAAAGCCTTGACACCCCCCCCCCAAGTTCCAGCTGCTTTGTACCCTAGTGTTCATGGTAGGATAAGAATCATCACACTGAAAAGGAAGAGGCCTCAGGGTGGACGAGAATGAGGGGGGTTTGGTTGGGGGTGGGGTGAAATAGCATTTCACCTCAGAGGAGTCCTATCTGACACCTGAATGGAGCCAGACCCCCACTCCTCTATCTGGAGAGAGTGGGATTCCTAAGCCATGGGGGGGGGGGGCGTCAGGATAAGACTGGTGTGCAGGTGCCTTCTGATTTATTTCAGGAAGTTCCACCAGATGGGGGGGGGTAAGAAGTGGCCGTTCTGAATATAGATAATCCTCACAAGCCACTATCTTGGGAAACATAAGTTGTGGGATTGTATGTGGCAATTTTCTGGTACGTCCTAACTTTAAGTAATGCAACCATTTGATTACCCTGGATATAATTTTACTACATATTGTTTTATATAATTTTATTTTTTTATTTTCTTCGCCAAGGGAATTCATTTCTTCTCTGAGCCTTTGAGAGACCCACAAAATGGGATTAGAAGTGTGAGAGATTTATTGGGGGAGTTACTTCTGAAGGATGAAAGGCTCTGGAGCAGTGTCAGCAGGGGGCGCTCGAGGGAAGAAAAGGGAGAGCACTGGGTAGGAGAGCCTCAGACCGCAGTGCAGTTCTGAGAAAATCTTGTCCAGGCCACTGGGGCGTCCCCACACTAAACTTTCCCATTAGGGGAATCACCTAGTCTAGGCGGACAGGCATGGCTCAGCACCAATGCCCCTGCCCAGAGGAAGGCAGGGAAAGGCTGGGCTTGTGTTCTGGGGGTGGGAGCGAGCTGTCAGTCAACCCTGTTCCTTGCAGTGTATGTTCTGAGAGATCTGAGCATCTCCCTCCGTGTCCATGTTTCTTCGGGTGCTGATACTTGTTTCTAGTCGTGGAAGCAGCTCAAGTCTTCCTAGAGGCAGAGGCCGAGAGGGGATTAGACATACATGGGGTTTTATTAAGGGAAATGCTTGTGAGGGATGAAACGGGGAAGAGAGGAGAGAAAATCCTACACAAATGTAATGGACACTCTATGCTACTGGAGAGTAAGTCAAATCCATAGAGGAGATTGAAAAAAACAAAACTTGTTAAGTCGTGTGTCCTGAATTTTGGCTTGGGAAATAGGGTTTCTTTATAATTCATGGGAAGTGCTGAATTTCGAATGTGAAACATTAAACAAGGTCTGCCTCGCTAACACTTTTTGCATGGTTCCTTCCTGTTTTGGCTTCGGACATCCTGGCTTTATCTGCTTCTCAACTTCTCAATGGGGGAGAGGGGGAAGGGGGGGCTTATTTGGCCCCCTCAGGGGACGTTTGGTAATGTCTGCAGACATTTTAGCTGTCTCAGCTGGCATGTGGTGGGGTAGAGGCCAGGGGTGCTGCTAAACATCTTAGGGTGCACAGAAGGGTCTTTATAACAAGGAAGAATCCTGCCCACGAGGTCAGTAGTGCCGAGCGTGAGAAAGTGACCTGCCGGTCTTCTCATCCTCTTGCGAGGAAGCCGGCAGAATGGATGACTTAGACGGACTTCGAGGGGAGACCGCCAGAGACTGGGACTGCTGTAGGTACAAGATTCATGTGCCCAATGGATGCCTCCAATGTTCAGTACATCAGAGTTTGGAGTAAGGAAAGGTTTATTGATTGGGAAGGCGCCAACTGAGAAGCTGGGAGAATTATTTCTCATATCCATCTTAAAAAAGCTCAAAATGCAGGTGTCTTTTAAATCAAGGGAAGGGAGAAGGGTGTGGTCCGTAGACAGCAAGACAGCTAGGTGTCAAAACGATTCCATGGAAAAGCACAAAACTGCTAAATCCCTTTCCTCCCAGTGGGTCCCTTGGCCTCCCACTGATCTGAGTCCGTTTCCGGAGACTCCAGTAAGTCTTTGATATAAACAGTGCACATTTCTCCACCTCTTCAAAGGTGGCCTTCTGACAAGGGGGCTGCTCTAGCAAAGAAAACTCAAGCCTCCAGCAGGAGTCCTCTGGTTAATTAGCATATGTAAAGCAGGAGCTATTAGCCTGAAGGCCATCAGAGAAAGCTAGCATTTTGCTGTTAGGGGACCCCTTGGAGGGAGAGGCTCATCCCTGAACCAGCCCCCAAGCGAGGAAACTGCACCCAGCCCAGCCATCTCCTAACAGGAGACGTTCATAGAAACGGAGTGTTCTGCCTAAGAGCAGCCAGAGCCTCTTTCCTATCTAAATAGCGAGGTTTGTCAAGTGAAGGCCCCAGACCCCCCAGATAGATTATCAAAACACACAATCCCCCCTTCTATAATTTACAGAAACTCTCACATCACAAAGTGATGTGGACAAAAAAGGGACCACATACTAAACAACAAGCTCAGGGGAACTCTGTCCGGTGGCCTTACAAACTCAGAGATCTAAAGTTAACCACATAAGGTGGTTTGAAATGAAAACTTTCAAACTCAAAGCAGTTCATGGCGGGTAGTCATGTCGCTATCTTCCTTGACAAAGGGCAGTCTTGACCTTCACTGAGCTTATTTTCTGTTTGCATTGAGGATAACAAGCCTTTGGAATTGTCAGAGTAATTTTCCTTTCCAGACCCCTCAGGACACACTCTCCCACCGGAACGGGAGACCACACCCCCATTGTTATCGTTACCATGTTCGTTAACTGTTAACTATCTTACATCACCTAAGGAAAAGAAGTATGTGTCTACTTGTTTTTACTTTTTATCCAGTTTCAGAGATTTCCCTATTTTTCTTTCTCCCGCCTCCCTAATCGACCCCCAGTGGGTTTCACGGAACCCCCTTACGTCTCCCCTTTGATTCTGATGTATCATATAAAATAAGTGGTGAAACCGCCACTTTCTGGAGCATTTTCTCATTCCGTTGAGATTGTCAGTCTGGCTCAAACTCATACAAATGCTTACAGGGTTGCACGTTTCTTAGGTCGACAGTGAAATGCTTTAAAAGCTGATGCCAAGCCATATGCTTGAATGCAGTAACTCCTGAGCGAGCTGTGCCCACGCCCATCCTGACACGCGCCCATTGTATTTAGAATGCAGTTTGACTCCTTCCCCCCCTCATGTTGCTTAAAATCTACCGAGTTTGAGGAATGTCAGGAGAAATCTTTCGTATAAGCACTGAGTGAAAAACACTGAGCTTGCTTCTTCTTCTCCCTACTGACCTCTGTGTTTGGTGTCCCGGCCAACACAATTAGGCAATTCCGGAGCCCAGCCGATGTGAGAAGGACCCCCGCATTGAGAGAACGGGAACCTGGGTCCCTCTCTCTTCACTTTACTAGGTCATGTGTTGGCACTGAGCCTCAGAGATGTGGTGACTGTCATCGTGGCAAGCCATGGACATAAAAATGACCACACGGCCTGACCAGGCAATGGTGCAGTGGATGGAGCATCGGACTGGGATGCAGAGGACCCAGGTTCGAGACCCCCGAGGTCACCAGCTTGAGCGCGGGCTCATCTGGTTTGAGCAAAATCCTACCAGCTTGAGCCCAAGGTCGCTGGCTCCAGCAAGGCGTTACTCGGTCTGCTGTAGCCCCACGGTCAAGGCACATATGAGAAAGCAATCAATGAACAACTAAGGTGTTGCAACGCGCATTGAAAAACTGATGATTGATGCTTCTCATCTCTCTGTTCCTGTCTGTCTGTCCCTATCTATCTCTCTCTCTGACTCACTCTCTGTCTCTGTAAAAAAAAATAAATAAAAAAAAATTAAAATGACCACACCGTGTTGAGTGCACGTCTGTCCCCCTCTGTCGTAGGCAATTGGACATGAGCAGAGGAGGACAAGATAGACCAGGTATGGAATGGCACCAGGGCGGAAAGCCCCGGGTCCCTAGAAACAGGCAGAGCTGGGAAAATAAGGACCTTGCTCCCAGGGTGCCCTTCCCTCCCCAGCATATTGCTGGTCATGCAGTGTAGACCCCCTGACCTTTCATATCACTGGTCATGCGGTTCGGACCCTCCCCTGACCTCTCCTCCCCTGGCGTGTTGCCGGCCGTGTGGTAGACCCCCCCCCTTAAAGGAGGAGCAAAGGGGCCGGAGAAGAGCCTCCTATGACTCCCATCCAAGCCCCAGCGTGACCGCTCCCCTAAGCACTCAGCCCTAGAGGTAACACCTGGGCCTCGGCTGTGCTTCAGCTCCAGGCCCAGGAAAGCAGCAAGGCCTGGCACCAATGCCATGGCTGACCTCAGGACCAGCTGCCATGAATGATGACCCCCTGCCCTGGTGCAGACCAATCAGTGGAGACCATGACCCGGGGGGACACACCTGGAAAGCTGCAGACCGTGGGGGGCGGGGAGTATTATGGGCCTGATGGGTTTCTTCCAAAATCCTAAGCTGATAAGCAGCCAGCTCCCCGAGTCAGTGGCTCTCAGGCGCCATAGCTTGGAATCACCCGGAAGGCTTTGAACCCTTTCCGTGCCTGGTCCCAGTCACAGAGGTTCGGGTTCCGTCGGTCTCGAGTGCGCCTGGGCATTTGCCCTCTCTCTGGATGGGGAAACAGCCTCAGAGAGAACGCCTAAGCCTGGGTCCCCGGGGCCCCCAGGGCTGCTCTGTTCTCCCCC
Organism: Saccopteryx bilineata; assembly: GCF_036850765.1. Classification (NCBI taxonomy): domain Eukaryota; kingdom Metazoa; phylum Chordata; class Mammalia; order Chiroptera; family Emballonuridae; genus Saccopteryx; species Saccopteryx bilineata. The sequence goes on from NC_089499.1 coordinate 9,738,827, forward strand.
CTGTCGTCGTCCCCCCCCCCCCCCCGTGTACACCCTCTCATCACCCCAGCAAGCTAGACTGGCTCATGGAAGCGGTGCTGGCGAGAGCTTAAACAGGCAGGGCCTGCAGGCCTGTCTCCCCGCTCCTCCCACACCCGTGGAGGGAATAATCCAGTGGGACTTGAAGAGACCGTGGAACTGCAGAGAAACCCCCCATGGCTGACGTGACAGGCTAGAAACATCTGACTCCAGCTGTGGGCTTAGGTTCTGATGCTGCATTCTCCAGTTCAAGTTGTGCAGTTGGAGAAACCACATGGCCCAGAGGTCGTGACTCCGCCGGGGTCACAGGACCAGAAGGGGCAGAGCTGGAATTGAACTCCAGGGTTTCTTCCTGACGCCAGGTCACTGCCAATGAGTAACTTCAACCTGTGTGAAGGCTTTCCTGGTTAAACTTGGCGATTACTTGGAAGAAACCCTAGCTTCCCAACTGTCTTTGACCTAGCTATTTGGCTTGTGTGTCCTTATTTGAAAATCATTTTCCTACCAATACTGCCCAATCTTTCCCCCCAACAACATAAAATAGGAAGAGCTTGTCTTAGAGCTCCTTAAAATGCCAAGTTTCAGCCTGACCTGTGGTGGCACAGTGGATAAAGTGTCGACCTGGAAATGCTGAGGTCACCAGTTCAAAACCCTGGGCTTGCCTGGTCAAGGCACATATGGGAGTTGATGCTTCCTGTTCCTCCCCCCTTCTCTCTCTCTCTCTTTTTTTTTTTCTCTCTCTCTCCTCTAAAATGAATAAATTAAAAAATTTAAAAAAAAAAAGCCAAGTTTCAGCCCTGGCCAGTTGGCTCAATGGTAGAGTCGGCTGGCATGTGGAAATCCCAGTTTTGATTCCCGGCCAAGGCACATAGGAGAAGTGCCCATCTGCTTCTCCATCCTTCTCTCTCTCCTTTCTCTCTCTTTCTCTCTTTCTCTCTCTCTCTCTCTCCCTCCTTTCCCCTCCTGCAGCCAAGGCTCCATTGGATCAAAGTTGGCCCAGGTGCTGAAGATGGCTCCATGGCCTCCGCCTCAGGTGCTAGAATGGCTCCGGTTACAATGGAGCAATGCCCAGATAGGCAGAGCATCGCCCCCTGGGGGGCATGCAGGGTGAATCCCGGTTGGGCGTATATGGGATTCAGTCTCTCTACCTCACTGCTTCTCATTTCAGAAAAATACAAAAAAATAAATAAAAATAAAATTGCCAAGTTTTCCACCAGGTGGGTGAGAACCTCAAGAGGCCACCTCAGGACTCACGGCCTAGCTCCTGGTGGAGGACCTGACACATAGTAGACACTCAATACTTATTAGTCGGCTGTTTGGAGAAATGGTCTGTGCATAGCTTCTTTAAGAAAGTGAAACTCATTCTCTAGTGAGCTGGATGACCTTGGCTGGTATGGGGAAGGAAAAATGATTTTCCTACCCTTCTAAATTTTTCTGGTTGGTCTAATAATTCAATTAACATTAGAGAGGTTAATACAAAAAAAAAAAAAAAGAACACGCCAAATTCATTACATATGGACCTATGTGAATTCCCTAAGAATAGGAGACTCCAGGCCAAATTGGGCAGTTGAGGCTTAAATAAAATTCTGGATTAAGGAGAGGGACGCAAGGGTCTGGGACTTCACAGGGAAGGTGGGCAGTTCACAGGTAGATGAGGAAGAGCAAATATCTGGTAAACAAATGGGACACAGAGGGAAGTCTTTCTCAAACCCTCCCCGCCTGCCGCTCCGAGGTCCTACTACGATGCTAAGGTGGTGCTCCCCTCGTGGTGAGCAGCTTCTTTCAGAAGGTAACCGGAGGGTCACCTTTCTTCCTGGGTGTTTGTTTCTTAAAAATACCAGCTCGGCCTGACCTGTGGTGGCGCAGTGGATAAAGCGTCGACCTGGAAATGCTAAGGTCGCCGGTTCGAAACCCTGGGCTTGCCTGGTCAAGGCACATATGGGAGTTGATGCTTCCAGCTCCTTCCTCCTTCTCTCTCTCTGTCTCTCCTCTCTCTCCCTCTCCTCTCTAAAAAATGAATAAATAAATAAATAAAACAAAAAACAACAACAAAAAAAATTTTTTTTTTTAAATACCAGCTCAAAACAATCAATATTCCCAAGAGGCATATTCTGTCAAACCCGCTGGCCCTCACCGGTCCCTTAACCTCGCTGTGCCCCTCAGTTCTTTCATCTGAAGATGGCACTGACCTTTGAGAGGCTTCTCGCCCGCTGTGTTCTCACGCTGCTGTGAGACACCAGTGCATTCTAGTGGAGAAAATGCTTAGTTGTTTTGCAGGTTGTGCCATGATTTTTAGCTTGAAAGAGTCATAAACCATGTCATAAATGAGTCACCCACAAAAAGCAGGTGATGTGGAACCTAACATTAGGCTTCAGAAAAAGCCCTAGAAAATCTGGAAGGGGGAAAGTGTTTTTAAAGGATCCCCTACCACCAATCACAAACGCACAGCCACGCACATCCCTGCCGACTCCTTTTTATAAACCTTTCACGCTCACATCATAAAACATCAGAAAAATCTCTTCAAAATTTAAGGACTTGAACCTGGCGGGAGTCAAGCCAACACACCAGAGGTCACAGATTCAACCCCATGGTCAGGGTTCACACAACAAGCAATCAATGTGTACACAACTACCGTATTTCCCCAGGTATAAGACACACGTTTTTAAAAAAAATTGGGGGTTTAAAAACTGGGTGTGTCTTATACAGTGGTTGTGGCATTTCAAATGCCATCAGTGGAACTGAGGATGAGGCAATACATGAAGACAGTGATTCATCATCAGACACAGATGAGGACAAGCTAATGGATGGGAGTTCTGACAGTGATGAGGAGTTGTATGAATTTTATGATGAAGAAAACTTGAGTTCAATAACTTTATGTAATACATTTTATTTCAAATTTCGGGCACCAAAATTAAGGTGCGTCTTATACATAGGGAAATACGGTAAATGGAACAACGAAGTGAAACTATGAGTTAGTTGGTGCTTCTCTCTCTCTCAAATCAATAGAAATAATTTTTTTTAAAGATTCAAGGATTGAATGTATATAACAGACAGTATGTGGCCTTTGGAACTCAACAGATCTATGATGGAATTCCAGCCCATCAATGGATGTTCTTTGAAAAATTATCCTCTTCCCACGTCACTGTCCTCAACTATAAAAGAGGTTTAGTAATGTCTGTCTCCTAGGTAATTACGAATATTAAATGAGGTCACGTTTGGGTTGCTGCCAAGACATTGTAAGGGGCTTCCGGGTCTGTACCGAGCACACACATTGCACATTTTCTTCATTTTTATTAATATCTCCTTTTTCTCTTAGCGAAGCCAGAGTCAAAGGAAGAATGTGCTGCAGGCTGAGGGTGTCAGGGACACAGCAGTACGGTGGTGCTTTCAGTTGAAGTGAAGGTGTGGATAGGTGTGAGTGGGAGAGAAGATCACACTCCACCCACCAGCTCTGACCAAGGCTTGGACCAGTCTTCCCTGCGGCTCAGCGCGAGGTTGTGCAGAAAGGCTTCGGTCCAGGGAGGGTGGGAGAGACGTGGGCCCAGTGGTGACGGAACTGGAGGGAAGGGGACAGATGGGAGAGTTCTGATGCTTACGTGGATCCCCAGTGTGACAGGCACTGGGGCACAATGATGCCTCACAGATCTGGGGCTTGGGTGAATGGGTGGATGGGGACCTCCCATGGAGAGGTGAACTCAGCAACAGCAGCAGACCTGATGGGAAGGCACCGCGTCCCCTTCTGAACATGCTGACTTAGGTGCCTAAGGACTTCTAGGCGGCAGAGTCTACCGAGCATCTGAATTTGTACCCGTTTAGAATTCAAGAAAGAGAGAGCGCTTCCATCCCATTCCCCTTCCTCCCACACTCTTCTCCTGGTCCTCACATCTCCCATTACCTCATCGCACTCACAGGCTCTCCATTCTTTAAACGTTTCTTCTCTCGTTCCACTCAAATTCTGCCAAAGGGCCCTGGCCGGTTGGCTCAGCAGTAGAGCGTCGGCCTGGCGTGCGGGGAACCCGGGTTCAATTCCTGGCCAGGGCACATAGGAGAAACGCCCATTTGCTTCTCCACTCTCCCCCCCTCCTCTCTGTCTCTCTCTTCCCCTCCCGCAGCCAAGGCTCCATTGGAGCAAAGATGGCCCGGGCACTAGGGATGGCTCCTTGGCCTCTGCCCCAGGCGCTAGAATGGCTCTGGTACTGGCAGAGCGACGCCCCGGAGGGGCAGAGCATCATCCCCTGGTGGGCAGAGCGTTGCCCCATGGTGGGCGTGCCTGGTGGATCCCGGTAGGGCGCATGCGGGGGTTTGTCTGACTGTCTCTCCCCATTTCCAGCTTCAGAAAAATACAAAAAAAAAAAAAAAAAAAATCTGCCAAAGGCCCTTCCCTCGCCCACCTCCAATTTAACACTTTTAAATATCTGAAACGTCTTCAATCCAATTGTTTTACCCACCTCTTAATTATTTTTTTTTATTCATTTAGAGAGAGGGGACAGAGAGAGAGAGAAGGGGGGAGGATCAGAAAGCATCAACTCCCATATGTGCCTTGACCAGGGAAGCCCAGGGTTTTGAACCGGCAACCTCAGTGTCTTAGGTCGACACTTTAACCACTGTACCACCGCAGGTTAGGCTTACCCACCTCTTTATAACATCCCTCATGAGAAAAAAATAAAAGAAAAGGAGCAATGGCCTGTGGTCACTGCAGGATATGAGGTGGCCAGCGCAGGGTATGAGCTTTGCTCGGACATAGAGGAAACAGGCCCCAAACCAGCTTTCTTTTCTGGAGAGGAGTCTACAGAGACATTCCCAAGAACAGCTGGGCAGAACACTGGACGCGGGGGTCTTAGAGATCATCTAGCCTAAACCTCATGTTGCAGATGAATAAACTGGAGACTGCGATGCCCCACAGGCCTTCTCCAGGATCCCAAAGCAAGTGCCACCAAGACCCGACCAGGTCTCCCATGGCACCCCTTCTCCACTGGGGGGGGTCTCCATTCTCCATCTGCACTTCCTCCCTTGGCTCTCCTGCCCCTCGGCTGGGACAGCCAGGCTGGGATGGCCAGGCTGAGGAAGGCTGCAGGAAAGGCCAAACGAAAGGAGGATTAGGAACAGGATCAGCTGCAGCGATGGGATGAGGAGAGTTCAGTCACCTTAGTAAGGAGCAGACGCTGACGGAGAAAGACCCTTTACAGAGACTGCCGCCGCCTGCTCAGCCGTTCTCCCTGCCAGAGAGGCACTCATTCTTCCAACGTGTTGTTCTCAGAGCAAACGTGTAGGCTGAGGCCAGCGCTCTGCAAACTCCCTTCACTAGCATCCTCTCAACGCACTTACTGTTGGCACACAACTGAGCAAACATCACAGGTCTAGTGCCTATTTTTACAAACATGGATTTTTCTTTTTTAATTGGTTCATGCGGCATAGAATGAAGCAGAGCTCAGCATCGACGTCAACTCCATTTTTTGCTTTCAGGGCTGTAAATGTTCAGAAACACTGATCAGATAAATAAGTTGATGGGATGGAAACAAGCGATGCCACTTAATCCTGGAACTCCTCAGGTATGGGCCAGAAGTGCTCTCCACTGGAAACTTTGCAAAAGGAGGTTTATTTTTTTCTCAATCTTATCATTATTGTTAAATTTTATTTATTGATTTTAGAGCAAGAGGAAGGGAGGGAGAGGAGAGAGAGAGAGAGAGAAACATGGATCTGTTTCTGTATGTGCCTTGACCAGGAACCAAACCCACAACCTTTGCTTATTGGGACGACGCTCTAACCAGCCAGGCTATCCAGCCAGGGCACAAAAGGAATTTTCACCCAGTTTTTTGCTTCTTTAACATCTACACCAATATTTCAAATTGTCCCTTTGTGTGGCCAGGCAACACACCCTGGCAAAGAGGGAAAAGTGAACGTGAGAGAGGACCCAGTTGTCACTTCCAGGAGAGCGACACTGAAGTTGAAGATCTAGAAATGAACTCCTTATCATTGGGCACCCTGGAGAATTCTCCAAATTTTGTACCGGGACCAGTGAAGTGAGTAACATACTCACCTGGGGTACAAATTTTAAGGAAGCACCAAAAAAACTCAGTAATCATGATACCTAATGCTTGAATGAGATATTTTTAAAATCAAAATTAATACAAAAAGACCATGATGAGCACAACATCAAAATTTAAAATAAAGATTCCAGGACAAGTATACCCAGCTTGAAGTCCACGGGTCTCAGTGTCTGATCCATACCAGTGCTGTTGGCTTAAAGATGGATAACGATTTTCTTGCCCATAGTGCCACCTGCTGGCAGTGAGTCATTCTAGCAGCCTCCCACCAGGTGCCCCAGAGAGGCTTCACCACCAGGACCCACGCTCAAGCACAGAGGCGTAGTGCCCTCTTGCCTGCAGCCACTCTATGCAGGAACTTTTAAAGACTTCTGGCCACCTACTTCTTGCTAGATGGCTGAATGGGGTAAAAAAGAGGCCAGGACTCAGTCGCGAGACCTAGATTTGAGTCTTAGACCTAGATCTGAGCCTCTGGCTTGCTGGGCTTTCTTGAACAAATCACATCACCCTTTGGAGCCTAATTTCTGCACCGATAATGGATCACATATGATCCTCTTCCCATAACTGTGGGGAATGACAACAAGATGCTTTCTGTGACAATGCCAAGCAGACTGGACTGTAGTATGCCGACCACCCACTACATTGGGTCAAATCAAACTATCACCCATTTTTAACGGAAGGCGAGACACTCCAAAACAACCAGGCGGTGGACGACACCACGGCTGATGGGATGAAGAAGGCTTACCTTCCCCCAGGTGGTGTCACCATAGCTGGGCCGGCTTGATTGGAAGGGCCAGGTCATGATGGAAGCTGGCCAATGGCCTCTGGGGAGCAGTAGGCCACTTCTCTGATGTTTTATCTCAGGAAAATCTCGGCTCCTGAAGCACGCATCACAGTGATGCATTACAGTGACGGCAGAAAGGTGAAGGCCCTTGTCATCAGCCCGGGGTTCAATCTGGCTCTGCCACTTACTGGCTGTGTGACTGAAGGAAGTCACTTAACTTTCTCGAGCCTCAATTTCCTTTTCTAAGAAATGGGGATAATAACACACTTGTCCTTGGTGAGTAGGATTAAATCAGACAACATCCTTAAAGTTGCTGCAATGTAGTGAACTCAGTGACTGGGAGCTATCATTGTTAACATGGAGCTTTCTGTGAGGACAGGGAAGGAGGGGGCACATCAGTCAGGCAAGGTTGGCCATTGTCATTTTTGGCTTCTGGGTCAGCCCCCAGGGTATGTTGGGCAAAGAAGGGGGTGCAAATCCCCCTGTGGGCAGTCTCTGCTCTCACCCTCATCCCCAGCAGGACTGAGCATGTCCCTGCACCCCAGAAAAGGATCCACGACAGGAGGGGTCAGAATGCGGGAGGTTTCTCCCCTGCCCTGAAGTTGGGGAGGCGCTGCTGGATTTCAACACAAGGAAGTGGAATTCACAAAAAGAGCCTGGAAATCTGAATACCGCGGTTCCTGAGATAACAATATTGTACCAGCGTCCATTTCCCGACCTTGGTAACAGTGCTGTGCTTAGGTAAGAAAATGGCCCTGCTTGCCTGACCTGTGGTGGCGTAGTGGATCAAACCTCGACCTGGAACACTGAGGTTGCAGGTTCAAAACCCTGGGTTTGCCCAGCCAAGGCACATGTGGGAGTTGGTGCTTCCTGCTCCTCCCCCCTTCTCTCTCTCACTCTGTCTCTCTTCTCTAAAATGAATAAATAAGTAAAAATAATTAAAAAAAAAAAGAAAAGAAAATGGCCCTGCTTTCAGGAAACGCACAGATATTCGGGGGGGGGGGGCATCATGCCTGCAATTTGCTGTCAAACGGCTCAAAAAAAAAAAAAGAATAAAGCAAATACGGGGAAAATGTTAATGTTTGGAGAATCTGATTGATGGAGGTACAGGAACTCTTGCAACTTTTCTGTACATAGGAAATGATAGGAAAAACAAAAGTTGTAAAAGGAAAAAGGCAGCAGCAGGCCGGTTCTCTTTCTCTCCCTCCCCTAAACCTTCGTCTCGAGAGTCCATTGGCGATGTGAACCACCTGTGTCCGGCCGCCTTCATGGCCCTCCCCCGCCCCGTCCCCGCCCCGGGCGCCCGCACAGCCGCAGCCGCTCTCCAAAAGCTGCACCAACTTTATTTGAACAGGAGGCCCCAAGCGCTGGAGGGTGTCTGCGAGCAGCGCCCCTCCTCCGGCCCCCAGACCCCGCCCCCCCCAGGCCCCCGGGAACGCCCCTCCCGGCCACACCCAGCCCCTCCTCCGGGTCCCCAGGGCTACACGATGGCGAACTGGCAGATGTAGGGCAGCTTGTCGCGGCAACGCTTGTCGAACCACTTGCCATTGGCCGCGCCCGCCAGGGCGGCGCAGTTCTCGGCCTTGCCGCCGTCGGGCTGCGCCGTGATCTCCGTCTCCCAGTTCTTGTAGGCGATGTGGCCGCCGGTCATGTCCACCCAGGTGCCCTCGGTCGCCATGTCGTTGAGGCCCAGCCAGATCTCGGCCTCGGCGCCCACGCTCTGGCGCAGGTACTCGTACAGCGCGTCGTTCTCCGAGCCGGTCTGCGGGGTGCCCAGCGTGCCCCCGCGCGAGATGCAGTCCTCGCTGGCCTCGTGGAAGGTCTTCGCCTGGGGGAAGGCCAGGAAGCACTTCATGTGCACCTTGGTGCCCTTCAAGCAGACTAGGAAGGAAGGAAATGGCCGTCACCAAGGTCTCTGGGTCCGGAGCCAAAGAGCCAACCGCCAGCGCCGCCCACCGTCCTCCATCCGTCCCAACCATCCCAGTCCTGGACCGTCACCACGCCCAGGCCGGAGGGCGTGCTGTGGTGGGCACTATGCAGACGGAGCCCAGGTCCCCATTCAAGAGGTCCTGGGGCTCCTGCCGCCTCTCAGCCTCTCAGCTGCAGAGGCCCCCTCCCGAGGCCCTACCCCTTCCCAGAGTCCCATTACTGCAGGATGGAGGAGTGCAAAGGGAATAGTTCTGAAGGGTCCTTACCCTCCGGGTGAGGAGGCTGGAATGTGTGTTTATTTAGGAGCCTTAGTTTATAACATAAATATTTGGACAGATGAGGCATATGCATCCATTTGTCCTCCTGCCACTGATCCTGAAAATGTCAGGGGCGGGTCAGCACTCCACCCCATCACATCCCCTTGCTCAGTGGGATGGAGTTACTTCTACTCCATTCATTCGATGAACATCTGCACCTCTCCATAGGCATCTGACCCTCCTGGAACTCTAAGCTCGGGGTCTGAAGCACCACAGAGGTGACTTTACTCCCGGACTCTGTCCCAGTTCAGCCATTCTGCCTGCTATCCCACAGCTTGTCCAAGCTGGCCTTCATGGCCCTTCCCAGCCTGGCCCTATACTGCCTTCCCTCCCTGCCTGTGATGGCTGCCTGGACCCCCTTGGAGGAAGAAGGATGCTAGAAGTGCTATGGCAACACAGCCCTTAGCTCTCAGCCCCCTTAGGAACTGCCACAAGGGGAGACAGCCACCTCACCTAAGGCCATGCCCCTTCCCAGGGCAGCCTGCACCCAGCCTGCACGGAATGAGCCCCAACTCAGGACAGCTCTGAAGGGCCCTGTGGTCCGGGCCCCCTCTGTAGTCAGCCGAGGCTTTGGCTGAGACTGCAGTGCAGAATTTCTCTGCCCACTCCTGCTTCCTCTGTCCCCTCCCTTCCCCAGGAGCAGATCCTAACAGTGCCCTAATAAAGCTTCTGCAGACTAAGTTCTATCAGGCCGCTTTCTGGGCACCCAGCTGCCACACTCCCTCCAACACAGAGTTGGTCCTCAGTGCTAGTTCTCAGTGCCTTACCCTCCTCGCTGAGGGTCTGTTGCTGTGCTCTATTCCTGACCCCTAGATTCATGCTGCCCCTCCCCGTCCCTTTGCTCCTCCCATGCCCTCTGCTTGTGACCCCTCTTTATCTTCCTAGGCGTCCTTTATGGGTTCCTGTAAACACACCGACTCCACGAATATATGAAGTCTTCTGGCGGGCAGGACCCAGGCTGGGTCACCTCTGCCTCCTTGTGCCTGGCCGAGGCATGCTGGGTGGGGACCTCACATGTGGTTGCTGATTGGGGGAGGGAAGGGGCAGATGGCTGGAGGGGGGCTGGCTTCCTAACCCCTTATCCCTTTGGCTAGGTCAGCAGAGCTCAGGCTTGCTTTGGGTAGGGTGTGGACAAGGTGACCCCATAGTTCATGATAGTAAAGGAGGGAAGGATGAGAGGGAGACGGGACTCAGGGAGGCCAGGAGACTGGGGGCCTCCTGGGAATCAGCAGAGAAGAAGGGGGTGCTGGGATTTCCCCATGCCGTGGGCTTTGTGCAGAGAAGTCCCCACCACATCCCCTTACCTCAGGGGGAAAGTGGCATCTGGGTCACATGGGCTTCGCACAAGGACAAAGCTTAGACACGTGAGAGACTTGAGAGCTCGCGCTGCAAATCTATCCCCACCCCTTCCACTTTACAGATGAAGGAACTGAGGCCCAGAGTGGCGCTGTGCTCAGAGACACTGGGGTGACCCAGACAGCACCCCTTCCCACTCTCCTCTCCTGTCAGTCTCTACTGCAAAGGCTGGAAGAGCTCCCCCGTGCATCGGAGCTACAGTGATCATATGCCAGAGCTCCGACAGGCTGCAAACAGACCTTCATTTTCCTGAGAAGCGGAACAGAGGCAGCTGGTGCACCTTCCTTCCTCCCTGCCTTTAATGCACTCGTGATGCCTGCAATTGGGGCAGCCATCTTGGACCATGCAGTGGCGCTACCTACTTCCAGGTTCACTCTTTGTTTAAGCTGCTGTTCGGTTTTCTAGTACCGAAGCCGAAACGTGGTAGAGAGTTTCTTGCCAGAGCCCCCTTTCCCCACCTGCTGTCCCTTCCACAGAGATTTACTGAGCGTTGATACGTGGCAGCCGCTATGCTGGCTGGGCAGGGTGGCGGGAGAGGCAAGGGCAACCAAACCCAAACATGGCCCCTTTGTTCCTGGGGCTCCTAGTGCGGTGGGGGAGGCGGACCTAAGTCAACACACGAATATAACGTTACAGATTACAATAAATGAGAGAAAGGAAAGACCATCATTCTGTGAGAGCTTAGAACTGAAGCGCATGATGGAGAAAAGGGATTAGACTTCAAGATGGTGACGCTGGAGGTATTTACTAGCAGTGCTGGGGCAGATGGCCATGACGGTGCTCCCAGGCTCCGCAGCTGTACGATCCGGTCCATCCTTGCTTGGCTGGTCAGAGCAGGACCAGCAAGACCCAAGCCCGCCTCTCCTCACACCCAGTGCACACCAGGCAGGCTGCTCCCATTCAGGTCCCAAGCTGCACTAAGCAGCAAGGTGAGGGGGAACAAGAAACAGGAGGACCTCTCTGTGCCTCAGTTTTCCCATCTTTAAAATGGGGGCGAGAAATCCTGCCTCAGCATAATTGTGATGGGTAAGAGTGATAGAGCCAGCCAAACGCTGACACACAGGGGGGTGAAGCTGACACAGCCCCTAGGGCAGCAGGGCCTGGCTGAGTGGGGGGTCTCCTAGGAGCTCATTAGGGTTGGCTGCTACCTCTGCTCCCCAGAGAGCTCCAAGGCTCCCATACCCGGTCGGTGGTGATGGATTCCTGGGGGAGAGCTGTCCTTTGGAACATTCCCTCGCCCGCAGGTCAGAGGGTCTTGCCGAGAAGAATCAGGCTGAGTAGGCTCTCCCTGAACCGGGTGCCCTGGCCCCCAGGGGCTGTGGCATGGGCCGGAAGCTGCAGGTGCGTTGCTGGCAGCCTGTTTGAGCCCTGCTCTCTGGCGCACTGCTGCCCAGCGCACTCACCCGTCTGCAGGGCTTGCTGTTCCTTCAGCAGGGCCACCTCCTGGGCCAGGCTGTCCAGCTGGCTCTTGAGCTCCTCAAACATCTTGGGGCTCACAGCATCTAGGATGAAGTCAGAAGGACTTGGAAGTGATCGCAAACATGAGGAAGGCCATACGGGCAGGGCAGGGGCTGGGGCGGGGTGGCTCCTACCTTCCTCAACCACAAAGGGCAAGGGGGAATGACTCTCCTCGGCCTAAATCTCTCGGTGTACCTTGTCTCTCTCTGTCCTTGCTGATGATGTGTAAGTAATTGCTGTGATCTTCCATCTGCTAGGGGGATCTCTCACTTGCTTCCGCTACAGGGAGACCTGTACTGCGTCTGCTCAGGGACATTGCTTGGGATCACATGGCATTGGGGTTGACAGGGGCTGGGCTGGGGGTGCAGGCAGAGTCTTCAGTCCTCCCCAACCACCACCACCCCCAGCTCCAGAAGGGAACAGAGCACAGGCAGCAGGCCTGGGGGCCCTTGAGACCTCCCAGGTTCACCTCCCCAGGCTGAAGGAACGAGACCCAGCTCAGCAAAGCAGGAGCTACAGCTGGGGTCCGAGTGTGGCTGCACGTGTGAGTGAGCGCCCGGCTCGGAGGTCGCAAGGATGGGGGTGACCTGGAGCAAGCTGCTCAGCCTCTCTGGATTCAGTTTCCTTGTCTGTAAGGTGGGAAGGCTGCAGCCTCACCGCAGAGGACTCTGCAGGGGACTAGAGACTAAGAGAAAGTACATGAACAGTGCTGGGCTCACGACCAGCTCTGTGACTCGGGTCATGTTTCTACACCACCGCTTCACAGACAGGAAACTGAGGCCAGACTGGAGCAAGTCTAAGCTCACAGAGCCGGCAGCTGGCAGGGCTGGCCCGAACCCAGGGCCACATGGCTCCAAGCTTGGTCCCCATCGCTGACAGCACACAGATTCCTCACGGGAGCACTGGGCCTGCTGGAATTATGCTGGGAGCCGGTTCTAGGGGAGGTCTTTCTACATGGAAGCTGAGAGCTCTGTGGGTAGACCTGTCTATCTGAAATCCCAGGGACTTTCCTGGGGGCTGTGCTCAGCTCGGGGTGAGGGCGGGGAAGGGTCACGCTCCATCTGGCTGGGCATGAAGTCCATGGTCATGAGAGGTGAAGTCAGAGCTTTGTCCATCGAAAAGATGCCTTCGCAGGGGAATCTCAGGAAAGAAATGCAATGAGAAACATACTTGTATATAAAGATTAGTGATGTAACTCATCAAATATGAGGACAATGACAGCCAGATGAACAAGGCCCAAAAGGGGGTGTTTAGGGCTGGGAAACTAGCCTGGCAGGGTCACATGTGCCTCTGCTAGGACCTCTGCCTCGGCCAGCCCACAGAGCTCTGTCCCCAGTCACATGAGTGCCATGTGAGGTGGCGTAAGTCGGGCACTGCACTAGGACAATCAGCTAAGGGGACAAGTGGGGGCACATGTCCAGCCCTAAGCCTTGCCCTTGGCTGTGCTGCGTCAGACCACAGAAAGGGGTGCCTTTCTGTAATTTGTCAGTTCAGAGGGGTACCTTTGTAATCCACACCGAGGTGCCAGTGTGTGCAGGGGAGCCCTCTAGGGACTGGCCAGGAAGCCAGGTGCAAACAGTGCTCTACCCCAGGATGGTGGGTGAGGAGGGGCGTGTCTATGGCTTTGGGTGAGTGAGGAGGGGTGTGTCTATGGCTTTGGGTGGGTGAGGAGGGGCGTGTCTATAGCTCTGGGTGAGTGAGGAGGGGTGTGTCTATGGCTTTGGGTGAGTGAGGAGGGACGTTTCTATAGCTCTGGGTGGGTGAGGAGGGGCGTGTCTATGGCTTTGGGTGGGTGAGGAGGGACGTTTCTATAGCTCTGGGTGAGTGAGGAGGGGCGTGTCTATGGCTTTGGGTGAGTGAGGAGGGGCGTGTCTATAGCTCTGGGTGAGTGAGGAGGGGTGTGTCTATGGCTTTGGGTGAGTGAGGAGGGACGTTTCTATAGCTCTGGGTGGGTGAGGAGGGGCGTGTCTATGGCTTTGGGTGGGTGAGGAGGGACGTTTCTATAGCTCTGGGTGGGTGAGGAGGGGCGTGTCTATGGCTTTGGGTGGGTGAGGAGGGACGTTTCTATAGCTCTGGGTGGGTGAGGAGGGGCGTGTCTATAGCTCTGGGTGGGTGAGGAGGGGCGTGTCTATAGCTCTGGGCCAGGAATCTGGAGGCCCCTGCCCCACCCACCCCTCACTTTCAGAGGTGCGGATTCCTCATACGTGGGATCGAAGTGGATGTCTCCCAGGGCCCCCAGATTCTGTTCTGAGGGCCTGTGACCCCCTTTGAGGCCATCCTGCCCACCTGAGCTACAGGGCCAGGTGTGGCCTCGCGGCCCCTGTAGTTCCAGAGGCCTGAGCCCTCCCTGAGACCTCACCTCGGCCCACAGTTTTTCTTCCCAGGGATAATCACTGGTACTAACTCTTGTAAATCCTTCCAGAAAAATTCTATGCATAGACAGGTAAATGTGTACTTTCATATAAATCCCCCTCTCAAGACAAATGTCAGCATAACAGCCATTCCGTTTTGAACTTTCCTCTGTTCACTTGATAAACTGAATGTTGGAGATCATTTTCCCTCAGCTCTGTTCTGTTCTTTGTCACCGCCCCGTGGACCCTCCTGGTCCCAATGGGCCTCTATTGGCTTCACCAGTCCACGGTCACTGGAAATGGCGGAGCAGGCTCAGAGAGGGGCCTGAGGGCGGCCCTGCCCCTCTCCCGGCCTTGTGTCCTCTGCGCTCTTGGACCTGGCCTCCAGAGTCTCTGCCTGGAGCTCCCGCCTCTGCGCCCTGTGGGGGTGACAGCCGGTTCATTGCCATGGCGTTTCACGGTGTTGTCTCAACAGAGCTTGAGGTGACTTCACTGCAGGCAAGGCTCCAGGGGCAGGCCAGGCCGCAGCCAAGGCGACCCAAGGACACCTCGAACCCCAGCGGCCACGGAGGGGGAACAAAGCCGCTGCCAGTGTCCTAGTCTGAGTTTGGATGTTTTTATTACGTTAAGGCTGGGATATGCTTATAAGAACCAAGAGTTAACTTCTCCCTCCCTTCCCCTCTCCCCCGCCCCATGCATCAAGTATACTGCTCACCAAAATTAGGGGATATTTCAAAATGAATATGAAGCGATAAAACAAAGAAGCATTTGATTTTTCTTTATTAAATGAGAACATCAGAAAAACAAACAAGTCAAAGAAAGTTGTTCAATTATGCAAATGAGATGCAAAACCAACTTTTATTCTATTGGTGAAAATGCACTAGACAAAAGGCTGCAAGTACTGGAGTATTTGCACATTCCCCGATCCCCTAATTTTTGTGAGCAGTGTAAACCCTCTGTGCCAGGGCCCTTCACATGCTTCATATCATTAAATCTTTACGGCAGCCCTTGGAGCAAATGCCATGCTCCCCATTTTACAGTTAAGAAACCGAGGGTCAGAGATTTGAAAGCAGAGCCCATGGGCTTGCTCCGATGAGGGATCAGCATCTCCAGGCTGCCCGCCAAGAGGTTCGATTTCTTTAAGATAGTGAGGGGAAGAGGGGAGAGTAGAGAATGTCCGTTTTGCCAATCTGGAAAATTCTTTCTGACTGTGAGAGTCTGTCATCTTTACAGGTCTAGCAGCCGCCCCTGCTGCTGGAGAACGCTCCCAGGCATGGGGGGGGGGGCCCACTAGAAGTCTCCAGACTCTTCCAGAAGGAAAATGAGCCTGAGGACCAGGAAAGGACAGGATGGCCTGCCCCCTGAAAGAGGGAGCGGGGCCCCACGCCTTACTTACCTTTCTTCCTTTTTTAAAATGTTTATTTTAATGATTTCAGAGAGAGGAAGGGAGAGAACAGGAGAGAGAGAGAACATCTGTGCTCGGACCAAGAATCGAACTGGCAACCTCTGTGCTCCAGGATGATGATCTAACCAAACGATCTATCTGGCCAGGGCGCTCCTTACCTTTCCTGACATTTGCAGCCTTCTTGACCTTGGGGCTTGGTGGCTCTGCAGTGACCTGGGTCAGGAGGGAGAAGAGGCAGAGGAGCAGGTAGGCCCCCCAGAGCTCCATGCTGCCACACGGCCGGGCTGCTGCTGTGTTTGCAACGCGCCTGGGTCGGAGAGCACTGGCTGCCGCGACCAGGGCTGCGCGTCTTAAGCAGCTGCCACGAGGTCCTCTGTCCAGGAAACCCTCCCAGACTTGGCTGCGGTCTCGCCGAAGCAAAGCAAAACAAAACAAAACAAAAAGCCTGCAAGAGGGGGAAGGCCTGGGAGCCACAGAGCCTTGCCTCCCAAGGAACACCCACCCAGCCCCCTGGCCCTGCCTCCTAAAACAGAGCCGCTATTTTCTAGGATTCTGAAAAGTACACCATAGTCAGCAGAGCTCACACCTGGGGCAGGTGCAGTCACGCACCTGGCATTAGCTCAGGGAGGCCTCCCACCTGCAACATGACAGAATCCTGTTGTTTCCCCATGTTAGGGAGAAATTGAGGAAACTGAGGCTCGGTGACATTACAGGGCTTGCCCAAGCTGCCCAGATGTTAGGAGCAGCGCCAGTATTTAAACCCAAGCAGGCCAGCTCCAGAACAGGCCTGCTACGCTGGGGCTGACTGCCTGATGGTTTAGAACGTTTGTCACGGTGATTTGATGGCTCTTCGGTTAAAACTACAAGCGAGCCCTCCCCTTTCTTCACCTTCTATTTCTCAGTCCTGAGGTGGAGGCGAGGACACTGGGAGAGGGAGAGTGTTCAGAGATGGATCAGGGAGAAAAGAATGCCGGGGGGGGGCTGGTGTGGGGCCAGCAGGGTGGGGGGAGCGTCCTTGGGGAGCAGAGCCCTGCATGGAGTGTCGGAGCTCAGCGAGGAGGGAACAGGACATTTTCATAGACTCAAATTACATGCTTACAAAATACCTACTCATTACAAAGAGAAAGAGTAACCCTACAGTGGAGAAGCCTGGCAGACATTACCTCCATCAAGGGACCAGAGGGGAGAGGCTGCGTACACGCAGGGGCACCCACTGAATCAGTAGGTCTGTCGAAAACAATGGAAGCCAAGTTTCTCATCGTCGGAGGAGGGAGGTGCAAGTGTGGACAGAGAGGACACTAGAGGAATCCCGTGGTGTAGGACTAGAACGAGCTATTCGTGGGCCATTGTGGGCCTCCACACAGAAAGATGAATCTATAAATTTGGATGGAAATGTGCATCCTGTCCCCAACTGCCACAGGGAAGGTGCTGGAGCAGCAACCCCTCCAAAGCCTCGAGCACCCCTAGCACGCAAGTACCGGCTTCTCAATACAGCTTCTCACTGAGAGGAGCCAGGGCACCTCGGAGAACGGCTGACTCCAGAGCTGGGGCAGGAAAGATGAAAATCGAGGCTGGAACTAGTCATTTTGCCAAAAAGCAGGGAAGTGCTTAAGGGAGGAGGGAACTTGCCAGTATGACACAGAGCCAGCTTGGATTTTGGTCCAGGTCCCAAAATCAGGGCCAGTTTGAGCATCAAAAT
Source organism: Saccopteryx bilineata (assembly GCF_036850765.1). NCBI lineage: Eukaryota > Metazoa > Chordata > Mammalia > Chiroptera > Emballonuridae > Saccopteryx > Saccopteryx bilineata. The sequence goes on from NC_089499.1 coordinate 9,756,188, forward strand.
GGAGGCAGCAACAATAAAATAGAAAATAGTGAGTACACGCAGATGTAAATAAGTGAACACACTCAAAGTCTGAGGAGCAACGGGATCTTTTCACAGATGGAGAAGGAAGCGGGAGAGGGCGGAGGTCAGGCGGCACTCTGGGGACAGCACTGCGGCTGCCGCACGGGAGTAAGAGCCGGACGGGGGGACCTGGAGAGGTCGCAGACATGAAGCCCCAGTGGAGGTGGGAGCACACCATCACTCTTTCCTGCCTCACCGGGCAAGGGAGCTCTCCGCACCGCAGGAAGGAGACGTGCTTACAGGGCTTGTCATCAGCAGTGAGCCAGGCCTTTGGTTTTTTCTACCCTGCGGTTTCACACGTGTGCGTGCGTGTGTGCATGCGTGCGTGCGTGCGCTGCACAGAGCTCCTCCATGAGCGCCGGGAGTCGCCTGTGCTGTAAGATGACTTATGTAAAATCACAGCAGGGGAGGTGTCTTTCGGATTGAACCTCAAAGGTTAGGCCTGGCCTGTCCCCCAAGGAGGCTCTATACAGCCCAGGAGATGCACCAGCCGCTCCGAGAGCAGGCAAGTTCATCACAACCCATACACGTGCACACATTGCCAGTGTCTGTAGCACCCTCAAAATGGCATCTCAAAAAAGTACCCCATATCATGTTCATGTGTTCAAGGTGCTATTTCATTAACTGTAAGCACTGAAGCTGTATCACCGTTTTTGGGTAACCCTTACTTGGCATGTCATCATTGTTTCATTACTCGAGTGGCCCACTGTCTCTGGACCTTGGAGTTGAAGCAGGTTGGAAGAGGCCATCTGGTATATCCACCACTTGATATGGGATGTCGCTTCCATTGACCTGTCAGATGTCCCTCTGTGCTTAAATCCTTCCTGGGTCAAACAGCTCATTACTCTATAAAGCACTGGTTCCATCATTAGACGCGCAGCTTATCAAAGTACCCCACATGGTGAGGCCAGCCGGCCGGTGAAACATCCAACAGTCGTTCCTGGCACCAGCCTCTGGAGCAATCATGTAAGAGGCCCCCAAATATTTCAAACAGGCCATTGTGTCCTACTTTGTCTCTTCTCCAGGTTCCTTTCCCCTTTCTCAGCCCAGTGTTCCTCTATCATAGGGTTCCAGGACTTTGTGTGTGTGTGTGTGACAAAGACAGAGAGAGACAGAGAGAGGGACAGGTAGGGACAAACAGACCGGAAGGGAGAGAGATGAGAAGCATCAATTCTTCGTTGCGGCTCCTTAGTTGTTCATTGATTGCTTTCTCATATGTGCCTTGACCAGGGAGCTACAGCAGACCGAGTGACCCCTTGCTCAAGCCAGTGACCTTGGGCTCAAGCTGGTAAGCCTTGCTCAAACCAGATGAGCCCGCGCTCAAGCTGGCGACCTCAGAGTCTCGAAACTGGGTCCCCTGCATCCCAGTCTGACGCTCTATCCACTGTGCCACTACCTGGTCAGGCCTGGATTTTTTTTTTTTTAATTATTTTATTTATTCATTTTTAGAGAGGAGAGAGAGAGAGAGAGAGAGAGAAGGGGGAGGAGCTGGAAGCATCCACTCCCATATGTGCCTTGACCAGGCAAGCCCAGGGTTTCGAACCGGCGACCTCAGCATTCCAGGTCGACGCTTTATCCACTGCGCCACCACAGGTCAGGCAGGCCTGGATTTTTTTAACCTTCCGGAAAATCACCTTTGGATAGAATTTTGCTTGCTACTCTCCCATGTTGTGGCACAGCTCCTGGAGCAAAGCATGTTCCCAAGGGGCCCGCCTGTGGCCAGGGGCCTGTGTCTTGTCTCCTGCGGTCAGACTGGACACTATTCAGGAAGCTGTAGATGCACGGGCTCTATGTAGCAACCATGCCTCACTGTTGATGTACGGCCATTCAATACCAGGTTCCCTGTCCACCTGCAGCCCCCACCCCCTGGCCTGGTGTGAGAGCCACATTGCAGCCACCTGCAGTGGATTCACCAGCAGCCCTGAGGGAGTCTGCGGACCTCATCCTGCCAGCACGAAAGCTCCCCTGTGCTGGTGCCGTCCCCGAGGGCTCTGCCAGCCGGTAGGGCAGCTGGGGGGTAGTAGCTTCAGCCACGAGAATGATGCTGACACTCACGAGTAATCCACCCTCGAGGGAATGTCTCTGCACTACACATCACCCCCAGGACCCAGGCTTTTAATTCCAATTTCCCTGCACAAAAAATGATCTTAACAAAGCCCATGAGAAGCTCTAAAAGGCAGATTTCTGTTTTCAAGTTTCTTTCTGTTGTTTTGTTTTCTCCTCCAAACTGCTGAAGTCTGAGTTATGTGAAACAAGCTCTGGCCACCCCACCCATGTCAGCCCAAGCAGCATGAAAACTCCTGGCCCAACGTCCTCCCACCCCCCACCCTCACCCCACACAGATGTTTCCTTTTAGCTCTCTGGCCCTGTCAGCAGAAATGTGGCCCGCCTGTGGGGGCAGAGGCCGTTCCATGCTCTCTTCAAAGGTAAGAGCACCCAAAAGATTGTAAGGGCAATCTCAGCCCTTAGTCAAAGCCAAAGACAGGGGGTCTGTAACCTTGGCCTCAATGACCCTCGTTAGCCAAGTCCTTTGTTCCTTTCCAAACCTTGTTGGTCCGGTGCTCTGTCCTTCACCAATAAGGATTGCCTCTGCTCGGTCCGAGGTCTTTGCCTGGGTCTCCTAGTGAGCCTGTGCCTCTGGTCTGTGGACTTCACAAGGCTTCTGAGTTCGATGGCCCCTTCGGTGGGACACAATGGCTGGAGGGGGCCAGATGGGTATTTCCCTTCTTCCAGGTCAGTTAGGATCTGATAAAACCCTACCAGGTAAGGCTCTGGTTCAAGTTCCTCCTGAGGGCAGACTTTGTTAAAAAACAAAACAAAACAAAACAGATAAATGATTCCTTTATCCCCCTGCACAAGGAGGAAATTTGGAATTCTCCAAACTTCACTGTGAGAATGAGGCCGAGCCCCGGAGGTGAAGGGCACTGAAGCGTGGAGCCCCATGCCTGGGTTGCCCTGAGCTCTGGGTTTCTCCCCAGAAGCAAAGCCCGACGCGAGGACTCATGCCCAGTTTATTGGGGGGGGGGGGGGCTGGGAAGGAAGATCGTTGGCCACAGTCATGAGCATTGAGGTGTGGTCCCACCTGCATGTTTGGACGAGTGCTGGATACTACGTCTCAGAACGGTCTACCCGAGGACCCAATGGAGAAGCATCCCGCACTGGCCCTTGCCCACAACCCCTGTGGTGCTGGTTCTGGGATACTATACTTCGATGCCTGGCAGGCTTCTGCCGGTGTTCCGTGACATGTGTCGCCGAAGCCTAGGAGCAGACAGCAGCAGTCTACGGGAAGCATGGGAGGGAGTCTGCAGACACAAAGTGGACTGGAGCCTGCCTGGACCCGTCTGCAGCGGCGGCGGCCCAAGGCGAGGATGGAGGCGGCCCAAGGCAGTGACGCCGCAGCCTGCCGGAACCGGTTCCCTAGGCCTGGCTACACAGTGGCCCTTCTTCGGGGTGGGGGTGGAAATGATACTGGGATGAACTTTACATTTCAAGTTTTCAATCCCTTGTGTCTTGAATTATTCACTTTGGTTACATTCCCAGCAGTGGAAATATTAGGTCAAAGGGAATGAACATTTTCAAGGACGTTAATACACTCTGCCAGACTATTTCCAGAAAGTTTGGCATAGCATAGATTTATGCCCCACTGGCAGTTTACATGTGAGACCACCGAGTGAGCGATATGTAAACTGTTAAGAGTCTAAATTCATGGGTTTTACAGCTTGAATTTACACGATTTGGGAGATCAAGGAATCACAAATAAAATGAACTGATTTTAACATTCCATAATGTCGCATTCTCCCCTCCCCCCCAGTTCCTGGCTGACCTCTGGCCGACCTCAGGGTCCTTCTCCCTGACGCTTACTCCCCGGCACTGCGGACAGCTGTGGCCCTGCTGGAGGCGGCCTGGCTTTCTGCTGGAGGACATTTCCCAGGTCTTTGCCTTCAGTTCTCTCTTCCCTTATTCTCTCTGAGGGCTGCAACAACCAGACATTTCTAACAAATTCTCACCTGGAGGACCTCGCCCATTGGTGTTTTGTCTCATCTGTGATGTACACTTCTTACCAGCAGGGCGGCCTTCAAGGAGAGGTGTGTGTGTGTGGGGGGGACAGAAGCTGACATACTTCTCTCCATCTCCACTGTACCGCGAAGCCGGGCAGCCCAGGGAGAAGCTGCCAGGTGAGTGGCCTGGCGAAGCCCCACCCGTTTCACCTGTCTGATGTCTTTAATCACCAAGGCTGAAGGCTTCTAAACTTGACTCAAGTTCTCGCTGCCTCCTGACCACTGTCCGTGTTCTATCACAGGCAGTCAACCCGGAGCAGGGAAGGAGGAACAGGCTAGTTTCTGTGTCGTTGGGAGCACTGTCATGGCACCTGCAGGAACAATCGCTGGAAAAATACTAATAACGAAAACCAAGGCCGTGTCCTCAATAGGGCAGCAGGTCCCAGTCTGGGTCCAGGCAGGTGCTCCATCCGCAGGGACGGACCTGGCCACACTGGGCGGAGGTGCCGTGCCAGGACCTCTGGAGCCAGTCTGCAAGGGCTTCAGCTCACATCATGTTCTTTCCATCGGGCAATCAATTCCTAACTTCTTACCCTATTTGTCCGACTGAGTGGCAGAGAGCAGTGCCATGGCTAAACACTGTCCTTCATGAAACAGCTCCTTCTGCAGGGTTAAGGTGGACAGAGGAGGACCAGATCCCCCGAGGGAAAACGAAGTCTGCCCAAGCCATGAACAGACTTTCCAACACGCTGCACTCGGAGTAGAACACAGGCTCAGCGGGGAGTCCTCTGGGGCATCAAGAATGGCCCTCCCCGGTCCCCAGAGTATGAAGGCAGGCTGAGCAATCAAATTACAACATCTCTCAAGCAGCCTTCTTAATGCTGACAAAACAAGAAAAATCTTACAAAACACCAGGGAGTAGTTATAAAACACAAAGCAATTTCAAAACAGGGGTGATAAGAAAGGTTGGCTACGGACCAAAGTGGCCGCCAAGCCCCTCACCCTGGGGAGCTGGGCCTGGCTCTCCCGGAGGGTGGGAAGCCAGCACTGGGTGTCCCCAGGACTCAGGAGGGCTCAGCAGCCAGGGGAAGTCCCGGGTGGACACCTGGCACAGTGCCTCCTCCCTTCTCCTCCCCAGAGGACCAAGTGCTGCAGGCAAATGAATCTCTGTGTGTGTGATTCTTACACTGAGAGGTCTATGAGGGGGAAAAATCCATAAAATAGATATCATGAGCATTCCTTTAAACCATTTTTCTCACAGGTCCTTATTCTGGTGTGTGCGTTATTGTTTTGAACTCCTGCAGCAGGAGATTAAGGTGTCTCCTTGAGAAGGCCCATGATCAGAGCCTGTTCCCTGGGAGCAGATTTCTGGACCTCAAGGGACAAGGGCCTTGGAAGCATCACAGAATGGCATCCTGGCTCACAGCTGAAGAATCCTGGCCATACCAAACCAGACCCGAAAATAGACTTTAATTTACACATACAAACGTTGCCTTAAATTCATAACAGTAAGAAAAATATCTACAAACTTCGGCTTCAACAGAAAGTGAAAACCAGCACTCCGTAGCTGGGGGCTGAAGCACAATCACCCCAGGAATCCGACTTTCTGTCTCTTGGGCCCCAGGCTCTCTTCCTTGTGGAGGACGCTGTGCAGGGCGGCGTGCAGCACCTTGGCCACGCGCTGGCTGGTCTGCGGGGCGGAGGGGAGAGGCACACGTGAGGCCATCTGCTCTGACCAGGAAAGCTCCCCTTCCTGCCAGCCATCCTCCCTCTGCCTCACGGGGCCTTTATTTCAATCAACACAAAAACAAACTCCAAACCCCAAAATAAGTTACATTCCGAAAAAAAACCTTCACCCCTAAAAAAAGAAAACAGAGCCCCCGGTGCCACATAGCACGGCTGCCTCGGCCGTCTGCTCATGCCTAGAGCTCTTGCTGCCGCTACAGGAGCAGCAAAACTGTCAGCCGGCCCTGGCCCTGGGCACTGCTGCGCCCCGCAGGACTGCAGTCGGAAGGCACAGAGCACGGGACACGGTCTGTCTGACGCAGGCTCAGAGGGTGCCAAGGACTCCGCCGGACACGCCGTTTCCACCTGACCTGCTGGCGCAGCTCCGAGCAGAGCCGCCCAGATGAGACCCAAAGCCCATAGCCGGACAGGGTCTTCGGTGCCTTCGACACTATACACACCACCCGTTTTTGCTTTCAAATAAGATGCCAAAAAGAGAAAACAGACAACAAGGGCTCAGTCTTCAGTGAAAAGTCATCGTTTCAAGGAAGGAAGGAAGAGGGGAGATGGCAGCCCACTGCTGTGAAGCAGTGCCCTGTACAGTGGCAGGAACTCAGGGGCCACCGACAACAGGCACATCTGGGGCTGGCGAACCATGTTCCCGGGTGGCTGGGACCCAGGGGCCACTGACAACAGGCACATCTGGGGCCGGCGAACCATGTTCCCGGGTGGCTGGGACCCAGGGGCCACCGACAACAGGCACACTTGGGGCCGGCGAACCGCATCCCCGGCAGTTCAATCGGTCAGTCAGTGTCCAAGTCCTGACTTCTGCCCAGTCGAGGTGGGTGGTGGGGAATGAGGGGCAGGGAGAACAAGAGCAGGACCTGGTCCCAGCTGCAGAGCGGCTTCTGAGCCAGCGAGGGAGACATACACATAAACCGAGTGCTGAACTGCTGGGAAGAGCCCGAAGGGCCCTGCAGGGGGTCGAGGAGACCTGAGGGTGCAACCCCCTCCGGCTGTCAGGACCTCCCACCACCTCACTCATCTCCACTAAGACACGTCTGCGTGGAAAAAGGGGAGGCCACTGTCCTCAAGGCCCGGGAGCCACCTCTGCTGACTTTAATTCCCCATCAAATCACAACAGCCTGGGGGTGTGGAGTTACAAGTGACTTTTCACATGATCGGTTCACTCTGATTTAGAAACGTGGGAACTTGGGGTCAGAGAGGGAGGTGAACTCGGTCACCGGCAGGTTCCTCGCTTCCTGTCCCACCACCACCACCCTTGGCGGGGTCAGCAGACACCCAGCTCACACCCACTGTGCTCCAAGCCCCACGTCTGGGTGAAGGGTGTGGACAGGGAGAACTCTGACGGTGTGACCACGGTGGCAGGAAGCAACGGGCTCTCCAGCCAGGTCCCGCCCCTGCTCAGGACCACAGCCTCACCTCCATCATCTCAAAGATGCTCTCCGGGTCCAGACTGCCCTTCCCCACTTTCCTCATGCACGTCACGACCCCCTGGCTGGTCACGGACACCAGCAGGCTGGCCAAGGAGCAGGCCTCCTCCTGAAGAGTAGCGTCCACCACGTGCCGACAGCCGATCTGCAGACAGGGGAGCAGAGCCACGTGCGTGACACACGCCCCAGGTCCCCGCTCTCAACAGCCTCCCGGAACGTCTACACCAGCCAAGAACCTGCACTGGCCATTCGGGATCAACACTTTCAGATTCTGCTCCCACGGAAAGCATCTGAAGCAATGCTCCCAACGTGCTGCAGGCCGTGTGTGAGCCGCGTAGCAGCAGCACGAGATGAAGCACGGGAGGGCCAGAACTGTGACCCAGACCACCCAAGCCAGAGGCCAACAATGGCTTCCACCAGAGGGCACCGCAGAAACTCACAAGGGAGCCACATGGATGTTTCCCTGACGACAAAGATTAGATCAAGAGAGTCCATGCTCGGTGGCACAGTGGATAGAGTGTCGGACTGGGATGCAGAGGACCCAGGTTCGAGACCCTGAGGTCGCCAGCTTGAGCGCGGGCTCATCTGGTTTAAGCAAGGGCCCACCAGCTTGAATTCAAGGTCGCTGGCTCCAGCAAGGGGTTACTCGGTCTGCTGAAGGCCCGTGGTCAAGGCACATATGAAAAGCAATCAATGAACAACTAAGGTGTTGCAACGCGCAATGGGAAACTAATGATTAATGCTTCTCATCTCTCTCCATTCCTGTTTGTCTGTCCCTGTCTATCCCTCTCTCTGACTCACTCTCTGTCTCTGTAAAAAAAAAAAAAAAAAAAAAAAGAGTCCACGCCGAGGGACCTGCTCCAGAACGAACCAAGCGCAGGTGGCTCTGGTCGGTCCCTACGCTTCCCCACACCCCAGCTTCACAAAGTGACTTTCATGGAATTAAACCTGACTCATTCAGTCTCATTTTGAAATAATGAATCCTGCGTGGAATCAGTGACAGGCCTCCTTGCACAGCCGTGGGCAGGGCCAGTTGACACATCGGCACCACCTGATGTGGGCTCTCAGGCCTCTGTTCTCACGCGAAAACCTCACTTGACCTATTAAGACACAGGAGATACTCCAACACCCTCATTTCACAGATGTGGACATTGGGGCCCACAGAGGGGACAGTGTTCACCTTTCAGCCACCTTGTTGCTATGCAACCAGCCTAGCCCCCACAGAGCTGAGAAAACGAAAGAAAACATGCCTATAGGGCGTTTCGGTGAAATGCCTGGTCCGTAGAGGGAGCTTGCCAAACCCTGGCTACTACAACTCTGACCCACCAGTGTGCTCCCAGGCCTCCAGCACCTCTTCTCATTAAGAAGAAAGGAAAGAGCTGCTCTTGGTCATGGTCTATAATATAAGCAGCTACTGGATTCGGGTTAAAGCCACCTCAATGCAGTTTTTGAAACTGTAACTTTTCAACTTATTAAGTAACCTTAACAGGTTTAGGCTGAAGGGGACCCACAAGGAAGTAAAAAAACATTAGATACAAGCTCACACCTTGCACAGGGTGACGATGCAGGGGACATTCTCCACACTGAGCCGGATGCAGTCATAAGGGTCATCGGACAGTTCAATGTCCTTTGACCCCTCTTCGTCTTCCAGAACACGAACCCTTGGTATCCTGGAAGCAGAAGCACATTTAAAATCTCCACTTACTGAAGGATTATTTCTTTTTCCTGAGACTGAGAACAGGAGTTGAAATCCCTGTCTCACAAGACAGTGTCATGCTAAGCCTGTACTTCCTATCACGTCAAAAGCACACAGGTGACAGTCCAGTGCAGTGAGAAAATGTCTTTTAAAACTAATGCTTGGTCAATCTGATATCTAAAATGAATCTCGATCCCTTCCTCACACCAAACACAAATACCATACCAAATGGAGAGCAGATGTAAAAGTGAAAGATAAAACAATAAAGCTTTCAGAAGAAAAACTAAGAACATCTTCATGACCTTGGAATAGAGAAAGATTTCATAAACAGAACACAAAGTGCTTATGATAAAGGGAAAAAAAGATAGATTCAACAATCAGAGAAGATGAGCTTGAGTTTCAGTCAGAAAATGCCCACAGGGACCAAGAAGTCCCATTAGAGCTTGTCCTGGCTAAAGCCCCCATTCAGGGCCCCCCAGGGTGTAAGTACATAGTAAGGTCCTATTTGAAGATATCAGGTAACCAGTCTGTATCTTTGTATATTAAAAAATAAGTGCAAGCGCCTGACCAGGCGGTGGCGCAGTGGATAGAGCGTCGGACTGGAATGCGGAGGACCCAGGCTCGAGACTCCAAGGTCGCCAGCTTGAGCGCAGGCTCATCTGGTTTGAGCAAAAGCTCACCAGCTTGGACCCAAGCTGGCTTGAGCAAGGGGTTACTCGGTCTGCTGTAGCCCCACAGTCAAGGCACATATGAGAAAGCAACTAAGGTGTTGCAACGAAAAACTAATGATTGATGCTTCTCATCTCTCTCCATTCCTGTCTGTCTGTCCCTATCTATCCCTCTCTCTGACTCTCTCTCTGTCTCTGTAAAAAAAAAAAAAATGCAAGCACAAGCATACAAATGTACCATGTGTGCGAACGCGCACACACGTTTCCAACCCTTTGGACACAGCAGGGTTTGGGAGAAGGGCTACAGAATACCATCTGGAGACTGGCCTCTACCCTTTTTAAAAAAGTTATTTTTATTTATTCATTTTAGAGGAGACAGAGATAGAGAGAGAAGGGGGAGGAGCAGGAAGCATCAACTCCCATTTGTGCCTTGACTGGGCAAACTGGGCAAACCCCTGTGCCACCACAGGTCAGGCTGGCCTCTACCCTTTTCAAGGGCCCTGACTGTACAAAAGGTCTGCTCACATGCCAGGGGCCCAGTGTCTTTCAGAGTCCCCATTCCTTGCTGCCTGCAGGGCTGTTCTTGTCCCGAGGAAGAGACTGGCTGGGCCCTGACAGGTGTCCTCCCCAGCCCGACAGCAGGGTTTTACCATCCTGCCGAACAGTTTGCCCGACACGTCCCCCACAGCCTAACAGCCTCAGCTGCTGCTACTAACCCTGTCCACCCTGGGGCCCATGGAAACCAGCTCGCAGATGGGGAGCAATTTCTGAGGCTTGAGGTGCAACAGATGGCAGCTTCCTTTCTTCTCCAACAGAGCCAAGCCCGGGCTGCCGCTGCTGACATCACAGTGGCCGCCAGGGGCCAGATCCTCGACTGTCTCAGCCCAGAGGGTAGTGCTGCTGCTCTGGGTGAGGCCTCGACGGCTGTCCTTCTCAGCAAATACTCCACCCCACAATTTCTGACCTAAACTTATTTTACTTTGTTTTTGTCTGTTTTGTTTTGAATTATGCAGGTAGTCTAAATTCACCATAGAAAAAATCTAAAATACATATAAATGTTAAATCGTCCATAATATGAACACTGGAAAATTGTCACAATGACCATTTTGGGACATATCTCTATTTCCAGGCATATTAAATATAAGAATTGGCAAAAGTGATATACAACAGAGCAAACAAAAGAACAGGATGAGAGGACTGCATTTAGCGGCTGGTTTCCCATGCTGACACCAACTACGCCGTGTGGACTGTGAACCCGCTCCAGGACAGCGGGTGGTTTCCACCTTCTCGCCGCTGCAGAGCTGCAGTGGACAGTTCGCGGACAGTGTTTGCTCACTTACCCAAGCACCTCCTCGGGCCGTGCTCCTGCAGGCTTCCACTGCTCATCTCCGAATACCCCAAGATCCCCATGACCGTAATGTAAGTTCTCTCGGGGAATGAACACCTCGCCCAATATGTTTACTTTTAAGTGCTGCAAACTTTTCCTCAAAGAACCTACTGCGTGGGGGGAGGGGAGGCTATATAATCAAAGAGTCTAAGGAAATGTCAACTCCAAAAACCCCAAGTGCCTTGTCCTTGCTACGCAGCCTGTCTGGGAAGCTGATCCACAGAGTCAGAAGGGCTTCCTGCTCTTGCACCAAAGATCAGGCTGCTACCCTGCTTCTGGAACATTCCTGTGTCCGGCTGAGAATTCTGAGCACCTGCCGAGTCAGGCACTGTCCATGGTGCTGGGGGTAGCAGAGCACAGACCAGACAAACCCTGTCCCCACGTAGTTCTGTCCAGTAACAGCATTTGGACAGTTGACCTGTAGTTTCTACTCTTTTTGCTTGTCTATAGTTTTCTAATATTTTTCAACACGGTACATGTTTACTTATGCAAGTAACAATACAAATGCAGAGACATCTGTATAGACTTAGTTTCAATTGATGAAATCTGTTTTCTGGAGCTCATAGAATGAGATACCATCATTTCATTGCTGAAAGCCCTTGTTGTATCACCTACGAGCTTCAGCGGAAGCTTCCTCAGTGTTCCATCACAGGTGCCCGCCCTGGCGCTCGCAGGCCCCGGGGCTGTCTCCAGGAGGACATACCTTGTATTGAAGAGAGCGGCCTTTACAGCAATGGAGATGGCATCAAACAGATTCCCACCACACTCCAGCAGCTAAGGGAGACAGAGACCAGGGAGGAGAGCGTCAGGTCTCACTTAGCTAGAGGATCCCATTCCTAAGACATGCTGGCCACGTGTTTCTGCCGCAAAGTAAGCACGTGCGGCTGCCCTCTGGCTCCGACAGTGTGCTCAGCCTCGATGCAAGCGCGGCCTCTCATGGCTGTGCCTACATGCGTCACGCGTGCGGGGTCACCACTGGCCATGGCCGTGGCACCGACACTCAGAGGCCTCTAACAGGTGGATCTCCTCCTGCCTGCTGGACCTGCACTGAAGGAGGAACTGATCCCCTTTATTTTGCCCCAAATGGCTCCCAATTGTACACACACATTACTCTCGTCTGCTAACGTCGTCGGCTGCCTCCAGGATCACGTTTACTAGCGTAGTTACCGACTGCATGGTGTTAGAAACGTACACCTGACGCTCAAACAGGTAACGCTTGTGTTTCACACTGAGCATAATAAAACCGAAGGCCTTTCACACCATGTTTTGCCCATGAGCAAAAGTGCCGACTGCACTGTGTGTGCTCATTCAGCAAGGGAGCTGAGAGCACATTGTTAGGTGGAAGGTGACAGAGCCTTCTGTCCTCATTTAAGAGAAGGCTGGAACATGAGCGACTCAGAGCAGGTGGGCTACAGGGAGTTTCCCAGGGAAGCTGGCTTAGTGAGATCCAGAGCAGGTGCTGGCCCTTTCAGGCCCAATATCAGCTTTGAGGCCTAATATCACTACCCTCAAGCTGGGACCTCTTGGGCTAGTTACTTTCCCTCTCCTTGTCTTAGCCCCTCACTTATATATGGGGAAAAAATAGTGCCCACTGCAAAACATCTGTAAGGGTTAAATAAAACTGCCTGTAAGGAACTCATCACCATTCCACGCAGAACGTGCCGACTGGTCTAAATCCTGCCCACCGACTCTGTCTGGCTCCACGGACAGAGCATTTCTTGTTTTTCTTCCCTGTCAACCGCTGCGGCTAATTTTAGGTGCTATCGTGATATGACTGCTTGTAACTTTATTGTAGAATGGCACTATATGTGGGCTAATATATATATGTTACATTTAATTAAAAAAACAATCAATTACAGGAGATTAATCTTTTCCCAACTAATCTCCCCCTGGAAGCTGAAAGTAGGCCAGCTGGTGTGCAGCGGGCACAGCGACGTGACACTCACCAGCACGTCCACATAGAGAACCCAGCAGTGCTCCCGGGGGCTGATGCAGAGAGACTTCAGGTCCACGCTGCTCTTGTTGTTGAATATCCGGTAGAGGGTGTTGGCGATCTCTGTGCCAAGGTCATCACCTCCTCGACCTTCAAATTCAGGGGTAGCATTGGCTGAGCTACACAGAAGGGCAACAGAAAAGCTGGTGAGTCTTTTCAAATGCGAAGAGCAAAGGGGCAAGGCTTTATTTTAGTTGTCCTGTGGAATGTTGCAAGAGCCAGTGCTCCGGGGAAAGTCACTGAAATGAGGAAAGACTGGCGCCTGCCACGGTTCCCATCTCCAGACAGACACAGTGAGGCAGACCAGTACCAGGCCCTGGAGTTGCTGGTGTGTATGATGGGCGTCCCCCTGACTTCTAACAGTCCTCTTTATGCCAAGAGAGAAACACGAGAGCAATGGTAAGGTGAACCTCGGCCAGTGATAACTAACTCTCTTATCTTGAAAATATAATAAACACCCTTCTCTGGCAGGCCCAGGAAGGCGGGAAGCCCAGTGAATCAAACAGCCTGGTACAGCAGGGTTCCTTACATACACCATCCCTAGTCTTCACAGCCTTGGAACGCACAACGTATTCACAAAACCCAAGCCACAATGTAAGTACAGCAACCTTCCTGGAACATTTTAGAAATGGCATGATGGTATGTCAGAGCTAAGTCATCAACTCTAGATTACCAGTGTACTGAAAAGCAGGAAAACCAAGTAAGATGGACAGGCCGCTGGCTCATTAAATATTGGGTTATCTCTTTTACTTTATTTGATATTTTTCAAAGACAAAACCTTTTCCATTTGGCCCTCTTGACTTTGATGCCCAATTACCCCAACAAAGAATGAAGACACATTAAGATTTGCTACCCTAAGCACTACTCAGATGTTTAACAGGAAACCGTGGAGGGTTTGGCTTAACAAAAACAAACCCTTAATCCATCTGTGGGATAAGCAAACATTCCAGTAACACTTTACATGATGGATAGGGCCCAGAAAGGTAAGAAACCTGTTGCTTCAGTGTGGACTCTACAAAACCACACACTGCAGCTCTGTTCCCAGCCCGGCCCTGCCCTGCCCTGCCCACGTGAGGCGCTGCAGACTACACTGGGCAAGGCAGGTGCAGACGGGAGTCAGGATGCCAGTGAAGCAGGGTGGTTTACTGATAGGGAGGGAGCGAACAGCAGGAGCAGGGGTCAGGGAGAATTTCAACTAGTGCTGAGGGTTCTAGAAGACCTCAAATCTGAAGAGGAGCAGAAGCTGGCGAGGCCACAGGCAGGTGGGGCAAGGGGAGAGGCGGAGGTTCCAGGTCAAGCAAAACCTGTGTGAAAGCTCAAGACTGTGTCCCCCAAACTTGTGTGACGAGACAAGAAATCTCTCCTAATAGTGAGATGTGCCTCTTGTCTGGTCCATTCTAATATAGATATAAAAACGAACCCTAAGCCAATCAGACCGTATTGCTGCATAATAACTTGGCTCTCTAATCAGTCTTCCCTTACCACTATGAACTGGCAGAACCCTAACTTAAAACTCCCCAGAGAAACTTCCTTACTGCCATAGCAACCTCGCTGGCATCTCCTTACCTCTGCTGGACTCAGGCATCGAGCCACGAAAAAAAGCTCATTTCAAAAAAAAAAAGAAAGAAAAGAAAAAAAGCTCATTTCAGGCAAAATAATCAAGTCATCAGGGACCAAGTTTATTCTGCACAGCCAGCAAAACACAGCCTGCTCCTAATTCGAACACTAAGCATATTAAGTTCCATCTTTTCAGTGTTTAAAATGCGTCTATACATAGGTCTCCGTGTGGACAAATCCAGTCCGAGGTGCTTATGCATGAGATGTTTACCTTTCCCTGATTATAGCGGGGTACATCCTCCTGGGTGTAACTAATTACTCAGAGAGGAGCTTGAACTCTTTCACAGCCTGAGGGATGGTATACAGAACCTCCCGGTCTAACCGGCTAAATGGACCTACCTACAAAACCATGTCCCATTGTTTTCTTGACACTGGGCTAATTTAAAGTGGAAATTCTCCCCCCTCCCTTTTTTTGTCTTTTCTTAAACATACCACTCTTTCAGCATAGCTGGTAGACAGGCAAGAAAAAAGTTTAGAAGCAAACGAGACAAAAGAAAGCTCCTGTGTCGGGATGGTGCCCTGGCCATAGAGCGATGCCGAGGAGGAGGCCGGGAGGAAGGAAATTGTTCACGGTGGAGACGGGGTGCAGTGCTCAGGGGACACTGAGAAAAGCCAGGGACCTGTACTCCATCGATGGATGAAGAGAAGGGCTGCAGCAGAAAAACGAGGGTCCCACCTCATCACTAGGGGTCCCATAGCACAAGGACCCTTCCCGACAGAGCTGGTCAGAAATTTAGACCAACCACACACGCAGACAAGAACATAGACCTGGCAAGAGCCTCAGAGGCCTCTCCAGAGGACTAAACACAAAGGCCTGCAGGACCAGCCACATAACTACCTGTGCCTGGACAGAGCATCATCTGTAATTAACAGGGAGCGATGGAGACTGGCAAACTCTCAGGCCCTGTCTGCCAGCATTTTAATTCATCTTTAATAAAAGCCTCCATCAGTGAAACAAAACCCTTGCAGGTGGTGGGGGCCTCAGGATGACACTGAGACATAAGCTGGTCTGACTCTTGCACTTTACAAGGAAGGGGACTTGAACAACTTTTTGGAATGTTTACCATGTGCTAGACATCATTCTAAGCGCTTTTGAAATTCTCACAACAACCCTACAAGGTAGGCTGTTATTGACCCCATTTTAGAGATGAGACTGAGTGACAGAAAGGCTGTGCCTTTGCTCCAGGTCACGCAGGTAGCGACAGGGGAGCTAAGAGTCTAACCCAGGCGGTCTGGCCCACCTGCCGGCTTTGCTGGACTTGCCCCGAATGTGCGGTTCGGCCTGGTGGCTTGCAGCCTGGTATCGGTCAGGTTAGCTTTCCTTGGGTCTGTCTTATGCCTCACAGTAATGAGCCGGTGCTCTGGTCTTGGGAATTATTTCTAGACCACAAATGTTAGAGTAAAGGAACGCAGACCAAGAGTTCTAGATAAAAAGCTTCTCTATTAGGGACAAAGCTTAAAGAGAGGAAACCAGTCTGGTAGCCCTCGCTGCCTGGTCCTAGGCATCACCACATACTCTTTCAGTAGAGGAGAGGATACACTTAGGGCTTTTTTTTTTAGCATAAAACCAAGTGTTTTTTATTTTTATAGTTAACCAAATCAATTCAGATCCTTCATAAAGATCCACTCTTCCAGGGGTATTGGGAAATCGCTTACTGAGCTGGATAAACTAAATACAGGGAATGCTGCCCCTGCCAGTTCCCCACCCCTCCTGACTCATCCCCTCCACTCCGCTCCTCCTGCTTGGCACACCCCTCTCTGGTTTAACTGGGGCAGGCTGAGCCGAGGGCCACGTCTACCTGCCATGGGACTTCAGACACGAGGAACACTGCACTTTCCCTACAATCGGTCTAGCCTGCAAACCCAGGGAGTCGTACAGCCAGGCCGGGCCAGGCGCAGGGCAGAAAAGTAATTTAGTAGGTACCTGCGCCGCAGCTGAATTTAGTAGGTACTCAGCACTGCCCCAGCAGTCATCCAGCCCCAAGGCAGGTCCCGAAGCCTGACGTACATGCTCATTTCAGAGCCTACAGAAGCATCCCGATAAGTGGGTTGGGAATAGTAGCACATTCAGAGCTTGTCACCTAAGCCCTTGTTTGAAGTTTCTGGGAGAGTTATCTTATCAACTCTGGAGACTGTCAGAGCACAGCTAGCCTCGAACGGCTTCTGCAGGTTCCGCTCCGCTCGGCCCCCATCGCTGGCCCTCAGCCAACAACAGTGCCCTGTTCGAGAAGCCTGACAGGTAAGGAACAGACCAAGTGGCTCCGCCTACCAAATCAGGCTAAAAGCTTCTGGTTCAATGTAAGTGTAAAGCACAAGTGATCACACTGAACAGCAGTTAAGTCCCAAAGGGTAGTGACAAGTGTAGGGCATGCTGAAATGCCTATGAATGAAACGTGCACTCCTCAAGTCCCCGGATTAAAAACTGAAGCTTCTCCAAGAGGCTAAACCACACACAGGTCCTAAACCCATCTACACGGTGGGCAGACTGCGGAGAAGACTGGATGGACCGCCACCTAGTGGTTACCCAGAGTGACACACCAGCTCATTCAATTCTTACCTTTCTCTGGGCTTTCTATGGAAACCATTTTTTCCTAAAGTTTCGAAGTTCTCATTTAAAATGGCCTATTTTCAGGCAATAACTAACAAAGACACGAGACAGGAGTTAGGAGGCCTGAGTTTGCCCCCAGTTCAGTGAAAGTGCTGCAGGCCCTCTGGAGCAGAGCTCAGGAAGCCCAAGTCTTCACTGCTCCACTGGGGTGGGGGTCAGGGGCAGTGCAGCTCAGTGGGAGGCAGCGTTTACCTCAGGCTCCACGTAAAGTTCCAATCAAACAAACGGAAGCAAAATGAGTCAGCAGAAAAGCACTGAGTTTTTCTGAGGCCTCTCCACTTCTGGGAATTTAAATAATTAAAACCTGGAAGTAGCTGAGAAGTAGTTAAGTCAAGCTGGGCTCAGACTGGCAGGAGGGGCCCCCCTTCCTCTCCCACTGGGCAAGAATTGTTTCAGCCTTGAGCTCTCCAGCAGCAGCCCCTACCCGGGCCGGGGAAGGGGGCAGTGCCCTCACTGCTGGGCACACCCACAGGGCCCAGAGGACAGTCCTATGCACGGGGTCAGAATAAAGTGGTCTGTCTGTCTGTGCCATTTAGAGTTGTTCCTTGTGGACTCAGGAAGTTCTGAGAGGGGTGGCAGCCAGTGGCGCTCGCTACTCTCCCCCTTCTCTGTAGGAAAATGGGGTTTTACGACTCCCCATGGTGATTCCACCTGCTGGGCTGATCGCATGCACTGAGCCACTTAAAGATGCTCCAGTGTGCCACCTTGAGACTAGCGATCTTGAGAAAGAGATTCAGAACTCCCCGGGAACTGGAGTTTCTAGGCCTGTTGGGGTTCCCCTGAGATTTACAAGTGGGGAAGGTGACCAGCAGGCAGCCACTCAGCCAGGATGGAGGGGCTTAGTCCTAGAGGCCAGGTCTTGGAAGGGGCAGCTTGAAGGCTCCTCTCCCCTACAGCCACCCTCCCTTTAAAGGTGGGACAAGAACGGCATGCAAACCTTAAGTCACGTTCAGACACAGAGCCACAATGAAACGTGTCTCCTGTACCAAGCATCTGAGTGCAATGCCCTCGCTTCATTCAGTGTGTCTGACTATCTCTGGTCTAAGACGCAGATGTAGAAGATTATAAAGAGGAAGAAAAGGAATGCAAATTACAGTTCTTCACACACAGCCTGCTTCTTCCATGACTGCTTACTGCACTGAATGAATTAGGCAGATGAAGGCCAGGTGAGACAGTTTTCTCCCTCCGAGAGCAAAGGGACAGGTAAGCTGGAAGCCTGAACAAGGTCACCATCATGCACAGTAACTAACCAGGAGAAGAAACTGCTCTGGGGCAAGCGCAGGGGGCAGGAATGGGCTAGAAGGAAAACAGCCAGAAACACAAATGCAGATACGCCCTGGGACCTCTAAGCACAATATCCCTTGAAAGCTAGCAGCATGAAGTAGTTTGTGAGAGATGAACTTCTGCTTGGAAATGAAGACCGAAAGCCTGTCACTTACTAGACTGACGTGGGTGCGCCTCTGCCCAGAAAAGGGCTGACTCCGCAGGCCCCCGGCAGCTGTCTGCAGAAGGCCGGGCCTCGGATGGTATCCGGGAACTCGGCCCTGAGTGTTCCCAGTTCACGGGGAACTGTGTCCACTGCGCCTACTGTTTCTGCAAACATACGGCTTGTGCTGAACAGTGGCTTTCCCTCAGGAGCCTGGTACTGTGGTATGTATTAAGCGGAGGGTGCTTTCATGCCCAGCACCCAAAAATCTCTTGGATGTGGAGTCTCTAATGGGTTTTTTTCCAGAATCATCTTGGGCACACGTGTTGCTGCATTTTTGTTGCTGTAATAAGTCTCAGTCATGAGTACAATGATATGCTAGGCTTGTGACTCCTTCCAGCAAATCTCTGAATGTGCGGATGGTCTTGGGGACCCCCAATACAGTATCGATAACATATTCCTGCACCTAATATGAGTCAACAGAGATCCTAACCAACCTCAAGAAGTCCTGCTGTCACCACCTGGCTAGAAATGAAGCTACACACAGAAGATGAGACTGGGTCAGCACCCAATAAAAAGCCCCAGCCCTAGAAGAGGGAGAGAAAGAACATTTCCTGAAAGCCCGCTGGGAGCCCATTGGCGTTCTAGGAGCTCTGTCCTCACTACCTTGGTTCCTTATCGTTACAATAGCATCATCATCCCCATATCTGAGACAAGGAAACTTAGCCACAGAGAGACTGAGCAAGCAGCCTGAAGCCACACAGCGGGCCAGAGGAGAAAGCCAGCACCAAGCACCGACTAGAGTCGGCTCTTCCTGGCCCCACACTGCCTGCCTACTGCCCCTCCCTCAGCCGGCCAGGCTGCCTGGCTGGGCCCCGTCAGGAAGTTTTCTGCAAAGCTGGAACAGAAAGGAAAGTAGGGAGTGTTAGACCAAATGATCCTTATCACCTGTACCAGGTGATCACAACAAGGGCAGAACTTGACCCAACGCCTCCCCAGATATCCTAGTACCTGGCACAGGAGGAACTCAGCAAATGCCCGCTGGTTGGATGAACAATTCAGAACAAAATAAAAAAGTGGACAGAACAGGAACCAGAGGTTCCTTCTCTGAATCTTCATCTTTTAAATAGTTTTTTCTTTTAATACATCTGAATGGTACTGACCAGTCCACAAAGAACTCCAGGTAACCTTCATTCGGCTTCTCCAGCTTCGGGGTCCCCATTTCTGCCTTCACTCCCACCAAGATGTCTGTGTGACCCTGCAGACAGGTGCAAAAGGGTCCTCACTGCGGGCAGGAAGCCAGGCGCCCAACCACCTCCCTCCTCTCCCAGACACACACCCCGGGGGCAGGAGGACTCTCTCTCTTTTTAAAAAAGTGTATTGATTTCAGTGAGAGAGGAAGGGAGAGAGAAAGACAAACAGGACCATAGATCTGTTTCTGTATGTGGTCTGACCAGGGACTGAACAGGCAGCCACTGAGCCTCAGGAGAACACTCTAAACCACTGAACTATCCGGCCAGGGCTTAGGGGACTCTCTTAAGAACAGTGCTGGAACTTGGGAAGTGGCCCTCTGAGAAGATGAGGGGTCCCTCAGAGCTAGACAGATCATCCTCCAAGGTTTGGCTCGGATCTTGGGTTTCTCCCGGAACAATCTGCGCTGCAGAAGCCTGGAGGGGCCGCAGCTGGTTTCCAAGGGCCTACCCACTCCTCCTCTTGGGCAGGGGTGGGCGGCGGCCACAGTACTCACCAGCTTGACTCTGGCAGACCCACTGGTGTTGGACACGACATCGGTTTCCAGTTCAATACATCGGTAGTCCTCACAGCCACGGCCATCCACGCGGAGGTCTTCCTAAGCAACAAGCACAATCCAAAGGCTGTGATCCCACACCAACAGGCCCCTGAGCCAACTCACTCCTTTTCATTTCCCTAGAGAAACACGCATGGCATCTCTTTTTCTCAGCGAATCATCCAAGTTTGCCAACCCCTGATGCCGAGACAGGTTTCAGAGCTGGTCCCCATCCCTGCTTACTTCTCAAGTATGCCCTTCCGTCAGTGTAACTCAGAGGTGTCTGTTCTAAGCCGTGGCTATTTTCTAGTATTACCATAATTTAGCTTGTTACTCCAATTCGGCCACTGGCAGCTCCTTTGGGTGGATCCCTGCATTCTTTCAACATACCTCCATTTTTGAGCACTTCTTTATTTTTCAACAACCTAAGATGTCCCAGCCTGTTGTATTTACCCTGCCCTGGAATCACCAGGGATCACCTGGGATCAGCCCTTTCTCCAAGGGCTAGGATCAGTCCTTTCCTTTTACTGGAGAAAGACCCAGATCTGGGTGCTAAGTAGGCTCACTGCTGCTGGGGTGTTAATGCTTCTACAGCTTCTCAGCAGCAGTGCTAGGACACATATGTACCCTAACCCACGTGTTTGCACACGCGCACACACACCCTTGTATTTATTTCTGTATCTGTCCGCATATCTATTAAAAAACCATGTTTCATACTGATAGCTAGTCAGAGTTATCAGAAAAGATGTGCTGAGAGAAGTGACTGTCCCCTCACCCCTGTTTTCGTGCCTCCTCCTTTACCCCTTGCCCGGCCACACCAGGCAGGCAGCCCTTCTCTTCAGCTCCTGGGTTATCTTTCTGTATTTCCTTCACATAAATGTGCAGACACACGAATATTTTAAATATCCCCTTCTCATACAAGGGTGGCCTACTACACATACTTCTTACCCTTTGCTTCTTTTTGACACTTTATATATGTAGGAAATCCCTCCACATCAGCTCGTGGAGATCTTCCTCATCCTTTGTCAACATTTTTGAAAGCATTTTTTTTTAAACTTAAAAGCAACAGAATTCCAAGTCTAGAAGAATGAGCCCCTGAGTAGAACTCAAAACTATGTAACTGTTTCTTTTTTTTTTTTTTTTCTTTCATTTTTCTGAAACTGGAAACAGGGAGAGACAGTCAGACAGACTCCCGCATGCGCCCGACCGGGATCCACCTGGCACGCCCACCAGGGGCGACGCTCTGCCCACCAGGGAGCGATGCTCTGCCCATCCTGGGCGTCGCCATGTTGCGACCAGAGCCACTCTAGCGCCTGAGGCAGAGGCCACAGAGCCATCCCCAGCGCCCGGGCCATCTTTGCTCCAATGGAGCCTTGGCTGCGGGAGGGGAAGAGAGAGACAGAGAGGAAAGCGCGGCGGAGGGGTGGAGAAGCAAATGGGCGCTTCTCCTGTGTGCCCTGGCCGGGAATCGAACCCGGGTCCTCCGCACGCTAGGCCGACGCTCTACCGCTGAGCCAACCGGCCAGGGCCTGTAACTGTTTCTTGACAACCCCATCCACAGAAATGAAGGCTTTCTAGGTCAATCTCCAACCTGTGTGCCCCAACCCCTAGTTGTGCCCTGCGAGGAAAGTGACAACCTGGCCCAGAAACGTCATGAACAAGGAATCCTTCATAGGCTACAAGCATGGTACCCGTGTGAGCAATCACTAGAAGCATTAGTCATGGGTTCCAGGCCTTGTCCTGCCATTAACTAGCTGCTTGACCTAGGCAGGACAAGTCCCTTAATGCCCTATTGACTAGTTTCCTCATTTGTAAAAGAGGGAGATTAAATTAAATGGCCTCAAAGGTGCTTTCTAACTTGACATCTATAAATCAAAATAGCCACAGTTATTTGCAAAAACTAATAATAACTACTATTTAATGTGCATTTACTATATATGAAAAAACATTCTAGAAACACTATACAGTTAAAACATTTCATCCATTATACAGATAGAAAAATAGGTTGAGGGTGAGGAGTAAAGAGGGACAAACATACAGTGACAGAAAATGATTTGACTGTGGGTGATGGGCACACAACCCAGTCAACAGTTCTGCACTGTACTCTTATTTATCAATGTCACCCCATTAAATTTATTTCTAAATAAAAAAAAGAAAAATAGGTTGAAAGATGATAAATGGTTGGCCAGGGTCACACGGCCAGGAAGTAATGCTTGAATTCCACACCAGAGTTTTTCATCCCAATTCCACATAACCTCCTGCATTCTTTTTTCTTCTTCTTTTTATTAAGTGAGAGGAGGGGAGGCAGACACAGACTTTCGCATGCACCCTGACCGGGATTCACTCAGCAAGCCCGCTAAGGGCGATGCTCTACCCACCTGAGCCGTTGCTCTGTTGTTTGGCATCTGAGCTATTTTAGTGCCTGAGATGAGGCCATGGTGCCATCCTCAGAGCCCTCTGGCCAAGTTGCTCAAATGAGCCATGGCTGTGGGCAGGGGAGAGGGAAAGGGAGAGAGAAAGGGGAAGGAGAGGGATGGAGAAGCAGATGATTGCTTCTCCTGTGTGCCCTGACCAGGAATCAAACGGGAGACTTCCACATGCCAGGCCCACGCTCTACCTCTGAGCCAACTGGCCAGGGCCACCTCCTGCATTCTAAAGGGTCTCTTCATTGTGCAACAGGAGTCAGCACAGACCTCCCTCAAAGGATGAACTGGCTGGCTATACCAGTTGGTCTTGATGATGGTGATAAGAGCTCCTAAAGCAAGGAGACCACGAGATTACAGGGCTTCCAACTACTGCTTTTAAATACCACTCACTCTGGAAAGATCTAGCCCCACTCCTTTGTAGTAACAACCCAATTAATTACTTGTTCCAGAGAGGTGCGGAAGGGGTGTCAAAAAACTGGCCCTCATCAGATCTTGCCTTCCCAATCTTTGTAATGTTTATTTTACTGATTTTAGAGAGAAAGGAAGGGAGAGAGAGAGAAAGAGAGAGGAATATCGATCTGTTCCTGTATGTGCCCTGACCAGGGATTGAACCAGCAAACCCTGCACTTCAGGACAATGCTCTAACCAACTGAGCCATCTGGCCAGGGCACCTTTCCAATCTTTAAATCACTCTCTGCTCCCTTGGGAAGGTTCAGTAGGAAGGGCTCAAGTGATAAGAGAGAGATAAAGAAAAAACCATAAATGTTCCTTTCAAAGGATACATCAAATATAATTTTTTTATAGAAATAAAGCACTCAAAATAGGAGGTATTCAAACAAACAAACAAAAACTAAAAAAACTAGTCCATGAATCACTGCACCCAAGGCAACAAAATCCAGTTTTCCTCATAAAAAACAAGAAACTGCCCAAACCTGTTTGGCTTGGCTCATGGCCTGACCCTACCACAATTACTCATCTGCAGTACTCAGGAGTAAGGGAATTCAGCCCTGTGTTCACACTTCAAAACATGGGCAGCCCTGAAGTGATGCTTCATTTAAGAATCAATAGAGATGTCAACAAATGACAAATAGCACTTTGGGGAGGCATTCCCCGTCTTCTCAGCAGGGGGATAAAAGTATCTTTCCAGATAACCAGATGCTGGTTACTTAGTGATCACAAGAAGCCTGCAGGTTGGATAAGGTGTGGTGGAGTCACACACCAGCTTTGTGACCTTGAGCAAGTTCCTCAACAGCTCTGAGCCTGTCTCTCCATCTAAAAAGCAGAAATAACCCTGACTGTACAAAGTTCTAGGAGAATTTGAAAAATCATAAATCATTTAAGGGGACTGCTCAGCACAGTACAGCACATGGGAGTCCCCACCAGCAGTGCCCCTCTCCTGCTTCTGGGGGCAGGTATTAGCTCACTGAACCCTCAAAAACAACCCTGGAGAAAAGTTACAGATGAGGACACTGAGCTAAGGCAACACAATCTCCTGTTTGTGACACAGTGGAAGGACATATGACAGGCCAGCAGACACACACAGTGACACCTGACACAGATTTAAGAGTAATTAATTCCAACTCCTTGGGGAAGGCTTCAGAGCACTGCAGCCCCCAATATTCTTTAGTTCCTTCGGCTTCCACTAACTATAGCACTCCCTTTCTATGACATATATATAAAATTATATATAGATCCTGTTGCCTTTATTTTATATTCACCTTTGAAATAATAAAGGTATCAAAGGCTGACGTTAAAGGAACGCCAAAAGTGCTGAAATTAACGACATGGAACCAAAAATGAAAAAAGTAAAACGCAAAAGGATTCCTAGGTCTCTACGGGATTCTGGCTGGGCTTTGGGGAGACATCTCTAAGCTGGGCAGGTTACAGACAGAAGGACACACTTGGCTTCCCTCGGTAGCTCACCACCGGGCCCAGCACTCTCCAGCGCCGGTTCTGGCGTCGTCAAAACCAGGGATTGAAGAGTGAGCACAGAAGACCTCAGCACAGTTAACTCTGCTTCTAGGGATCTTAATTCTCCAAATGGGAAACAGCAAAATCTGGACTACCGGCTGAGGAGCTGCTTTTTAAGCACCTTTCCCCTTGATTTGTAAGGCGATTTGTATTTTCAAAGCGCTTTCGCGTCGGGTGATTCGCTCTCCCTGTGATTCCCAACCGCTAGGTGAGCACCGCTAGGTGACAGAAGCCCGCGCCAACAGTACAGCGACACGGAGGCTGGCGAGGCGGCCCCGCAGCGGTGCTCCCTCGCTAAGGCCTCAGGGGCTGGGCCTGCAGTTCAGGCCCGAGCGGGCGCTCGCCGCGCGGTTCCCCGCACGCCCGCGCTGCCGGCTGCACACGCTGGCCGCGGAGGTGTTCATTCACAAGGTAAACCCAGCCCCGCCGCTCCTCCCGGGCGAACCGAGGGCCGGCCGCGCCTCGCAGGGCCAGGGGGGCCGGCGGCGGACGCCGGTGCCGCTGCTGGAGCTACCTGGACGCCGTGCACGATGTACACCTTCTCCGCCTCGCTCAACGACACGGACGCCATGCTGCCGAGCCGGCCCTTACGTCATCAGGCTGCGTCGTCCCCGCCCCCCCGCCCCGCGCCCGCACGTCATCAGCCCGAGCGACAGCCGCTCCTGTAGGCGCCACCGCCACTGCCGGGAGCCCGATGGGCTTCTCCTGTGCGCCGCCGGGTGTCTGGACGAGTCCAGGGAGCCGCGGCGGCTCGTGGCCGGGAGCCATCGCCGCAGCCCGAGGCCGGGTCCCTGGTCGGGGACTGCAGAGGGAGGCGACGGCGGCTGCGGCGGGAGCCTCGCTAGGGGCCTGGGACTGGGGCACTGCCTCCGACTTCACGGTCAGTTGCGAGGCGGAACCGGGCTTGGGTGGAAAAGCTGGGCTGAAGCGAGAGGTGCGGCCCGGGAACGGAGCCGGAGAACTCGCAGTGGGCGAGGCGCGCGGTGCCGATTGCCCAGAACTGGAGTAGAAGTGTTAGGTCGTGCGCGCGCGTGTGTGCGAAGTCTCCAGTCGTGCGTGAGAGAGGCCGAGAGAGAGACCCCTAGGGAGGGGAGGCGGGCTCGTGATTGGCCCCTCGCTCGCCCCTACCAGCACCCCTGCCCGGGTCCTGCATTTCCCAGGTCCCTGGGGTGGTTGAAAGGAAGAGGCGATGAAGCCGTCTTTGGGTTGTGCTTGGTGGGAAGTGTCCGGGCCAGGAGTGAGTCCCGAGGCGTCCTCACTTCACCCAGGGATTCTCCCCTCCCGTTCCCCGCTCTCTCTCTATGCGCCTTACCCGACGCTGACCCAGGATCCCCTTGTCCCGGGTCGTCGCCAGAGCATTATCCCAAAAAGAGGAGGGTGCAGAGTTTTGGTAACCGGCACTGGCAAGGGGCGCAGTGCCCAGGCGTCCCCAACGCTTCCCTGGGTGGCTGGACGTCCTGGCTTGTTGGGGTGGTCCCTGGGAGCAGTGGCCAGCCCAGGTGGTGGCCGTATAGGACTGTGGGTGTTGGATATCCAGAAAGGATACCTGCAAGGTGAATATGGGGTCACTGAAGGACTCCATTAAGGCAGGGCCGACAGGGAGAGTATGGTACAGATTTTAAAGGAGCCATGTGGCCTGACCTGTGGTGGCACAGTGGGTAAAGCCTCGACCTGGAACACTGATGTGGAGGCTTCCAAACCCGGGACTTTGCTGGTCAAGGCATATACGGGGAAGCAGCTGCTACTAGTTGATGTTTCCCGCTTCTCCCCTCTCACTCAACTATGTCTCTCTGTTTCTCCCCTCTCTAAAAATCAGTAGAGAAAAAATTTAAAAAAGAAGAAGAAAAGGATCCATGTAGATAAATGCAGGAAAGTTAACCAGAAGTGAGTGAAGCAGAGAGGGGAGCTGGTGATTTTTGCAGATATTCCATTTTTGAGAAACTTTCTTGTTCTTAAAACCAGATTATCCAAAGAATGTTTTGGTGTTTCGCAGATAGTATCTTCAATCCAGTGTCACGATAACTATTGGGAGCTTACAGCGGATGGACTTTGCTAGCTTTGGAACGCTAAGACAAGTAAAGCACAACCTCTGCCCAGAGAAGCTCCCCAGGTAGAAGGGAAGGCTCCAGGGCCAACCTCGCCACAGAACGTGGTGGTTAAGACCCGTGATGGTGGCACTCATGAGCACAGTGGATTAGGGAGGTGGGTCTGAGGAAGGTACGGAGAAGAAAAACCCTCCCACGTTCTTAAGCACTAAACTGCTGAGTTCCCAAAACAGATGATCACTTCTTAGTAGACTAGACATTAGTTGTTTCTTATGTCTCTACGTAGTTTTCTACAGGTGCGCCTACAAGGAAGACATCTCGGAGGATTGGACTTTGCCCTCCAGGGGAATCGGGAAAGGTGGAGCCGGAGGGTTCCCTTCCTACTGAAAGCACAGGGGCCCTACCTGCAGTCATACAGGGGCACCTTTGGATGTGTTCGGATACCTGGGTTCCATGTGAGGAACTCCGTGATGGGATAACAAGGGACTGCGGCTACTACAAATGGTATTTTATGCTAGAGATTGCTTAGGAAGGAGAGTCCTTGGATGTGGAATTTTAGTAGGTAGGATATCTAAGCGGATTGAAGATTTCAAAAGTGGAAGCAAATGGAAAGATCAGAAAAGAGACAGAAAGCAAAGTCTGAGTTTGGACATCATGAAGTTATCTTTAGATAAAAAGTTTTCAATGAGTCTTTAAAAACATAGAACATCTTCTTTGCACTGTTCTCCTGACAGCTGACTAAAGGTTCCTCGATGGAGAAGGGTTGGCAGTATTTGCTAAATAATACGAATGATGTCTGACACGTTAGGCTAGGTAGGTGTGAGGGGTGGAAACGGCAGAAGGGTCATTTTAAATTCTCTACTAAAACAACGACACCTTCACTGATCATTCTACTTCAATGCAGTCAGGACATCTGTTGCGATAATGCATTAGACATTTTTAAAATCTGTCAATTCATAGTTCTTTTTTTGGTTTACTGAAGGAATTTAAAGAATGTGTTAGCCAGAAAATCAAGAAGCTGGCTCCCCTACTTGTACACCTAACCGCCCCTAGTGCAGTCTCCCTCCGGGCCCTGTTTCATTCCCCAGAGTAGTCGGTGAGGGAGGCCTGGGTTTGTCATGGAATTGGCAACCGCACTATAAGCTATAGTCAGTTTTCATTCCAAAAGCAAGGAGTCTGTTCAAACATAAACGTCTAGTCCTTGAATCATACTTTTAGAGGAAAGTACAACGTGGTGTTCATGGGGAATTCCTATGTCTAACTCTTTTAGATAAGGGAAAGGTTACATACAAGCTGAGTAGAGCTTAACTCAAAAGGAGCTGAGGAGGGCCCTCCACAGCAGAGAGAGAGGGCCATTGGCTCTGGTACAGAAGTTTGAGATAGGTGTGGAGATGCAGATTCCAACCTGTGCCTTACACCCGGAATAGACACCTAGCGGCTCTTCAAACAAGCAGGAAGTGTGTGTTTGCTTGGCCAGGAGTCCCGTGTTCTCGTGGGTCGGAAGAGATAAATTGAAAATATATGCCTATCTGGAGGGAGTTTAGGATTTATTATAGCTGGAGAGCCCAGGCACTTGAACTAGTGCATGAACAAGACAATCACGGGCTCAATTGCGGCTTGTAATTAGACAAGAGGCCACCCTATAATAAGGTGCTAATTGTGCAGGCCTGGCATCGAGAGCAAGCGGTAAAGGGCTGCTGCTAGACGCTAGCAGGCCGCAGGGACCTTCAAGAGATGGAGTGAGTCTGTCCCTCCCACTCTCGGGTCAGGAAAGCAGGAAAAGCCAGAGACAGAGGGGCTTCAGTGCAGTGCTGAGTCCGTGGTGCTGAAGTTACAGAGCGCTCTGAAAAGCCCAGCAGAGGAATGAACATTTCATTCCCAGTATAAGAGGTAGCCAAATTTTAGATCTTTTTCCTTTGCATTGTCTTTTTATTTATTGACTTTAGCAAGAGAGAGAGAGACAGATAGACAGACAAACAGGAACATCAATCTGTTCCTGTGTGTGCCCTGACCTTGGATCGAACCTGCAGCCTCTGTGCTTCCGGATGATGCTCTAACCAACTGAACCATCCGGCCACGGCTTCCTTTGCATTTTCATGATCAGCCTAGCGCCCCAGAAAAGCTAAAGCGAGCTACTGTTTTCTATATAGATCTGTTTCCTTTAAACACTTTACATTTGTCCTGCCTGTACCTTGTCTTTAAAGAATATTCAGTATAGGCCTGACCTGTGGTGGCACAGTGGATATAGTGTCGACCTGGAACACTGAGGTCACCAGTTCGAAACCCTGGTCTTGCCTGGTCAAGGCACATGTGGGAGTTGATGCTTTTTGCTCCTCTCCCCTTTCTCTCTCTCTCAAATGAATAAATAAAAATCTATAAAAAAGGAAGAATATTCAGTATAAATAACCTGACCTAGTCTAGCCAGCAGGTCTGTGTTTTGCTGTTCTAGGAATGATAACTTATGATTACAATGATAGAAAAATTGATAGACATACATACATGGGTAAAGCGTACTCTTGTTTAGCGGAAGGGTCTTCTTCACAAGTGTGTTTCATTTTGCCAGGGTGCTTCCTGTATCTTTCATTAGGGCATGTGTGAGAAGAGGGGGCCACTCACGTATCCTGAGTAGCAAATCTGGGAATATTTAAACACATACACACACCCTGATAGCCACAGAAAGTAACACACTCTGAAGTAGAAATAGGGGAGTGATGTGTGGATACTTCTTCTTTGGAAGCAGATTTCCATAGACAAATGGCCAGATTGTCCCAGTTCTGAAGGCGCTGTGAACTGTGAAGGTGAGAAGGCGACGTTTGCATGCCCCACCTAACAGGCCTTCATTCAGGAAGTGCCAGGGAAACTCCCTTCTTTCCATAGCCGCCTCCAGACTGTAACCTTCCTGGTACGTGGAGACCTGACCATTGAACCCTAGACTTTTCTCCGTGCCTAAGACATGAATATATCCTCTGCAGGGTCAGTGGGGTTGGAATAGCTTTGGGTGGGATCCTATTTTTCACCTTAGGAACACGGGCCTAATGGGGCAAGTACAGTCCCATTGCGATGTTTTAACTTTGTTATATGCAGGGTGTGCATTTCTAAGCCAGGGAATAGTAGCAGGGAACCTAGAAAAGCAGGTTGGTTGGGAGGATAAGGATCTGTTGTGGAAGGAGGTAGGCATCTATTCCAGTGGTCTGGACTTTGTCAGTAACTTGCTTTGTGACCTGGAGCAAATCAGTTAACCTCTCTAAGCCTCATTTTACCCTAAAATGTATATCTTCCCAGGTAGTAAAACTTAGATCCTGGATAGACAAATATTTAAGCCCTGAAAAATGGTTGTGTTTCAGTTTGGATTTAAGGCTTCTCTCTTTTACCACTTTATAATATGTAATGTATCTTGATAGTGCTTTTTCCGCTCTGAAAAGAATAAATGAGTGAACAAAAGGAATGGCATATTTGATTAAAAAAACTGAACACATTCAGAAAAATTGCTAACACTTATTGGTGGGCTTCTTTTTGAATATTAACGAAGAGTGGGGAAAAGAACTTAAGGGATTTTTTTTTTTTCCCCTGAAGCTGGAAACGGGGAGAGACAGTCAGACAGACTCCCGCATGCGCCCTACCGGGATCCACCCGGCACACCCACCAGGGGGCTATGCTCTGTCCACCAGGGGGCTATGCTCTACCCCTCCGGGGCATCGCTCTGTTGCGACCAGAGCCACTCCAGCGCCTGGGGCAGAGGCCAAGGAGCCATCCCCAGCGCCCGGGCCATCTTTGCTCCAATGGAGCCTCGGCTGCGGGAGGGGAAGATAGACACAGAGAGGAAGGAGGGGGGGAGGGGTGGAGAAGCAGATAGGCGCTTCTCCTGTGTGCCCTGGCCGGGAATCGAACCCGGGACTTATGCTCACCAGGCCAACGCTCTACCATTGAGCCAACCGGCCAGGGCCAAGGGATGCTTTTCACAAAAATATAAAAATCCAAGAAATTAACAAAGGAAATGTGGAATTTGTTCCAGAGAACAGGGGAATCAGAACCTCAGCCCTGAAGAAGGGAATTGAGCGGTCAGCTCAGTCTTGCCTCCTATTTTATAGGTGAGGCGCTGAGGCCCAGAGAGCGGAGCTGTCTTGCTCGAAATCATGAGGTTAATGACCAGCAGGACCTGGAGGGGAATTTTGGTCTCTTGACTCCCCACTGGTTTTATTTTGTTTGGCTCTAGCCTCCCACATGTCTTCAGAGCCCGCTGACAGGCCTCATGAGCACACTAAGCCTTGTGTCCCTGGCTCCTCCGGAGGCTCTGCGCTTGCAACCTTCAGTGCCGGGGGTAGTGGGATCAGCAGGGACCAGGAAGTGAACTGGCTCAACCCCTACCCCCTTTTTTCCAGTTTTACTAGGAAATAATTGACATACGTCACTGTACAAGTGTAAGGTGTACAGCATGAGAGTTTGATTTACATATATTGTGCAATGATTACCACAATAGGTTCAGCTAACATCCATCTCCTCATATACATATAATATCAAGAAAAAAGGTGAAAAGTTTTTTCCTTGTGAGAAGGACACACAGTTTACTCTCAATATATGTAGCTAACAATAAGTCTGATCTCTTTTTCTATGCATTTGGGCTTGTTTTTTTAAGATGCCACATAAAAGTGAGATTATATATGATTTATCTTTCTCTGACATATTTCATTTAGCATAATGCCTTCAAGTTCCATTCATGTTTCCTTTTTTTTTTAAGATTTTATTTATTGATTTTACAAAGAGAAGAGGTGGGGGGGCAATGAGAAGTATCACTCGTAGTTGCTTCATTTGGTTCTCCATTGGTTGCTTGCCATACGTGCCTTGACCAGGCAAGCTCAGGGTTTCGAACTAACGACCTCAGCATTCCGTGTGGACGCCTTATCCACTGCACTACCACAGGTCAGGCATATTGTTTCAAATAGTAAGATTTCCTCACTTTTTATGGCTGAATGACATTGCAGTGTGTGTGTGTGTGTGTGTGTGTGACCACTTCTTGATCCATTCATCCAGCCATAGACAGGTTGTTTCATGTCTTGGCTATTATAAATAATGCTGCTATGAACATGGGGCTGCAGCTGTCTATTCAAGTTAGTGTTTTCACTTCCTTTGGCTATCTACACCCAGAAGTGGTGTTGCTGGATCATATGGTAGTTCTATTTTTAACTCTTTGAGGATCTTCCATACAGTTTTCCATAGTGGCTGCACCAATTGACAGTCCCACCAGCAGTGTACGAGGGTTCTCTTTTCTCTGTATCAACACCAACATTTGTTCATCTCTTTGATGATGGCCATTCTTTTTTATTTTATTTTTTAAGTGAGAGGAGGGGAGACAGACAAAACTCCCACGTGCACCCTGGCCAGGATCCACCTGGCAACTCCTGTCTAGGGCCAATGCTTGATTCAACCAAGCTGTCCTCAGTGCCCAGGGCAGACACTTGAACCAGTTGAGCCACTGGCTGCGAGAAGGGATGAGCAAGAGAGGAGAGGGAGGGGAAGGGAAGCAGATGGTCACTTCTTCTGTGTGCCCTGACCTGGGATCGAACCCAGGATGTCCGCACGCTGAGCTGACACTGTCCACTGAGCCAGCTGGCCAGGGTCGATGATGGCCATTCTAAGTGGCGTGAAGTGATATCTCATTGTGGCTTTAATTTGCATTTCTCTTAGGACTAGTCAAGTTGAGCATCGTTCTCAGTGCCTCTTGGCCTTTCATATATCTTCCTTGGATAAATATCAAAGTCGTTTGGCCATTTTTAATTGGTTGTTTTTTTGTTATTGAGTTGTATGAGTTTTTTGAGTTCTTCATATATTTTGGATTTTAATCCTTTATCACATATGGTTTACAAATATTTTTCCCATTTCTTCAGTTGCCTTTTCTCTCTCTCTCTTTTTTTTTTTTTACAGGGACAGAGAGAGAGTCAGAGAGAGGGATAGACAGGGACAGACAGACAAGAATGGAGAGAGATGAGAAGCATCAATCATCAGTTTTTTGTTGCAACACTTTAGTTGTTCATTGATTGCTTTCCATATGTGCCTTGACCGTAGGTCTTCAGCAGACCAAGTAACCCCTTGCTCAAGCCAGTGACCTTGGGTCCAAGCTGGTAAGCTTTTTGCTCAAGCCAGATGAGCCCGCGCTTAAGCTGGCGACCTCGGGGTCTCGAACCTGGGTCCTCTGCATCCCAGTCTGATGCTCTATCCACTGTGCCACCACCTGGTCAGGCACCTTTTCTCTTTCTTGATGGTTTCTTTTACTGTGCAGAATCTTTTTAGTTTGATGTAATCTTATTATTTTTTATTTTGTTTCTTGTGATTTAGGTATTACATCCAAAAAAATCATTGTTAAGGTGCATGTCCCAGAACTTTATTTCTGTGTTTTCTTCTAGGAGCTTTATGGTTTGAGGTCTTCCATATGTCTTTAATCCAGTTTGAGTTAATTTTTGTGAGTGGTGTAAGGTATGGGTTAAGTTTCATTCTTTTATATGTGACTATCCAATTGTCCTAGCACCATTTATTGAAAAGAGTCTTTTTTCCATTGACTATTCTTGGCTCCCTTGTCAAATATATATTAGTTAACCAAATATGCTTGGGTTTATTTCTGAGCTTTTGATTCTGTTCCATGGATCTATTTGTCTGTTTTTATGCCAGTACCATACTATTTTGATAGCTATAGCTTTATAGTATAGCTTGAAATCAGGAAATGTGATGACTCCTACTTTGTTTTTCTTTCTCAGGATTTGTCTATCCGGGGTCTTTTGTGGGTTCATATAAATTTTAGGACTGTGTTTCCTACTTGTGTAAAAAATGCTATTGAAATCTTCATAGAGATTGCATTGAGTCTATCAAAGGGTTTTGATAGTATTGACTTTTTAACAATATTAAGTCTTCCAACCCATGAATGTGGGATACCTCTTCATTTATTTGTATCCTTAATTTCTTTCATCAATATCTTGTAGTTTTCAGAGTAGAGATCTTTCACCTCTTTAAACTTATTTCTAAGTATTTTATTGTTTTTGATGCTATTATAAATGGGATCAATTTTTTTCATTTATTTTTCAGAAAATTTATTACTGTATAAAAACACTACTGGTTTTTATGTGTTTACTTTGTATCCTGCAACTTTACTGATTTCGTTGATTAGATCTAACAGTTTTCTGGTTGAGTCTCTAGTATTTTCTATGTATAAAATCATGTCATCTGTGAAGAAACAGTTTTACTTCTTCCTTTCTAGTTCTGCTACCTTTTTTTTCTTTCCTTACTGGATTGCTTTAGCTGGAAGTTTTAGTACTGTGTTGAATAGGAGTAGTGAGAGTGGGCACCCTTGTCTTGTTCCTGACCTTGGAGGAAAATCTTTCAGCATTTTGCCACTGAGTATGAAGTTAGCTGTGGGCTTGTAATATATGATTTTTATTATGTGGAGATATGTTCCTTCTCTGCCTAATTTGTTAAGATTTTTTTTTTTATCACAAATGGATGTTGAATTTTGTCAAGTACTTTTTCTGTATCTAATGAGATGCTATATGATTCTTTTCTTTATTCTGTTGATATATCATATTGATTGATTTGTGTATGTTGAACCATCCCTTGAATCTCAGGGATAAATCCCACTTGGTCATGGTGTATGACGCATTTAATATGTTGCTGAATTCAGTTTGCTAGTATTTACAGAAAATTTGGATCTATGTTGTTCATAGTAGCCTCTTATGAGCCTGTTATTCATTGTAATATCCCCTTTTTCATTTATAATTTTGTTCTGGGTCCCTTCTCTTTTTTTCTTGATAGTCTAAGGGTTTGCAGTTTTGTTAATCTTTTCTTTTTTCTTAAGTTTTATTTATTAACTTGAGAGAGAGAGAGGGAGGGAGAGAGAAAAACACTGATCTGTTGTTCCACTCATCTACACATTCACTGGTTAACTTTTGCATGTGCTCTGACTGGGGGTCAAACCCACAACCTTGGCATATTGGGAGGAAGCTCTACCAACTGAGCTTCCCGGCTGGGGCAAATTTTGTTTCTTTTTTATTTCTTTTGTTCTCTATTTTATTTACATATTTCTTCCCAAATCTTTATTACTTCCTTTCTTCTCCTAACTTTGGGCTCAGTTTGTTCTTCTTCAAGTTCCTTAGGTTATTTGGAATCTTTCTTCCTAGTTTAGGAGTTTATTGCTATGAATGTCTCTTAGAGAATGAACCATTCATAGAGAATGTCTCTTAGAGAATGCCTCTCTTAGCTGTTTTTGCTGCATGCATCCCACATTTCTGGTGTATTGTGTTTCCATTTAGTTTGTTTCAAGAAACTTTTTGATTTCCTCTTTAATTTCTTCTTTGATCCATTGGTTGTTTGAGTAGCATCCCTTCTTGAAACCTGGTACAGTTACAATAACTGGTTTTCTCATTCTCTTCTCTAGCTCTTCTTTCTGATCCTTCCAAGCACTTTTGCTTTTAATCCCTAAAAAAAATAATAAATTACACACAAGCTTTTGCCTGGGTGATGTCACAGTGGCTGCATGTCTGCACGTGGCACAATGTGGGGCTGGGTGCCACTTTTAACACCCGAAGGTGGGAACCTTTGCTGGCTGGTCTCTGCCTAGCATGGGTGGGCTTTTTCTTGGAAAAAGCAATGTTCTCCAGCGGAAGAAGATTTTAGAGACTGTCTTAGGGTGACCCCTGGCTAAAGCACAGCCCTCCTGCTTCCTGGGTTACATCAGGATCAGTCTCCTAAATGCTGGCGGGTGTTCAGCCAGGGCCCCACCTTAGAGCACAAAATGTGTAAGTTCAGGCCCAGGGCCTGTGAGTGCCGCTGCGTGTGGCCCACCCGATAGTGCCATCTCTGCAGCCATGCGCAGATGAGAGAGCCGAACTGGAAGTATCCCAAGGTCACTGGTGGACACATCAGCACTCCTTCCTCTTCTGTTTCTAATTATTGGGCAAATTAACAGGTATAGTGAGTAAGTTAAAAGCAAGCTCTGAAACAAGAGCGAGCTTGGGAGTGTATCCCGTTGCACGGTTTCCTAGAAGTATGAACTCGGGCAGACCTTTCCATGCCTCAATTCCCTCTTCTCTAAAGGGGGTGGGAAGCTCGGGGTTTATACCTGTAAGACAGTAGACATGAGGACCAGACAGGATGAGGTGTGTCTAGCAGGCAGCCCCGTGGCTGGCAGGTGGTAACGTTCAGGACGTCGGGGCTCCACCCTTGCATTCAGCATGCCCCGCACTGTGGCAGCAGCCAAGCAAAATGCCCATCTTGGAACCGACCCTGACAGAGGCCAGAAGACAGTTCAGTGTCACAGGGGATCATGCGCCTGAATACTAATTGGGTAACTAGATCAGGAGTATATCATTGCCTTGACAAGACTTTCCCCGCTGGTGTGCAGACGGCCTGGAAGGGTGAGCGAGCGCCGGGGATGGCAGCAGAAGCAGCTAGTAGAGACCAGCCGTTAGACCTAGCGAGGAAGTGGGTGGCCTCGCTCTGCATTTTATGGAAGATCAGTTGACTCCTCGAGCTTTATGTTTTACCCGTCTGTAGAACAGACTGGACCTGTGTTTGGAAGGGGGGAGCTAGCCTAACGGAAATATGGTGCATTAAAGAGACAATGGACGGAAGTAAAATGACACATGGAAGGAAAATGCCCTTTATATTTTTATTTTTCAAGAATGGGCATTATAGCCTGACCAGGCGGTGGCGCAGTGGATAGAGCGTCGGACTGAGATGCAGAGGACCCAGGTTCGAGACCCCGAGGTCACCAGCTTGAGCTCGGGCTCATCTGGTTTGAGCAAGGCTCACCAGCTTGGACCCAAGGTCGCTGGCTTGAGCAAGGGGTCATTCAGTCTGCTGTAGCCCCCCAGTCAAGGCATCAAGGCACATATGAGAAAGCAATCAATGAACAACTAAGGAGCCGCAACGAAGAATTGATGCTTCTCATCTCACTCCCTTCCTGTCTGTCTGTCCCTCTCTCTGACTCTCTGTTTCTGTCACACACACACACAAAAAAAGAAAAAATAAAAAAATAAAAAAATAAAAAGAATGGACATTATAGACACTCCCAGTAGCGAGTGGAAAGAAAGTCTGCTTAGTCCACTGCTTGGGTTTTTGGAAAAGAGTCACAGCTTAGAGATCTAGTCCTTCCTGCTCACATTAGAGATGAAGACAGCTAAACTGAGGTGACTTCTCAGGTGCGAGGGAGTGGGAAACAACTCGTGTTTCCTGTTCCGTCATCCCTCCCCTCCCTCTAGCGAAGGAAAGCTGCAGCAGCGGCAGCCGCGCTCAGATGTGGTCCCTGGTGACCGGCAGAGCTGGTCTGAACCCCCTCCGCTCCCTCACTGTATGCCTTTCAGCATCGTGACTGAAACCTCTGCACCCCACTCCTTCTCCCTGTGCAGTGAGGGACCGGAGCTTCGGTGCTGGGCTGTAAGAATGAAAATAGCTGCTTGGTGGGAGTCCGCAGTGGAGTGTCCGTACATGTCGGGGTCCATCTCCATTCCCGCAGACAGCACTGCATGTTTGTCTAGACCAAATCTCTAATGGACTTGGATTTTCTCTTCTGTGAAACAAGAGTTTGACTACAATCCACTAGATGGTCTTCAAGGTTCCCTCCCACTCTAAAATTCTGACTCAGCTAGGGATATTTTTTACCAGTTAACCTTATGCGGGGGCTTGTTTTAAAGTTGTCTTATTAATTTTTCTTATTGTTGCAACGTATGACAAAACACATTCATAAAAAGGGAAAGTAGAATGTGTTGCCCAAACGGATGGTAATTTCTACTGGTCCCTAAGTTTGTGTCACATATTGTGTCATATGTGGGTATGTATTTTTTTAATACTTCTAGAAAGCTGGGAGGTGGTCAGCTAGCCCGTCGTAGTAAATGTAGGAGCTCATAACCCGCCCATAGCCCAGCCTCTTCTCTGAGAGGAAGGCCCCGTGTTAGGAGCCTGGGTGTGTGCACGAGTGAGATTTACAGGACGGTGGCAGTTGTAAGGCAAGCAGGCAGGTTTAACTTCCCATTTCCTGGTTCCTTCAACGAACTTGAATGTGTATCAGTTCAGTTCCAAGGTGCAACATTTTAAAGTGTTTTGTTGGAGGTTGAGTCTGACACACAGGAGGCAAGAGGGAGAGAGAATGCTAATTTGGTAGAGCTCTTGTAGAAGAGGCCGTGGAGCTGTGCCTGTCTCGGCAC
Source organism: Saccopteryx bilineata (assembly GCF_036850765.1). Classification (NCBI taxonomy): domain Eukaryota; kingdom Metazoa; phylum Chordata; class Mammalia; order Chiroptera; family Emballonuridae; genus Saccopteryx; species Saccopteryx bilineata. The sequence continues at coordinate 9,794,231 of NC_089499.1, forward strand.
CCTGGTTGCTGGCACAGTGTGACGCAGAAGATAAGGCACCTTTCCTTTGGACCACACCTTTGGGAAAAAGTTTAGTGACTCGTTCTGTTTTTTTGTATGAAACATTTCAAACATGGTGATTCGTGGTTCATTCAGCAAAAATGGGTGTAAAGATTAAAGTCCTTTTGGAACTAGTCTGTGTACAGATGTTTCACACGGGCCTGCACAGCCAGCGCCTGCCCCCAGCACCTCCACCTCCCTGCCAGTTCGCTCACTGTCCTGCCTCTGTCTCAGCAGGCCGCTGCGCCTGGCTCCGGGCCCTGCCGAGATCCTGCCCCTTCAGAAGGCCTGGCCCCCCAACAAGTCTGTTTATCTCACCTCTGGGTTTTGTGGGTAGGGGCTTGTTTATTTTGGGGCTACTGTTTGCCTCTCTGTTGTGCTGTCATTAGAAATCTGTGTACTAGCAGTATTGTGGGGTGTGTCTGTCTGAGTTACATATCCACTCACTCAAGAAGTACTGACTTGAGCACACTCATGCCAGGTAGCAGGCCACAAATCTAAACAGATGGGACTTGCAGTTTAGTGCAGGGAAAGAGCAGCAAGACTGGTCTTACCGGACTGGGAGCCAGGAGAGGAGAGGCGGCCAGAGCAGGACAGCACACACATTGCTGTCCCTGATCCCTGGTGTGAGCCCTCTACACAATTCCTTGCCTTGGGTGGTTGCTTCATGAATGTCTTCTTGAGTCAGATTGAACGGAAGTAAGACACGTTAGAGAGCAAACAGGGCAAGGGGCAGGGAGGGGGGCCTGGAGGAGGCTGCCCCTCTGAGGGTCTGTGAGTGGCTGGCAGGAGTGGTCCTGAGGGGTCTCGGACACACCAGCTCCTCGTGTGGCTGCCCAGAGGCCTGGGCAACCATTTCTGAGCGAGGACTCGTGGGAAGCAGGTCACTGGCAAAGAGCCACTCCTCAGCCCAAGGATTGCAGCTTCCTAATTCAAAACAGGAGAGGAAAAGAGGCGACTGTTTGCCTTTTCTGTTGTTGTTAGGCGCAGAGTGAAGGGAATGTATGCAGTCTGTTTCAAGGTGGGCTTCCCCCCACAGTTCTCAGATTTTGGGCTGGCCAGCTTAAACAAATCCTTGTTAGACAGCTACTCTGTTGCCTTTAGGAGCCTGAGGGTTAAGTACACTTTTTGAAAGCAGTGTGCCTTGATTGGTTTTGATTGGGGTATTTTGAAATTCTAGGGTGTGGGTGGAATGTGTGTCTCAGTGTAGCGTCCGGCTCTGCCAGGTGTGCCCGTGGCTGGGTGCTGTCCCTGACCACGGGTTCTCACTCACCAGTGACAGGTATTGGGAAAACAGAACTCTGCTGTACGTGCTTTGGTCCCACATTGTTCAAGGTGGAACATTTTGGTTACCTGAGTAAGAGTCACAGGTCTGCCCACTTCTTGGCCCTACCTGGTGCACGTCTACCATCCGGAATATGGCCACAGCCCCGGAAGTAAACAGAAAAGCCTTCACGAGATGGGCCTGGAATCACAGAGCTCCTGCATTGTATTCACGCATTTGTATAACGAACACACATAGTAAGTGGCGACTATGTGCCAGGCTGGGCTAACAAAAGGCAGGGCGTCCAGCCCACAGCGGCTGAATGGTGGGAGGATGTAGCGGCTGTTCCCTAAAGGCCTGCTGCCTAAAACAAGTCCCCTTCTTTTACAAACAAGCCTAACAAGATTTTGGTTTATTTGTTTTTCCAGCCCACAGCCAATTAGCAACAGTAACTAAATAGAGGGTATGTTGGGAGGATTGGTAACTGTCGACCCAGAAAGGAGGGCATCCAGGAATGGAGGAGGAAGCTGCAATTATAATAGTCTGAACAGGCCAGCTGGTGTGAGGTGGCAGCCCAGTGAATCCGGAACCCCCTGAGGGCATAGTTACCAATACACTCCAGTAATTGATGTTCCTGATAATGACTCTAAATACTTCCAAAGAATTGGATGGGGATTTTAAGACGGGAAGTAGCCAGTTACCTGGGAGATTTACTCATGTGGAGGGCCTGTTACTTAGTAAAACCACACGTATGAAATATGACTGGTTAGGTCAAGCCATCGCCATGTCTGCAATCCAGAATGAATAACTGTCAGGATAGGATGCAGCCATCCGCTTCTGAATACATAGAATAATTTAATCACTGGAAGTATCTAAACGAGCATTGCTCTGACTTTTGTTTTCAGTGATCCTCCATTTCTGAAAATCACACTGTGATCATTGAAGACCAGTTTGATGGGGCACACAGGTTATGATGAGACGCCCCTCAGGCTGCAGGTGACAGGAGATTTTGCTGCTACTGGGGTGGGTGGGGAGGGTGATGTGAGCTGGTCACCAGCTGGTCATCTTCCCTGAGCTGGTTGGCAGGAAGGCAGGACTTGGGATGGATCTCATTTAAAGGGTGGGATAGAAGTATGTTTACAGTCGTGAGTACCTGAAACACAGACTTTATTCTTGTATTATTATTTATTAATGATTGTGTTATTTTCCATACAAACCACTGTAAACCTACTTGTTACCCCACCTTGTATTTGGTGGTTAACAACTACCTCAACCAGGGCTCAGCAGACTTCTGTGCCAGAGAGTAAAACTGGAGCCTGGCTGGTCATTCAGCTCCGTCAGAATACTGAGCTCTTCTGTTACAATGCAGCGGCGGACACAGACAGTATGTAATCCAGTGGTATAGCTGTGGTCTAGTAACACGGTATTGGTCTAGAGCTTAAATAGCGCTTGTGAGAACATGGGTGACATACACACAAATCTGTATGGCAGCAGGAAAAACCAAGAGAATGGTTGCATCTGGAGGTTGTGGAAATGTTGAGCTTTGGTCAGCTTTTGAATCATTGGGGAACTTTGTGGACTTCACCTTTTGTTTGTATGGTTTGGGTTGCACAGAGTTTAGAATTTGCGGGGCACAGGTCAAGGTCTGTGATCTCCTGCTGTCCTGTTTGGTGCTTCAGAAGGCATCCCTGCACCTTTTAAAGCCTCTGGGTTGCCACTGGCAACACTAATTGCCACTGTGTTCTGGAGAGCACAGGTTGCTCTGTTAGAATATTCTGTTCAGTGAACATTGGGAACCACCGCTTTTCCTCTGCTTGGGATGGTGATTCTATCTGTGTGTGACTTCTCGTTCCCTGGCCCCCAACACAGTGTACCCAGCATGTGATGGTCACTGTGTATTTGTTGAGTCAATGTTTCTTTGGACAGTTAGTTACACAGGACACATTCAGCTGCCTTTGAACCGTTCATTCTCTGCCACCCTGGGAAAGAGGCCTGCCCTATTCCTACATTGTCAGTATGTGCGACTTTTGACTCTAGAATGTCATTTTGAGTAGCAGTAGCTGCGCTGTCCTCTCGGCTCTCTGGACACACCTTCCTTGTCGGGACTGTGCTGTCCTCAGTCCACATGCGCTTTCTCTCTGTTGAGGGCAGTGGAGGGAGAAGGAAAAGTGGGTGGAAGGGTAAAGGTGTCCTTCACACCCTTGAACGCTTGCCCTGGAAACACCCGTAGCCAGCACTGTGCGTGAGTGACTGTGAGGCGACCTGAGTTTTCAGTAGACCAGGATGTCTCTTCCTGTGCTGTAGACTGTGCTACGGTGGCCTTTCTGTGGCACCTACATCTGGAGGTGAGCTGGAATCTTCCCAGTTTCTAACTGAAACCGGGTTAGGGATACAACGGGCCACAGACTTTAAGATAAAGAAATGGCAGGGGGGGCACTCCGTACTGCTGTGCCTCGCAGAGTATGCTGCGGACAGACAGACAGACAGACAGACCGTAGTGACTGATCCCAGTCATCTCAGCTCTGCTTCCAGAGACCCTTGGCCGTCAGGGAGGAAGCGCGTGCGGCTCGGCGCTTGTTTCTGCAGGAAGGGACGTCTTCCCTAGAGCGAGCATGTGCACGCAGGCTGTGCCCTGCACGGGGTGTCCGGGTCCACA